>NC_056625.2:206038439-206348873 GCF_002870075.4 Lactuca sativa
ACATAAGGCTAAAATTTATTGTATTGAAACTTCACGTTTTACGTTTAACAGTATTGACGGTTTTGCTATGAATCTTAGGTTGGTCATAACTTCTTCGTTATAACTCGAATTTTAGTGTTCTTTATATTTCTGAAACCCTTGATACGATATCTATCATTTATGCAATCCAGTATAGACTTTTGAACATTTTATTTTTGACGATAATTTCATTATATCAAAAGAGATTACAATTCTTGACTTTTTAGGTCATTATATTGATTCGAAATATCGGGTTGTCACAACTACTAATAAGGAGCTAGGATAATTTAATAGATTCCTCAGGAGATGTCTAGAAACATAGTTTTCATTTTATGCATTTTAAGGACAAGTTCCAAAATTTTCATTTATTATCAATAAAAGTAAAGCTTTGGTTTATTTAGTTGGTTTACTTTATATTTCCTTTCAATGGCATTTAGGAAAGTGTTGATTACATTTCTAATGTTAGCAATGTTAATTGTGGATTTGATTCTTGTTATATCGCTTGTGGTATTGTCATAATTAACTAAGTGATAAAGAATTCTCATCACCCAAGTATCAATTAGATAGAAACTTGGAGTCAAGCAATTTGAATTGTGTGATGTATGAGAATCTTGATCATTGGAAAATTATCACTAATTCATTAATCACATATTGATGTGAGTCAAGTGAAGGACTAATGGATCTAGTACACGTTGATGTTGACTATTCATATCCAACACAAAGGATGAAAACTCTATTCACCATGATTTAACGATGTCTCAATAAATATGGTTGTATTTCTAAGATTAAGCATAATCTGATACTTTGAAAAGATTCAAAGAGTAGCAGAACGGATAAGAAGAATTTGTCAGGTAGAAAGATAAAAGTTTCTCCAATCTAAAAGGAAAGGAGAGTACTGTAGCATCATATTTTATGATCATCTTAATGATTGTGGAATATATCACAATTAATCTTTGAAGAAGATCTTTGTGCAATTGTATGACTAAGAAGAGGAATCAAATATTTTTGAATTGGTTCAATTGAGAGATGACACATACTTCGTTTCCAATCAATTTTTAGAGCCATGCTCAAGTTCCTACAGATCGTATCTTGAAAACTTATTTCATAATAAGTACGTTTATAACACCTCATAAAATGCGGAGTAATAATGTTTTTTTAGAAGTTGTGATGTTTTGGTTAAAACAATGGATAAACTAAGCCCAATTCTATGAAGTGTTTTCTTGTTGTGAATCCACATGTATTTTTGAATATTTGGTTTAGCTCCTCAGGGCATATTCCTTGAGACAGAAACTTATATGTCAAGAAGTCAGTGGGAGTCTTATTGATCTTGAGAGTTTCTACTAGCACACGACCTGAGCTTGGCAACCTATCATGTTAAGTTCACACATTCTTGTTTTTGTGGTACTTCCAGTTAAGTTGGCAATGCTTATGAGTTCGATGGTTCTCTTTTGACTTCAAAAAGCAAATCACGTTGGTCAGTAAAAGTATGTTGATCAATATGGGTGAGTTGCTTAACAACACGGAAGCACTGGTAGGCCCTTGTGCTACCAGAGGGCAAGAAATTCAGAAGAACGAAGTTTAGTCCATGAAGGAAAGCTAAATTTGAATATTTTTTTTGTAGTTAACCTTATTTTATTGATTGTAGGTTGGAAATGATAGATTCACATGGATGGGAACGTACACACCATAAAATCTAGGTGGAAAAAGGTTTCGCTCTAATTTATGAAATAGTTATGAGAAATCAGCTTCTTTAGTAGATTTTAAAGATCTAATAAAGATCAACATGGTAAGTGGTTATGTTAATTGCGTTCTTAAATTCATAATATGATTACCACATCCCTCTTCATTTTGAATTGTGAGAAATGGAAAAGATTTGTTTGAACTTTCAATACATATATCTACAAGTTTTGAAAGGGTTTAAACACACATGTAAGCTATCCAATGAACTTGTATAAGCTTAAAAAGTCTAGTTGAAGACTTATCGAAGCATCACGTGTCAGAAATCTTCACTTTAGTAAGAAATTCAAAAACATTCATTTCGAAAAGTCCAGTTGATTTCCGAGTACATGTCATACCTAGTGGTATCATAATTGTTAACATAATGGGAGTGTAATTGTGATGTTAGTATTGTGTTCGTTGGCAATACTATCTGTAGGGAACAAAGTTTTTTAAAGTTTGGGAATTGTTTCTCTATGATAGACTTAAGAGAGAGGGCACTCAAACTTCGTTTCAAATCTAAAAGATTAGATTCAAGGGTTTAATATAACTTTTTCTTGGACATATATGAATATCATGTTGAAATGATTCAACATAGAAAATTCATTATATGAAAATATTATAGCAAGAGATATAAGGTCCTTATGTACGACCACTACTAGAAAACAGCCTTTTACGACACACAAACCACGACACTCATTAATTTATGTTACGCAAACGAGAGTGACATTAGAAAAGTGTCATCTCTTCAGAAAATTTAAGGATTTAGGTCACGCATTATTGCGTGCCTTTAAATGAGTGTCGTAAGAAAAAAAAATTAAAAACACGGAGGGCGCTGTATCTTAAATGTGCGTCCTCTGTAGGTGTCGCTTTATAATTTTAATGAACGCGCGTTCCTTAGTTACAAGCGGGAAAAGAAAAGCCAAAAAAAATTAGAAAAGCCCGCTACCCTCCCTGCCCTAAGTGTTTTCATGCATCTTTCATTCTCCTCACACTGTTGTGCAACTTCTCAATCAAAGGTCCAAGGTTACGATTTCGTCTCCATCTATCAACTTCATCATCTCAATCAAGAAAAAGGGCTTCTAATTTCCATCCATCTACTTCATCTCTGCTATGATTTCACCTGCTTCATCTCTGTTGTTCCTGAGAATACTCGCCAGCAGTTTTCTTGCACTATTCCTTGACCTGCTTCCTTCTAGACACACTTCTTCAAAGATCTTGATTACATGCTTCCTTCTGCAGACATTTACCCCAATTTCCCATTTCGTCTCACTCTAGAAACCCTAGTCCTTCCGCCACAATGAACACTGCCACCAACTCATCCACCAGACTATACGGCACCTACAATGCACCACCAGGTCCACCGCCACCTTCTGTCATCATTATTCTCTATTAACATCGCTCAGCCACCACACCCCTTCCTCTCTGGGTTGCAATCACAGATACACACCACTGTTAAAATCACACCGCTGCTTCACACTCCTACCACCATAAGCTTCCATATTCTTGAAACCCATCTTCGAACCGGAAGTGTGAGTATCCCAAACATGGTTCCTTTAAAAAAGGTATATATTATTTTTCTATTTTTCTTACATGAAGTTTATCAGAGTTGTTTCTTTCTTCTTGATTTGGTTTATAGAACATAAAATCCTTAATTTAATAAGTTTTGTTTTCAGCAATGTGGTGAGGAGAAGCAAGAAATGGAATCAATATTGTAATAGGTTGCTTTCTTCTTACGTTGGTTTAGAAAAATAGAGAGTAAATGGGAAGAGGAGGAAGACCATGTTGTTGATTTTTATTTTTGTAAGGCCATCACTAAAATCTTTGTTATTTTTCTCTATTTCTCTCTAGATAACAAATAAGCTAAACACCAGACCTCTGTTATTTTTCCGCTTTTTGTTGGGTCTTAGAAGAGGCTCAAATAGTTCCCCCAGTAGCCACTACAATCCTCTAGGTCATTGACTGAGCCTTTTTGGGACGCGTCAACTATTTCGTATCCATATCCAAACAACGGGATGTTTGTGAGAGAGTACTGGTATGAATTATGAAATATGAATATCTCCAAACATGTACTTGATTTCATATCCTTTATTCGTGACTATAACTCATGATTGATTGCAGATACCTTCTAACCCAATTGCACTTATCCAAAGTAGTTTTCATTCCACTTAATCAAAGGTGCGTTAGTCGCATGCCAGATCTTATTCTGATCCTACATTCTCATATAATATTCTTGATGATGCTCAGTTAATGATTTAAGACAACTCTTTATCCTATTTATTGATTTGTGTCAGAAGTAGAAGATTTGTGATTACAAAGTTTATTGGGTTTGTTGCAGTTCCAAATTCTTCTAGAGACAATTTTTTGGAAGAAAAATACGTCCAACCCTCAAGAAAGGTAATATACATACATTTCATCCACTTGCTGGATTCTTTCAGCGTCATTTTGGGAAAGAGGTATTTGTATACATGATTTTCTGTTTTTGTTCTGATTATGAGAAAACTTAAAGTTTTCATTTCTGTTTTAGTTGTTTAAAAGATTCTCCATGCTTATAGTTATTAATGTTTAATAATGTAAGGTTGTTGAGTATCTGATTGACCCTGTTGTAGTGGGAATAAGTGTTGCAGAGTGCAGATCCTGAATCACTTTCTGTGAGTAACTAACTCTCTTCCATATCCCTATTGTCCACAAAGATGCGTCATGCATTTCCTGAGCTATGGGAACTAGAGAAAAAGTATTTTTCATTCTTTTTTTCTTCCAAGACTATATATCTATCTATCATCGGTTGAATGAATGAATACTGATGTTGATGACACTTAGGTTTGCTTCTATCATTTCTGGAGCTTTTCAATCTATGTTGACTTCCATAAGTAGGAAAAAGAGTCCTCCTTCAAACAGCAAGCGTAGGCATGCACGTGGTTCTTTTTCATTTTTGGGGGGAATGCAGGTAGGATGGAATGCAGTTGGTTAAATCTATGAGTGAAATGCGTGGTAATTTATTTTGGTAATGTAGTATAGGAGTATGATAAAAACTACAATTGCAAGTGATGTTTGTTTGTTTATGTCATATTTAGATATCTGATGGATGGATGTAATGTAATTCTCTCAGGTTGCGAAGTTTGTGAATGGACTATTTGAGTCAAGATCCGACCTTTCTACATTTAAGAACCTCATACGGGATTTCCTTGTGCAATCCAAAGAGTTTTCAGCATAGGTAATGTTATATAGATATAAATATAAACCTTTTGGATCTTTTATTGTCATGAAACTATAAAATTTCAAAAAGACATTCTTACCCTTTTACATAACTTATAAAAGTTCTATTCACTATATTAAAAGTACAATGTTGCAACCATCATTACGGGTTGTATGTGTTCCTCATATAAAGAATCGGTGGTTAGCATGAAGACCATGTGAAGGATCTTTTTTATATTGATTTTAAAAATCTGAGGGTTGGTGTATACATTTCTCATTATCTTTCAATTTTTCTCCTATTATTATCTATATTTTTACTTTGTAAGTCTTGGACTGCCCTGAGTACAACCTACTTTGCTCCAAAATTAGTTAATGTCTATAACTAATACTTCGTTGTAATGTCTTTTGTCCTTTTCTTTATCAGATGATAGTAGAAGATCTTCAAAAACTTTACCCCAAATCAATCGGTAACAAAACTGAGATCAACACATTGTTGAATTTTTTGATATTTATGTTTAATTGCAAGTTTCATAACTATTTGCTTATATTTAATAAATGGTTTGGATGCTAGAAGCTATGTTGCAAGACTTCAATCTCCATTTCATCAAAATCCATCCATTTTCCAACCAAATCAATCAGTTAATCCTTAAAAAAACCAATACATATACAATATTTCTATTGGGGGGTGTGGATATAATCTTGAAAGCACTTACATGAAACGACAATAATCACTTGTGTATTTGGCATTTAGTCATTAAATAAACACTTTCATTACTTTCCTTAATTTTATTTTGATTCACTATTATATAATCACTTTCTAATGTCAATTTAAACATCCACTACAGTATATTGAAGCTATTAAATGATTGTTTGGAGTAAAAAATATGATCCATGCAGAAAGACAAAAGCAAAGGCAACTTTTAATATTATTTTAACTTCTTTTCTTTCATGATATATATTAAAAAAAAAATTCTATGTACAAGGTGTTCTTTATTAGGTTCATGATATTTATTCATAAACATTTTTTTTCTATGTACAAGGTGTTCTTCATTGGGTTGCAAAGCCTTCAGTAAGCAATCTAAATGGCTTAATTAGCCTATCATCATGAAACTTCTCTCCAATTACAATGTGAAAAGGAAGATGTTGATAGCTATATCTATAATCTGGTGTGTGGATCATAAACAATTTTGGACAAAAATACCCGTCATAGTAGATGAATAAGCACTGACCCATGCGTAGCGTGGGCCTCTCTTCTAGTTATTATTATTAATAATAATAAATTATGTTGTAATGTCATGATTAAATTAAATATATGTGATATTGTGTTGTTTGTTTTTATGATTTGATAGTGATATCACTGCTTTGGCTAAAGACAAAGCATATGCCTAGATTCACCTTAATGAACTCAACATTCATCAGGTACGTTTTATTTTCATGTCATCTCATTTGTCTGATTCCTAATTTGTAGTTTTTTGTAAGTTGTAATTTAATACAAGTGTTTACTTTCAATCAATGTCAAAAATACCCTTTAAGAATGACAAAATAGGAAAATCATGGACTTAAGGAAATGTTGCCATTTTCATGTGACATCTCAAGGTTCAACTTGATGAACCTTGATACATGGATGGGCATATCATCATACTTACATATGCAAAAAGTGAGGCATATCAAGTATTTACCTATGGATATTAAAGTTATCATGGATAGGCTTAATGCTACCCTAAAAATATAGTCACTTGATGAACCTTGAGACATGGTCACCTGTGGAACACATATTGTCCTTGGACCCACTAGATGTATGTGACATATTTAAAAAACATGCATCATTTCTTTGTTTCCTGAACAATTTCTTTTGCCATGCATTATGTTCAAGTTATCAAGTCTTTATTTGTGAAGGTGAACACATTCAGAGGACTCGCCTTAAAAGGAGCTCCAAAATCTTCTAAAGTGTATGGAGAGCAGTTTATGGGACATGTATGAATATCTCTATGTTTAAATTTGGATTTGCTAGCATTGTACATAGCATTACACATAATTTGCTTCAAATGTTGGATGATGGAAGGTTGACCGATGGTGATAAAGGAAATGGAAGAAGCCGCATGAAATAGATTTTTTGTATGAAATACAAAGTAGATTAGATGAATGCAAATTTATATATTGTAAGAAATAGAATTGTATGACATTAAATTTTATCCAATGGATTGTATTTTTTGCATATGGTATTTTATTTCTATTATGAGACATTAAATGCAAATTTAATTTAAAAATTAATAAATATATAAATATATTTTTTTAAACATTTAAATTTACAATATGCAAAAATGTGTATCATCTTCATTTATGACATAGTCTTTCTTGACATGGGTTTTAATGATACGTATTGCATGTCGTAAATGCGCGTCATCTCTCGTTATGACAGGGTCTTCCTTGACGCATATTTGTGCATCATCTGAGTTTTTTACGACACGCATTGTGCGTCGTGAAAAGCGGTTTTTCTAGTAGTGGACATAATGAATCGAGTCTCATATGCTTCAGATATAGGAGTTACATACGCTATAATAATTATTTGTTCTGATTTTTCCAAATGTCTTGCGCATTGAGAGGGGAAAAGGACTAGAATTTTGTGTGAATTGAGTTGTTAAACAACTATTAAGAACATTCTAAGGTTTTCTGAAGATTGGTTGCTTGTGGACAGTTGGAAGTGTGGTATTAGTTTGGACGGACTATATTGACATGATTCTGGATTGAGATGATTCTTGATCAAAATTGATGGTGATATGGGAATATGGAAATGTTTCGATAGCGGCAGTTAATTATTAAAATCTATATATGATTTGGAAGCTTTAATGCAAAAAATATGTTCAACGAGTATACCTTGAATTTGAGAATTCATTACCATAAAATTGTTTTTAGTAAATAAATTCCAATGGAACATTCTGTAATGTTTTTGGCTAAGTCTTTGCGACTTTGAAGCCTCGACATCACATAAGGACAATGCATGTAAGGTTAGAATTTTAACACATTTCAAGTAGTGACAAGAATTTAGAATTATGAAATGAGCATCATTGGAATAGTGTCCAATCGATCTGTTCACAAAGGAAGGACCATAGAGAAACATAGTATGCATGTTCATAACATGGCATGACTAATGTATAATTCAAGTGTTTAGTTAATTAATCGAAACATTATACAATGAATAAAGTCTTAATTATTATGGTGATTAAATAATAAAAGTTTTATTTATAGTCAATAATTTTGAGACCATAGTTAATTAGGTTAATATTGTGTTTCACTTTGCATGTTTTACTTCCTGAAGAATTTTATTATTCGAAATTCAATAGTCGCTCATACTTTTGGAAGTAAGTAGTGAATTAAGGCTGTCATGAATTAAGTTGTAGATTATCTATGGAGATTAGACAATGTAATGGTTGCTACAATGTTCATGGGTACTTAGAAAATGGGGATTTTGAGTATTGGTTATACCCACGCTCAGAGAATTACTTCATGGATTTTATCACAAGTAATTTTGAGACAATAATATATTATATTTTTAAAACGGAGTTATATGAGTTAGGATTTACAAGTCAGTTGTGCATTGTTAATACATAAACACATCAGTAACTTGATGTTATAAAACGTGTTGTTATGCATGATTTGATGAGTAAATAGTGCAAGAATATAAGTCAAAGTTTATTTGTTCCTTTTTCCCTAACGGAAAAAGTGATATCTTTGGGCCCCTCGGTGATTTCGTGTTGAGTTATAAGTGTTAGGCCTAGCCAAGAATAAATTGATGTATTCAATTAGAAGTCTTATGTCGTCATCACAAATCAGAAATTAGGAAACAAATTTTTGGAAAAATGAGATTGATTATAATCCATGTCTCATGTCCGTACGATATCTTGTAGAACGGATGGATATTTGATCATTTATCTTAGGAAACATAACTGACCGGGTCAGAGTTCAACATCATCCTTTGGAAGCTACAATTAGCTTATCAGTTTGGAAGTTATACTGGAAATTATTGTCATTGACTTATCCAAGTGGGAGATTATTGGATTGGGTGTCTAAACCCATAACTATTATTGGTATAAACTTGAATTGATAGTAGCACAGTCTTTTTGGGTTGCTCTCAAACCTAGCAATTGGACAGGATGACTTTAGAGAGACATTAATTTATTATGTGAATAATAAATTAAATAAATTGTTTATTAATGTATTATGAAAATAAAATATTAATTAGAAATCATATTATTTAATTAATAATTAATTAGAGATTAATTCAAATTAATTTTGGGCAACATGGCCCTAAGTACCCAAAGTGATCACATTATCAAATAATTAAAAAAAAGTGCCTCATGTATTTGATTATCATCCAGATAAACGACCCAAGGTGGTTAATAAATACCATTATTATGACCATCATTATCAAAGCCAACATGGACGATAGCATCAGACACAGGCAAAGGTATGGTAAACAATTTCAAACCTTCATTGTGTTGGATCAAAGTATGAGTAAAAGAATTAAAAATATTAAGGTCTACATGTCACACCCATGTAAGGTGTTTCGAAGAAGTAAGACCCTTGTGACTAGAAAGAGTAGAAAGGTACAAATCTTCATCCTTATCTACTCGACATGTTTATGAACACCATCATCCTCAACCACATGGTCGTCTCAACCTTCCCCACCCATTCAAAGAAACAATCAACTCTATTATCACTCAGTCCTCTAAAGTCTCCTCCACCCAATCGATGAGAATTTTCCTTATGATAATCAGAATCAAAAAGATCATGAGGATATTGTTTATAGAACTCTAATCCTCATATCAACATCATGGTTTATTAGAGGTAAAATGGTAACATTCACAATATTGTCATTTGTAACTAACATTCCCTATAACATTCCATCTTAAAAATCTCTCAACCAAATTTAAATACGCTTACCACCTACAAGAAATTTCATACATCTTAGTGAAAATTCAAAACAAACGTCACATAAAAGTGCATATGCATTATAGTTAGAACTTACTTGAATTTTTTATGGATAATGTTGGGACACAATTCAAGCGACAATAGTAATGACTCATACTAGTCACAACATTAATAAGCTCTTGGAACCTCAAAGTCTTTCAAGTCAAATTCGAAATCCTAGTCATGGAATCTTGAAAGTTCATGGTATCATTAGGAGCATTATTGAAAATTTTCCATGAATTCTTGAATTGATTTATGAGAAAGGATTCTGCGGTGGTTTCAACACTAGAAGAAAACAAATTAATTCAAAGAAAATAGGATTTGAAAAACCTTGTTATGCTTCAGTTGGGAAATATGGGTCGAGTTATGCATAATAACCTAACAAAAAAGGGGGTATGTAGAATACATAAACTAACCTCGAAAAACTACATATGTACACTGATTTTACCATGAGGAGGAGAGTCAATGTCAACCATGGGACCAGGAAGATAAGGAAGCGAAACTTTCTCACTGAAAGGAAAAAAGCAAGAAAGGAGGAAACAAGCAAAGGAACAAGGAAAGATAAAAAAAGGTTATAAGTAGAGCACTTATAACCTAGGAAACTATACCGGTAGTTACATAGTTTGACAAGATAAGGCAGGGAAAAATATAGGAGAAATATCACTCGACGTAAATGGTGCGTGGCTAACTCACAAGTCTAAATACCAATCAATACTTGCATAGTATTGCTATCCAAATTGAAGGATAAATGGGGGCCCGACCCCTAAAACCCAGATAGAACATTAAAAGGACAAACTCTGGCAGGATACAAAAAAATCGGGTAGGGATGATATGTAGAACCGGAAAATCAGACCAGAACCGGAACCATTAGAACCATAATATATAGAATCGGTTTGGGTCCTAGGTATAAAGAATGGATTTACCTGGGTTTTGGGTAATCTGGTTTCAGGTCCTTTTGGTCCGGGTAAACCGAGTTTAAGAACCAGAACCGTTTTAGGAACCAAAACCGGTTTTAGGGGTCGGAACCGGTTTCTATCGAAAGTTTAAAACATGCATATCTCATTCGTTTGAACTCGGATTGGCATGAGGTTTTCTCTAGAGTCTATTTTATAGTTTGTACATGCTTTTAGACTATAATTTTTTCATTTTTGAGTTAATATTCATTGACTTACACTCCCTCAAACTCAGGATATCAAAGCTAAGACATTTTATGTTTTTCATTTTTTTTTTTGTATTATGTGAATGTTTTAGAACATGCATATCTAATTCATTTGAACTCAAAATAGCATGCATTTTTTTTAAAAAAATTTCTAGAGTTTTTACATGATTTTAGACTATAATTTTTCCATTTTTCGTTTCATATTCATTAACTTACAATCCCCCAAAGTCGAGATATCAAAGCTGTGATTTTTCTGTTTTTTAGCTTTATTTTTATATTTTGGGAAATTTTAAAAATGCATATTTAATTCGTTTGAAGTTGAATTATCATGAGGTTTTTTGTAACATGTATTTTAGAGTGTGTACATAATTTTAGACTATAATTTTGTCACTTTGCTTTCATATTCACTGACTTACAGTCCCCCAATGTTAGGATATCAATGTTGTGAATTTTCTTTTTTTTTCAGCTTTAGAAAAGTCTACGAATAAGTAAGTGAAGGCTTGGCTTACGTGCTCAGCTCAAGCAAGAAGAAGCTAGAAAGTCAAGCCTATTGAATGGTGGCAGAGGGAGTGGAGGTCTAAAAGTCAGAAGAGAACACTGTGCAAAGGGTACGCGACCACAACACACTGTTGTCCCTTTTTTTTCTTTCTTTTTCTTCGCACTAGGAGTAGCTGTAACTTAGCAATTCGACTGGATAGTTTGACTGCGAATCTTCTTGCTATCAATACCCTGAGTTTAGTTCAAGCCTACCATCTCTTCTCACGAAAGTCTTTCCACCCCGTCTCCGAATTGAAATATCTGTGAAATTTTAAAAATGCATATCTAATTTGTTTGAATTCGGATTACATGAGGTTTTTTGAAACTTGTAGTTTAGAGTTGGTACTTGGTTTTAGACTATAATTTTGTCATTTTTGGTTTAATATTCAATGACTTACAGTCCCTTGAAGTTGGGATATCAAAGTTGAAAGTTTTCAAAGTTCAACCACTAAGTAATTACCAAAAAATTTCGGATTTCCCGGGTTTTCTGGTTCTAGACCCACTTTACCTGGTTCCACTCAACCCACTTTAATGTTTCCAGATTTTCTGATTCTAGACCTACTTAACCCGATACCTTACCCGAAACTGAACAGCAACCGGATCCTAATATACCAGTCCAGTTTCCAGTCCTACAAAATCCCATTAACCGGTCCAAGTCTATCGATCCAGGTTTGAACCTACTCTTATCCCTAAAATCGGGTACCGATCACCAAGAGGTGGCATGTACGTACCATAGGAAAACATGGATAAGCTGAGTAGACCTAATCGACAATAAATCCCAGCAACCCTAATTAAATCCTATAAATCTAACACAAATGACTAAAGGCAACATTATTTTAAAATAAAAGCCACAAAACTAGGGCAAGCTCCACCTATAAACAAATATTAGCAACAGTATGATATATCTTGGTCCATGTAAGGTTACATGCTTATAAAATGGAGAATAATTCAAAACAAAAACTATTTAAGAAAATTGTTCTTGCTCATTCATGTAGTAATACCACAACCAAATTGTTCTAATTTAAGTATCAGAAGGTATTACTATGAACTCTCTTGTCTTATCATTTTCAAGAAGTTATCAACTCTCTTCCAACCTTGTTAGTGTCAGCAACACCAAAACCAGCTTGTTAGAGATGACATAGTATCATTATTGATTTCTATAAAAAGACTTACATTCTTAACAAAGAAACTTAATTCTAAAAGAAAAAGATAAAATTTAGATGGTCAATTAGAACATATATAAACTTTATTGATAGTTGATAATTATCATTATTAGTACGATACTTGCATAAAACAATGTAAGAAATAAGTAGTATAAACTAGGGAAGATGTTAGGTGTGTCAAACCCAACAAATAATAGGGGTACAACAGACTCCAAATACACTACTTTAATGCACCAAAAAGTAGTACAAAGCAAGCAAAGTCGAACCACAGAGATACGAGATAGAAGTCTATACCTCTTTGCATAAGGTACGTTGGTCACAAAGGGGGTTTTGTTTGCAAAAGTAAAATAATAAAATAACAATCTACTTTAAAATCATGCACAAAATGAAATAAATTTGTAAACAATTTGATTGAATGGTTCTAGTTCTAGTTCTCAATGTTTTTTTTCAACTTGATTATGACTTGATGTAATTCGTGATTGATATTCTAAGTTGGTACTGATAGATATTAACATGCTCTAATACCTGTCGCTTGACAAATTATCTAACCAAAACACGCTCTTTGACTAGACTTAGCTTTACTAATTCTACCTAAACAAGCTCTTAGATTGTATTGAAAAATTGCGTTAAGTTTTATACAAGCTTTCATTTCTTCTCATATGCTCGGAAGTGTGAAAACATGTGATATATGTGTTTGTTACCAATTATTAACTTTATAGAACAATTAGGTGCCCTAAAAGTTAATTAACAACACAAAAATTCAATTCATGAAAGTGGCCAATCAAACACAAATCAAATTCTAGGATTCTAGTTTAAACAAAAACATAATCACTAGAACAGAATCAACAAATCAAACATCAAATCATATGCTTCAAGTCAAGCAATCAACATCTTTTGAACAAGAACTAGAAATCAGGGTTTCTTAGCCACACATGGCTAAGAACAAATCAAACAAGAATAAAGATGGAATTGAAATGTTGAATGTTTACTAAAATGAAATCAAAAGTGTTTGCAATGATTTGGTCTTCTCAAAAGCTCCAAGAAATCTCCCAAAATTGCCCAAGATCGCCAGAAGTTCTCCAAAATGATGTATTCCCTTGTTTTATTAAGTCTCACGTGCTTTCCATGAGACAATGTGTGACAACCGTCAAAATTGGAGTCGGTTCTAGATTTGAATAAACTTAGTTGCACGTATAGGCACTACACATATTAGACTTAGTAACTAGAAGCTAAGTTATAACCTAGTAGAATCTTGGAAACAGATAGAGAAAATGGATAATGTGCTTGGATTTCACATTGGTATGTGAATTCTACAACTACTTAACTGTAGTGACTATCCATATTCAGGTCACTCTTTGACTCGAACAACATTTCATGAATCATATACACACATCATGCACTTGACCTAGAAGTAGAAGTTAGTTCAAAGTCTCATAGAAACTTAAGTCAAAGTTGAAGACTAGGACTAGTATACTTGATTCCTCAATTTCGCTTGAATCTCGGAATCACTACATAGAATGCCAATAAACCGATAAAAATAAATTACAAACATTATTTATAACTATAAAAGAGTTATAATACCATAAGATAATTTGAAGTCTCAAATATTCAATTTATTTTGATATTCAAAGTTTATTAAACTCCAAAACCCTAAAAGCCCTAAAACCTAAATTTTATAAAGTTTAACATCAAGAATTTTATAAAAATAGTTATGAAACTTATAATATTATCTTAAAATAATTAAATTCAAGGAAATATAATCAAGGAAAATAAAAATTGAAGTCATTAACATATACCCTTAATTTATAAGTCAAAAATCAAGGTTTCATGAGCAAAACTTGGTTAGGGTGTATATTTTATAAAAAGTTTGATATTTTTATAAAAGAATTGAAATTTTTTATAAAATTAAAATGGAAAGAGGGAAAAATACTCTCAAAACCGTCCACCCTCTTCCCAAGACACCTCCCCTCTTCCCAAAATATATAATCACTCCTTTCTCTCTCACACTCCACTTTCTCTCTCATTTTCTCTCACTTCTCTCTACCTTCACCACTCCGTTTCTCTCTTCCTCTCTCTAGGAACCACGAAAATTTCCAGAAAACAAGTCCAATAACACTCATGATGCTCAAAATATTCATCATCTAGTGGATTTCATTAAGGTAGAACACGATTTCCTTTCATTTTCCTCCATGTTTTCAAGGTTTTTCTTGCATTTCCTTCTTCTTCTACAGCTTTCTCTTAGAAAAATATGTTTGCATGTTCATTTACTTCAGTTTTGATGATGATGATGATGGTGGTAGGAATTCGACCAAAAACTACATGCATGTTGTTAATGGTGAAATTTAAGGACCAAAACCTAAGTCAAAATCAACATAATGCACTTTTCTACAAGTTTTGGGTAAAAATCACCACATGAACTCTAAGTTTTCTTTCAAAAACGATTTTTGAACATTTCAAACTCATGAATTATCTTTAAACCAACATGCATGTGATGATCTTCAAGCTTTGATGCTAGATCATCAAAGTATGTTGTTAAAAGCTTTCAAATATGTTCATGAAGGATTTATTTTCAAATAAATATCTAAAACTCCTTTTCTGACCAACTCCGATTTTTCCCAGATTCCCATCAATAAAATAAGATGCTCTATAAATTTCCAGAAAATAATTCAATTCTCTCGAATTATTATAATTATTTCAACAAAATAGGTCAATAAATCATATAAAATAGTTTCTGAGGTCTATAAATCCTAGTTAAATTCGTGGATGACCCCTATGCTAAATAATGACTTCACATTAAATTTCATCGATTTTTGTTACTGTTTATCATGTTTTTGAATTTTCTTTTTTTTTTTGGAATTAATAAATCATAAAACCACTTTAGAGAAGGTTAAAGGGAAACCTAACACTTTTCGCAGCTTATACTCTCTGTGGAAGACTTAGAAAAATATTTTCAGAAGTTTTCATAATGTATTCCTATTTTTCTCCCATTTTTGTATTTATAATGGACTAAAAACAGGAAAAATAGTTTTTCTCATCCAAAAATTATGAACATTTACCAGAACACCTTGTAGTACATTAGGAGGCTACATAAAAATGTTTATGATTTTTCTCCTCTGTATACTATTTTTCTCCTATTTCTAAAATTAAATACACTTAAATACACAAAATCGGATTTCAATATATAAAAACCACACTTGGTATTTTTCCCAGATTATTTACTCAGTAAATGAAGTGTACAAAAAATTTGGTAATTTACTTTAACTGTTTAATAATTATTATTCAATTAATGATTATTTAATAGGATTAAACAAGTAAAAATAGCAAAACTAATTTAAAAGTATATTTTATATTTTTCACAGCTTCTAAAAGTATAATAAAAGAGTTTCACAAATTTTGGGCAATTTTGGAAACTGTTTTCTATTTATTTCAATTTTTATTATAATAAATGCACAAAAATCATAAAAATAGGTTAAACAGTTTAGAAACCCATTTTTATATTTTTCACAGATTAAGTGTATGTAATAACACCTGTAAAAAAAGTTTGGTGAATTTTTGAAACTGTTACCTATTTATTTCTATTTTTATAGAATAAATATAAAAAAATTAGAAACAGTGTATTAAACTTTTTGAAAACACATATTACTATTTTTCCTAGATTATGTACACTGTAAAATAGTTACACAAAACTTACAAGAATTTTTCATCATAATTTACTATTTGTCCATGATTTTATGATTATTCATGGAATTAAATGGTGAAAAATAGTTAGACAAATCAAAAATTCAAGAAAATTTATCTTAAAGTCTTTGACTTCAATTAAAACTGAAATTAAAAGTTTGGGAAAGTTTAGAACTAAATTTATTTAGTTTTGAATATTTAATCATTGGAACACCTCTAAAATGATAAATATTAGCATTTCAATAATGGGAATTTTCCACTTAAATTGTTATATAACAATGGATTCATTGAAATTAAATTTTCATAGAAAAATATTTGTAACTTATCAATATTAAATTTTGACACACTATTGGCATAATTATATTGTAGTAGTAACTATACTAGTGTTAGATTTCGATTAGAGACTCACTAGCGAATACCATTATTGTAGGAATCGATTGTGGTACGAGTGGAGCGTAGTCAAGGCACCATTTGCATCATCTCAATGCATATTGTGAGTATTCACCACTCCCCTATTTTCGGTTTTTAAATGTTTTGGGGTGGAAAAGCATGTCCTAAACTATTTATATCCGTTGTATTTATTTAACTCGTATAAACTTGGTTGTTATATTTAGCGTATTGTGAGTGTTCACCAATCCCCTATTCTCGGTTTTTCAATGTTTTGGGGTGGAAAAGCATATCCTAAAATTTTTATGTTCATTGTATTTATTTGACTCGTATAAACTTGGTTGCTATATTTTTCATATTGTGAGTATTCACGCACTCCCCTATTTTCAGTTTTTAAATGTTTTGGGGTGAAAAAGCATGTCCTAAACTATTTATATGTTTGTTGTATTTATTTTGACTTGTATGAAACTTGGTTGCTATATTTTGTATGTATCTGTATGTTACTTTAATTCATGAGGATTGTATCGCGGTTAAGTCCGTGGAATCTCTAGACACAACTCATTAACTCTTTTGAGCCTATGGTTATTATGGATAGCGCTATCAGGAGGTAGACAACTCCTCACTCGCACGATTCGCTTGAGTGCATTTTACCATTTTATACACTATGTTTGCGATACACATAGTAGTCAATAGGGCACGATTCGGTCATTAGGCTTGGGTTGTGAACTCATGAATGGAAACTTGATGCACATACTATTCTTTATGCACATACGAAACTTGTATTCCCATGTTAGCAATGACACTTGTATACTTATTTTACCAATGAAAATTGAATACTTATTTTAGCAATGAAACTCATTACTCATTATAGCAATAAACTCGTTTATCAATTATAGCAATCAACTTTGTTTCTTATTATATCAATGAACTTTGTTTCTCATTATAACAACGAACTTTTGTTACTAAATACTCCCTCCGTCCCAAAATAATAGTCTACAGACAAAAAACACATGGTTTAAGAAAACATTAATTACCATTAACTTTATTAAATGAAATTATAGTCTTACCCTTATGTTGCATTTAATTCTATGGTAGTTGTATTTAATTTTATGGTAATTTAACTAATAATGAGGGGCATTATGGTAAAAGACATAGTTATTTTTTGAAGTAGACAATTATTTTGGGACAAACCAAAAAGGAAACATGGACTATTAATATAGGACGGAGGGAGTACTTACTTGTTTTAGCAACAAACTTGGTTGCTTCTTATAGTAACAAACTTATTTGCTCCTTGTAGCAATGAAACTTGTTTACCCATTTTAGTATCAAACTTTATTTCCCATGAGGATATGAACGTTGCATCTCTTTTGAGCAACATACTTTATCTCTCATGATGACAAAGAACTTTGTTTTTACAAACTTATTTACTCCTTTTAACAATATACTTTTATTATTGGAAACTTTTATCAAAACTTTGATTTCGATTCATGAACCAATATTATTTTGTTAAACTTGTGAGTACTCACCAACTATTTTTATAGTTGATGCTCGTTTTACATGCTTTTTCAGGAATCATCGAGTAAGTGGCAGTTAGGGACACTTCACTTTTAGGAGCATTCGCATGTGTTGTATTTCAATTTACATTGTAATTTCTTTTAAAAGTTGTTCCAACCCGTTGTAAATTTGTAATGATTTTTAATACTATGGTTGGTGTTGTCTTTAAACTTTTGCTATGAAACCCTTTGTACTGCCACGCCTCGTGTTTCCGCTTTAGTGGTGTGTAACACAATGCATTTTTAGCATGGTCATACCTTTTGCCCATGTGTTTTTGGCATGACCATTTGTCTTGACCATGTGTTTTTGGCATGACCCATGCTTTTTGCGAAAAGTCCAATAAGTCTTCACTGTTGGCTCCATCTTCAATATAACTTCACTACGAGTCATGTTGCTCAAATATAAGATGAAAAATGATAAACACGACCCATGTCGGTGTGACATGAACTGTGTTTCAAACGTAGTCCTTTGCTATGATGATAATGCAATGATGACTCGGGTTATGTCTTCATGTTCTCTTCCATGGCATGACCGGTACATCTTCTTTTCATGCTCCAAAGCTCCATGCTCCAAGCTCCAAGTTCCATTCTCCATACTCTATGCTCCAAAATGTCTGCAAAATAAATCAAAAATAGTGAAGTACCATGCGTTCTTATAAAATATACAATTGCCCAAATAATTAACTAAATGCAAGAATTATAAAGTAGAATGCTATGAAAGGATGAAAATAAACATGCAAAATAGGTGCATAAAATGCACCTATCAACAAACTACATAAAAACTTAAATATATTTTCATCTAATTCTTAAAAAATATTCTTAAAAAATAATATTATATTATTATTTTAATGTTTCTGAAAGTCTAATTTAAGTTTTCTTGACCTCAGAAAACTAACTTATTTTCATCCAATCATTAAAAAAATCAATATATTATTTTCTTAATGTATTACAACCCCTTTATTTTTTTAAATTTCTTATCTAAGATTCTAACCAAAAAACCATTAAGAAACTGTTACTTAGTATTTCTGGTTATCTATGGTTTACCGGTCTCAAAGCCCTAAATTAAACATCTTGGGAAAATATATGAATTTCATCACAATAAAGAATTATATAATAATTTTTAAAAATATAGATAAAAATATATTAAGTTTTTGTGAAATTTGTCAAATAAATTAATTCAAGTGGAAATTTATAAATAGGGAATAATTGCAAGATTCATGCGGCGTCGAATATAATGTGAAAGAATATTCACTGTGGGGTTAAGGGGGGAGGTTTCTGATCCACATTGCTTTGTGTTTTTGTGGTGTCTAATAAGTGTTCACATGGATCAACCTAATGATTAAAAGCTTTGACTTTTTCGAACCTATCCAGGCATTAAAAAAATTTGAAAAAGCAAGATCTTAAAATTGATGTCATAAATTTTATAAAAAATATTTAAGAAGTTTAACAACAAATAATTCATATCTTAAATTGTTTTTTTTAATAGGAAAATTTTACATACTCTTAATAATGACTTATGTCGTTGAAGGAACTTGATTGTAACACCTCAATTTTCATATATAGATTATATAACAAATAATTGTTCCAACATCTTCAAACATTAATTCTGAACTTACTTATTGGCTGAAATACAGCGGAAGTAAAATAAAGTAAAATAAAGTCTTCAACCGAAGAGCTTCGGGTGTTACGTCTTTGCAGAACTCATTTATCGTCTTGTTGATCAATTTTTCTCC
Source organism: Lactuca sativa (assembly GCF_002870075.4). Classification (NCBI taxonomy): domain Eukaryota; kingdom Viridiplantae; phylum Streptophyta; class Magnoliopsida; order Asterales; family Asteraceae; genus Lactuca; species Lactuca sativa. The sequence continues at coordinate 206,058,547 of NC_056625.2, forward strand.
CTAGGCTTCTTACTGCCACTTGTTAAGTAGTTTCCTGGGTTGTGCATATTTAAAGTTTCTAAAAGGGTAAGTCTAGGACCTAGTGAGTTCATGTTGAACATACATGTCCATCATTTAAAAAAACCAAAAGGTTTTATCATATAGTTTCAATAAATTATACAACAATTATAAGACACGATGACATAATTTAGGAGAATAATTAATTATCCAAAGAAAGAACCAAATGTTCGTTTCCTTTTTCCTTGAGACAATTAATCATCCATTATACTCAAGTATTTTAAATATCCAAGGAAATTAGTAAAATTCTCAATTCTTATTCGCACCGATGACACACATTTGTCATACTCACGACGATTAAACACCCCACCCATTTCCACTAAACATGTCACACAAAAAAATACACAATAGATAAACAACTCAAAGTAACTTTTTCACACAACAACCATACTTATCATAAAATATATTGTGAATAAATAATTGAAAATCCTCATATAAACCACATGATAAACATTTATGTGCGAGTAACCACAAAACACGAAAATTCACCTCGTTGGCGTTAGGACTTAACCGGATGTCGTCACGTTACACGTATCCTATGTTTAACCACCATGTTTTCTTAGGCTACGATCCTAAAAAATATTATATGTGCTCATGGTTTTAAACTATCAATATGTTATTGTTTGAACAACCAATCGTTTTATAAGATTTGGTTAATTATATTTTTCGTCATAACTTTAGTAAAATTCAAACATTTCCAAATAATAAAATTCCCACTTCCAATTTAATACTCCAAACTAATACAATTTAAAGATATGCAGAAGTTTAAATTAACAAACTACAGGGGTCATTCTATAACTTGTGATTCTAATTCCAAAAGAAATTAAAATAAAAACCAGCAACTTATCACAAAATCACAAAGCAGGGAGTATTAATTTAATTATTGTTTCCAAAAGATACATTCACGTATTTTTTTTAAAAAGAGAACCATCAAGTTTCAACTTATCTACAGGGACCATTTATGTAACTGTGTCCGTTTGTTTCTTTATGAAAAACATTCATATTACTCAAGGAATAAAGCGGCCAATTTATAGGGATTATTTTTATAAATTACAAACTGACTTATGGAAAAAAAAAATAACAAAAGGTGCCTATCAAATATCTTTTTACCCGATTTTGTTATCTTCCTAACCAGAAAAAGCACGATCATTCTGTTATTTCTGTTATTTTTAAGATTTTAAGACTCTGATTTTTATCAAAATATACTAAATACATAAAATTCATCTCTAAATATCTCCACTTTCTACCAACATAAACCCATAATAATTTTTTAATAAACCATCAACACCTTAGATTAAAAGATTAAATTGACTATGTGATACCAAAAACTTCAAATTCATTTTTTTTTTCAAATTCACCATTTTATTGGTCGAATCAGAGACATATGTTCAACTTAAACCATAAAACACATAATCTACAGCTATATGTACAACTAATTTGAGCTTCATTTAGGAAACATACATTTCTTCATCAAACCAACTCCGAATTTTCAAGAGCTTCTACTTTTGATTTGTTCCTCGATTCTACACATACATTCACAATTCTGGTGGGGATTTTACATAGTTTCTTGAGCTTTATATAATGCCTAAGATTTTAACTACTAAAACTCTTTCACGTACTTGAATTTACTACAACATTAAAGCTGGTGGTTTTAAGGGTTTTAACCTCATTATTTCTCTTAATTAAACTCAATTACTCTTAATTAATCACCCATTAAATTATTTTAATAATATAACCAAATTGTATATATCTAATTTGAGTTATTACATTGATCCCATAAATATTCAATTAAAAGAGTCACTTCTTACTATTTAACCAAAAGTCATTTGATATATATATATATATATATATATATATATATATATATATATATATATATATATATATATATATATATATTACGTGCACACATTAGATGTAGGAAACAAAATAACCTAGCCCTATATATATATATATATATATATATATATATATATATATATATATATATGTGTGTGTGTGTGTGTGTGTGTGTATATATATATATATATATATATATATATATATATATATATATATATATAGGGCTAGGTTATTTTGTTTCCTACATCTAATGTGTGCACGTAAGCACAATTCTGCATCAATAGATGAATAAAATCAATGATCATGATCGGAGGGTCTACGATATTAGAATATGGTAACTGTCACACCTTCAAACCAAGGATGGCGGATTCGTCCGGGGGTGGCGGACTTCATGTATAGTATCATAACAACAGGTATAATAGTGATCAAAGTAATACAACCAATCATAAATATAATCGAAAAAGAATTACATGGTTTCAAGCGTTACACATTTCAATGATTGATTACAACATGATAATAAAATAGTTGTTCAACGCCATAGCGTTCCATCCTCAAAAGCTTGTGGTTACTTGATTTCCGTTGATTTCCTGAGAATACAAGTATTTTTGAAAAAGTGTTAATAATTAAGTTGGTGAGTTCATAAGCTTTTGAATGTGGTGCTAAAATCCTTTTCTTTGTAAAAATGATTTTTGTTCAAGAAAATATAATACTTCCCTTATAAAATGTATTGTAGTCTTAGAATTCGAGACTGAAATGTACAAGTATTTTTCCATACCTAAAGAAATTTTATGCAAGTTTAAATCGACCTAAACTCATTAAATTTAAAAGTAAAAACCCGTAAATCTTATGTTTTGTTAATACCCCATGTGAGTTATTATAACCATAATATGACCCAATCGGCCTTGTAATACGACTTTCTTCAAGCGTCGTCAGTTAAATGACACTTGTCACCACAGACCTGCCGGTCTAGCTGTTACATGCAGCTCAGGTGCGGGTTTGTCAGACCCAATATAGATCTATAGACAACTATCACGTTCTCCCTACAAGAGACTCTGGTTACAATTTACAGGACTTTTGACTTTGTTACTTTGGAAGTAACGCGAAACGAATGTCTCACACATTTATTCATTAACAGATTTACGTGAACTGAACTGAAAACCCATTTTTTGTATAAACCCGGTACTTTGTATTCATACCCCGTTATATGAACTGAAAACCTTTGGTAATGAGTTTGAAATGTAATTGAAACATAAATTATACCTATTATAGTTTAACATAACTGTTTGTAATGTATATGAAACATAAACTATATCTATTATAGTTTATCCAAAACGTTTGTAATGCAAATGAACCCCATTTTATGTGATTCGAATGTATAGCAAAAATATAACTATGTTTATCATGTCTTATCTTGTATTATTTGTAATGACGAAGGACTCTTACAAATCAGTGGGTAATTTTATATTATATATGAAATCATCAAATATGAAATCATCAAAGATTAACACTTTGCTCAACATGTTACAAAGTGTGATGAAAGTTGTAAGTTGTTAACTTGTTTTTAACATTTCTGCACTATTTTGGAAAAATCACAGAAAAATCATATGACGTCGAAAACTAAATCCGTAAACTCTGAGTGTTTACAAAATGTATCTAGTTTGTTCATAAAGTTTATTATGATTTTTAGATGTCTCTAACTTGTGTGAAAATGTCCATATTCACAGACTGGTCCGAATTCGTAGCTATAGTGATAGACAGTTTTGTAAAAATCGCCATAAATTGTAGAAAAATCATATGGACGTGTGCAAGTAGTCATTTTGAAGGTATAAACCTGAGCTATTTGAATCTAATACAGGTTTGAAAACTAAAATGTTTAAGTTGACCAAAACAGTCCGTGAATGGAGTTAAACTTTTCTGATGAAAGTTGTTGGATGAGTTTAGTTATGTTCTTGGTGTTTTAACTTATATTCCCCCTCTTAAAACTTGATAAAAACATGGAAATATAGGGGTATGAACTCAACTTGAGTGATTTCAGAAGATGGATGTTGAATAAAAGAAGTGTTCAACTCAAGAACACTTAGAAGATGCCTTGAAGGTTCGAGGATCTAACAGAATTGTAATGGAATTGGTGTAAGTATTCTATGATTTTGGGTAGGAGGAAGTGAAATAATCATATGGAGGATGTTAATACTTACCAAAAGTAGAAGAAAAGCTTGGATAATAGCCTTGAATCTCGAAATTTTAGAGAGAGAAAGTAAGAGAAAATGAAGTTTGTTCTTTGGTGGAAAATGAGAGGAATGAGAGAAATGTGAGGAGAGAGGAGGGTTTTTCAGATTTTTAGCCTTTGACCAAGATCCTTGATAGAGAATGAGAGTGAAAGGACAAATATTTGACTAGGGCTTATGGTAATAGTGACATAAAGCATGAATAGTGACATGGAGTGGGTATGGGAGGTTGCTTGTGTCATATCTTTATGGAAAAGTCAACACTCCACCCATATATCTTACCAACTAGATTTTATTCATAGGCAATGATTTTCCTCAAAATGTGTTTAAAATAAGAATATTTAGGGTCTTATATGTCAAAATATAAGTTTGGGTGAAAATCCCGTGTTAAAATCATGAAAAACGACCTTAAAATGGAGTTGGGATAAAAACTGGGAAGAAAAGGTAAAATTCCAACGTTTGGCCGAAAGTTCAGTCCTTAGAGGGTAAGAACCAAAGGGAGGGTTTGGTTGGTGTATTGGAACCGAGAGGAGGGCTCGGTTCGAGCAGTCTCGCAGGCGAAGGGAAGGGAGCGAAGGCGAGGCTCGGTCTTCAAGCGAGGTTCAGTTCAGGAGGTGTTTTCGGTTCTTAGGAGGTTTCGATTCTCAGGAGGTTCGGATCTCAGGAGGTTTAGGTTCCTTAAGGGAGGTTCGGCTCCTTAAGAGGGTTCGACTCCTAAGAGGGTTCGGCTCCTTAAGAGGGTTCGGATCCTAAGAGGGTTCGGCTCCTTAAGGCTGTTTTTCGCGTAGACTTCCTTTTTCGAGCGATTTTCGACTAAATTACAGGTCGGGATGCCCCGAGTGATTATAAGAAGTTGAGAGACATTTGGGAGAGATTTCACATACCTGGATAGACTTCTCATACAGAGAGAGATTTGGGAGAGATTTCAGATGCTTGGAGAGATTTCTCATTCAGAGAGAGATTTGAGAGAGATTTCTCATTCAGAGAGATATTTGGGAGAGATTTCACATGTTTAGAGAGATTCGGGGTAGATTTCACATGCTTAGAGGGATTTGGGAGAGATTTCGTTTGTGACCTTTCTAAGTCTTTAGCTTTGTAACGCAAGGTTTGTACATCCCGTTAAGTCTCGTTATGATTGTTATATGCCCCCGAGGGTTAAGGAATAAGGTTTTATCGAATAGATCCATCACCTGCCCTGATTAGGGTTTAGAATTTCTGAACATACGAACTTTACAAGTGATAGCTTCTTATTAAAATAGCGAGTTGAACAACTTTAAGCATAAGGAAAACCCTAATATACAAGGGTTAGATGAGTTGACCGGTTTGACCCGCTGACCTTATTTGACTTTGACTTGACCAGAAATTGATGATTGTCACAGTAACATGTACCATATAATCACTCAAATTTAATAAAAATGGTATTTTAGACAATTAACTATATTTGAAAAATGAAATTTTCAAAATTAAAGGGATAATTCTAATTTTTTTTAATTAATTCATTTTCAATTTTAATTTAATTTGTAATCATAACTGAATATAACTTATTTTATTCTGACAGAATAAGATTCTATTAGAATGAAATTTTGTTATAATGACATTCTATTAGAATAACAGTTTATGAAAACTTTTAAGAATACATAAATAAGAAGAAAACATTAATAGGTACATTATGAAACAATATACAAAATCGATTCTTGAACTAATAATATATCAAATAATTATATTCTATGATAGTGATACAAAAAGAACATTCTTGAATAATAACAACATTATGAAAGAATAGCAAGTGTAATTCTTAAAAACAACATTCTTAAATTGTAAGTATGATCAATCTTCAATTCATTATTCACGTCATTCCTATAAGGTCTTCAAGTCATTCCTATCACAAATACAATAAAAGCATCAAAATCCAACATAAAACACTAATTAATTCCGAAAGAATAATGTTGCTAAAATTCATTTTATACATTCTAACGAAATACATTCTACTATAAGACACTCTTGTTCTCCATATTTTCTTTCTTTTCTACATGAATGACAAATCTTCAAAGCCTAAAAAGAAAAAGAAAAACCATTAAAATCGAACAAAAATACAAATCTATTCTAAAATAATATTATTGATAAGATTTGATCTATAAATTTTGGCAGAATATATAAACCACATTCTGCTAGAATACAAACATACTAAAAGAATGGATTTATATAAATAAATTCTGACAAAATACACACAATTCCATTCACACCTCATACTCAACTTTCACATCATAATAGACTAATTTCTTTTAAATTCTGAGAGAATACACACAATTCCATTCACATGATCAGGTATCTAATATTGATTAAATTAATCATTGTTTTTTGAATGAAATTAGATGGAACTAAAGAGTTGTTTACATGTGATCTAAATGGCTTCAAATTGATAAAGGGTAAAATTAGTTCTACTCATTCCATCTCAATAATTAATTTGGATATTACCTAGAAATTGATGAAGATACGTAGGATGAAGATGCTATACAACAAATCGGTTAATACTCACATATTACTGTTTGCTTGATAATCTTGCTGCTATACACCACTAGATCCACTTTCGGCAGTTTTCGAATGCCATTTTTGTGCAACTTCTAACAATCGATTCACATGCAAAAATACAAAAACAAGAAGAATGCTTTTTAATTGAAACGATATATATTTATTAATAAACAATTTTTTTACATGAGTAGCGAAGAGTCGACGAGGAAGTTGTGACTGGATGGTGGTGGAGTATCCACCAAATCACTTCTGATTTGATTTGAGAAAGGGTTAGGTTTGATAGATGCAAATACTTGGAGTCGACAATGAGGATAAGAGGGAATAGAATTTCGACAAATAGTAGCAGATCGAAGAGGGCGTCGACGATGGTTGTTGTAGGCGGCGATGGAAGTGTGGCAGTGGTCGACAAACAGTAGAAGATGGAAGAGGGCAGCAGTGATGATGATGGTGTTGATGCCGATGATGAACGTGATCGACCACACACATGACTAGGTCAAACATATTTACTTTATTTCCTTAATTGTAAGATTTTAATTAAATGATTTCCTTAATTAAAAGTACAAAAGGTCCAAAATACCCTTTAATGATTTATTTTTTATTTATTATTTCTTGAATTCTCATTGGTGCATTTAGGCACACAATAGTTGCTAAAATCATTTGAACATATATATATATATATATATATATATATATATATATATATATATATACATATATATATATATATATATATATATATATATATATATATATATATATAAAATCAAGTTCAACAACTAACTCCTAAAAATGGAGCGAATAAACAAAACAAGAAATCATTTTTTTTGATGAATTTCTTTCATTCCCCACAATTAAAAGAAAAGAACCAATAAACTAATTCTTAAATCATTGTTCAATTATAGAGATTGAAAACATATTAACTCGTATTAAAAAATTTTAAAAAATCTAATGCATTTGATTGATGTATTGTTTTTTTTTTCCTATTTGTTTCACAGAAACCTTCAAAATCATTATTCATTAAGCAATCAACTGAATTATGCTGTTTTTAGTTTTGAAAGAAGGAAATTTTTTAAACAAATCTAATATACTTGATTGATGCATTACTTTTTCCTATTTGTTTCATAGAAACCTTTAAAATCATAATCCATTAATGAAGTAGTTGAATTATCTTTATTTTTTAGTTTTGTAAAGAAGGAAAAAATAGATGCCAACAAAAGTAGTTGTAAGATTCACTTTTCTACTTTTCTACCCGCATTAGCTTTTTTTCCACCATGTGCAAGCCAAAAAGTTAAGCTCTTTTTTTCTTCTCTAGAGATTTATAGATACACCAGACTAAAGATATATGAAAAAAGAAGTTCAATAAACTATTAATTATTGGAAAGTTATATAATATACAGGGGTATAAAAGTAAATAAAGATGTGATCAATATTTTAAACGCATACATTCAAAAGCTCAACAACTTACGCTGCTAATTGTTTATGCTGAAGGTACTCTGGTATCCATACCAGGTAGAATCTACTTGTTGTGCTAGATTGTAGGATACTTGAGCCATATGAATTTAAAGATGTTGCAAGCTGAATGAAATTATGTATGTACATTGTCAAGTCTTATTTGAACTAAATGTCTTTAACAATCACATCATAAACAAAAATAAAACCAAATGAGACCGAAGATAACAAACTTAACTATGGGTGAAAAACAATTAAAATCACTTTTTTTTTAAATTATCTTTTTTTAATATCCTCGAACACTGATTAATTATCTTTTAAAATTAAAATTTGTGATAATTTGCCCAATCCAATGGGAGAATCTGCGGTTCCGTGCATCAAACTTTCCTCCATGCCCAATATCACGTTTACCATTGGTGATAAAACTTTTGAGCTCTCCGTTGAAAATATAACAACTTTTTTATTACTTTGAATATATATATATATATATATATATATATATATATATATACATATATATATATATATATATATATATATATATATATATATATGTGTGTGTGTGTGTGTGTGTCTGTGTCTGTGTGTGTTATTTAGTGTGTCCATTATTTGAAATAATTTTTGAGTAAACTATACAAGTCCATAAGTGTAGCCGACTTTTTCAGATTTGGTCCCAAAAGTGTTCTCTTGCATATTTGGTCCTTATTTGAGGTTTTTGTAATGTTTTTGGTTGATGTTCCAAATAAAATAGATATATTTTAGTTGGAAAAATGTGACATCCCCATTTTCACGGCCAGAAAAGACCGATTTTGTTTATGCTTTATAAAAGGCATAGTACTTCTTTTCATAAAAAAATGTTGCGGAATTTGTTCCCAGAAAAACATGATAAATACGTTATTAAAACATTTTCGAAGAAACGTATTTTATTCATTTTAAAACATTTGGGATGTCCTTGTCAATACAGAAACATAAGCATAAACAGAACTTACATTTATTTACACTAGTGATCTACATCTCTTTAATCTCTCAGTGTAATGTGATTTCATATCAACACCTGTGATATAAATAAACTGAGTGGGTCAGGTTGGGAAACCTGGTGAGTACATAGGGTTTTCAACCCACAATAATATAATTATTATGTTTAAACAATCAAGCAATTAAACCCAATTACCCATCCCCATTATCTTCTTTACTCTTAAGGATCTACCCTAAGAATCAACTATTTCTCGTTCATTCATTCCTAAGAATTATCCTAAGGAATCGGCACGAATTCCATCGTTACCAAAGCTTATAAATTACAACTGGTGAACACGTAGTCCAAAACATCTAGTAAACACTTAGTTCAAAAGTAACTAGTGAACACACTTAGTTCAGAATACATAGTGAACACACTCAGTTCAAAGATACGTAGTGAACACACTCAGTTCAAAATACCTAATGAGCACCTAGTTCAAAAATACCTACAGGTTACGAGCTTACAAGCGTTCCACCGGACCGTTTAGTATTGCCCATGGTCATCATCTATACTCCACTAGATGACTGGATCACTAACAACATTGATGTCTCCCATCGTGTTATCACAAAACAACTATTTCATCTACCCATGTTTTACCCAACACATTTTGTAGATATAAAATACATATACATTTTAAATCATTTAAAACATGTATAAAAATCTTTCACCCAGCATAGACAGCAAATATTCAGACAATATGCACACACAACACGTAATTTATATTAAAATACTTCATATCTATGTGTAAGATGAAAGGGACTATGCACTCACCTGAGAAGGTGGTGACTCGGTACTCGGACAACGCTTCGTTTACTTTAAAATAATTTCCTTCGACGAAACTTACAAGGGGATTTTAGCTAGGAGTTGGGCTCTGTAGGGGCAGAACTTCGTTACTGAATCTTTCTAAGAAAGATTCGTGCAGCGCTTCAGCGCTCACCTTACTATACTAAAACTACAGAAACAGAAGTTGAATCACGAGGGACCGAAATGCTCGGGGGATAAGGAGAGAAAGACTCTTGAATCAAGAGAATGGTGCAATAAATATGAGAGTCCAAGCCTCTTATTTATAGTAATTGAATTTACAAAAACTACCCTCCATAATTACTTAATGACCTTATAGTTATATAAACAAATAAACACCCCTTTATAATACTATTTTAAATAGATTTAATGATATTTGCACTAAACTAATGTCGAAAGAACTCAACATTAGTCTTATAATGACAGCATCGTCGATACCTTTCTAATGATATATACATAGGTATATATATTTGTACGTATATATGATTTATACTTTATTTTAATACGTAAATATGCTATTATAATTTGTAACTCGTTCATATGAACTCCGTTTTTGACGTTATTTATATCCACGTGTAGGTGGAGACGTACTCTACAACTTTCGTTTAGACTCTGTCGGCTAATTTTGACTTTATTTTTAAAGTTATATTTTTAACAGGCCGAGACAGGATTGGTCCGTTAAATCCTCATAACTTCTTCATTTGACGTCCGTTTTCGCCCATCTTTTTCTTGTTATGCTACTCTTAACGAGATCTTCGATTCTTGTTCAGGTCGTGTCGGCTAAAAATCGCTCGATCTAATATTCGAATTTCAGGCTGTACACTGCTAATCTGAAACTTCGAAAAATCATAACTTCTTCATACGAAGTCAGATTTGGGCGTTCTTTTTATCGAAGTTCTTAGTTTAACATATTCTATGACTTTTGTTTAGAGCGCCAAGGCTAAATCTCGCTCTATCGTAAATTCACTATTTACGCCTCCCGGTATCGAGCCGGTTCCGTCGCGAAACTTCGACGGGTCATAACTTCTTCGTTATAACTCGGATTTCGGCGTTCTTTATATGTACGGAAACCTAATGACATACACTACAACTTGGTTCAACTTATTTATAAGATTCTGTCGAAAAGTCATTTTCGACACTTATTGCCTCTAATTTGACTAGCCCGGATCTGCGGGCGTTACAAAAAATGACCAAAATATTTACACTTATACCCTTCGAGTATACTTATTCTTATTCATATCCATATGCATATACTTATATACATATGCATATGCTTATTCATATGCATATGCTTATTCATATGCATATGAAAATACATATGCCATATACTTAATCTTATGAATATGTATATACATATGCACAGTTATATATATTTCATTGGATTGTGCGTATACTTATTCTTATACATATGCATATACTTATTTTTATGCATAAGTATATACTTATTCATTTACATAGGCATATGCATATACATATTCTTAGGCATATGCATATACTTATTTATATGCATATTCTTATACATATCCATATACTTCTACATATACATATACTTATGATTATGGATACGCATATGCATATACTATTTTTAGGCATATTTATAAACATATATTTATGAATATGCATATAGTATTTAATATGCATATGTATATACTTATGAATATGCATGTCATATACTTATTCTTACGCATATGCATATACTCATTCACATGGATATACATATTCTTATGCATATTCATATATTTATTCATAATTAGATGCTTATGCATATATTTATTCTTATGCATATGATATATACTTATTCATATGCATATACATATACTTATTCTTATGCATACACATATGTATATTTATAAGCATATATATATATATATATATATATATATATATATATATATATATATATATATAATTATGAATATATTCAAAATAATAAATAAAAAAATTCGTTGAATATTTAATGGGTCCTATTATATTGCATTGAAGAATGTTTATTTTTGGTATTTTGGATGTATGAAAAATATAATGACATAGATAGTGGATGTGAAATTGAAATTAGATGGTTTATTGTGATTCTTTTGCTATGTTGCATAGCGTAAAAGCATAAAACAAGTAAATAAATATATATTTTGAATAAGTATATGCATATGCATATGTATATGCATAAGAATAAATATAAACATAAGAGAATTAAGTACATCTGATTATGCTTATATATATGCATATACATAACATGTATAAGAATAAGTATATGTATATATGCATATAAATATATACATATGCATATGATGCATATTAATTTGCATATACATGAATATAAATGTATACATATGCATATATTAATATGCATATAGGCATATAAATGTATAGATATTCATATGCATATAAATGTATAATATGCATGTGATGCATATTAATATGCATATATGAATATAAATGTATACATATGCATATATTAATATCTATATAAATGTATACATATGCATATAAATAAGTATATGTATATGCATATGTATACATTTATATTCATATATGCATTTTAATTTGCATCACATGCATATGTATACATTTATATACATATATGCATATTAATCTCCGTATACTTATTCATATTCATATGTATACATTTATATGGATATTAATATATGCATATGTATAGATTTATATTTATATATACATATTAGTATACATCACATGCATATTAATATGAATATGCATATGTATACATTTATATGTATATTCATATGCATCGTAGGCATAAGTATACATTTGTATGCGTATATGCATATGTATACATTTATATTCATATATGCATATTAATATGCATCATATGCATATGTATACATTTATATGCATATATCCATATACTTAATCTTATGCATATGCATATACATAAGCATCTTCACATGTATTTAATTTACTTATGTATATACTTATTCTTATACATATGCATAATGTATACACATATGCATATACGTATTCATAATCATATGTATTTACTTGTCTTATGCTTTTATTCTGTGCACAGTAGTAAAAATTTCACAATAAATGATCTAATGTCAATATAACATCAATCATCTATGTCATTATATTTTTCATACATCCAAAATACCAAAAATAAACATTCTTCAATGGAATATAAAATGACCCATTCAATATGCAACAACTTTTTCAACAACGACAAAAAAAAATAGAAACAAATTCCAGCACCAAAACAGTTTCTTGTACCTGTTAAAATAACAATAATTAAAAAATACATAACAAATAACAATAAAAAACAACAAATTAACCTAAAATTTCAACAGAAAAATAGCAACAACAACAACAAAAAAGCACCCTAAAAACATGAACAACAATAGCAAAAAACAACAATAGCAAAAAAGCAACTTAACCTAAAAAATAACAAATATCAGGAAAAAAAGTATAGTTTTAAACATTTTAAGTATACATACTTCTCATGTAAATTCTTCATCATCAACAACTGTGAAAGGACGTTCATGTATACTCATGACACTCTTTGTGGACTTTGGATATAAATTTCATAGTTTAAACAAAATAAAAGTAAAAATATCATTTAATATAACAAAATCCTTGAAAATATTTGTTACAATTCTCTCTCTCTCAATGTGTTTGTTTGATTTTTTGTTTAGATTTTTGTGGTTTTTTTTTTTAAAATTTCCAAATAACAACTGATGTAGGGTTGTTTTGTAAATTTTGATACTTTGAAAAGATATATATAACACTAATGAATAGGATTTTGTGAAGATATGCGCTTTTGAAAATTACAATGAAGTATTTCTTTGACATAAGACAACATATATATATATATATATATATATATATATATATATATATATATATATATATATATATATATATATATATATATATATGTTCCGTTGAGAAATAAAATAGGTATCTTGAGATTTAATCTCAACCACATATTTTAGATTTGCCGCTCTAACCTTACGGAGTACCAACGCAACAACTCTATTATAATCATAAATCATTATATAGCACCACCCGTTCCTTTCTCCTCCTCCACCATCTCCACCACCACAACCGTCACCACTACCAACACTTCAACCACCTCTAACACCAGCTGACCCCACCGTTGTGACCTCTGTCACTTATACCACTGTCACCTCTGTCACCGCCACCTCTTCTGTCATCCCCTGTCATAATCTTTTGTTATTACTCAGTCTGTGAACATAGATATATGTATAATCATTTATGATTAGGCATACATGTTGTTGCTGGTACGCTTAAGTGTTAGACCGGCAAATAAAAAATATTTGGCTGAGATTAAATCTCAAGATCTCTACTTTTTTTTAATATCAAGTGAACTGTCCCCTATATATATATATATATATATATATATATATATATATATATATATATATATATATGAAGCTAATTACAAGATAAATTATAGAGTAATGAAAGACACGAGAGTGGAGAGAACTTCTATTCCAATACTTGTGATGAAATCATCAAGTTTCTAATACATACGACTCACTATTTTATACTATCAAAATAAGATGAAAGGTGAGTTCTAATATGAATGCACATTATGATGGTGCATTATTACATTCATAAAACATATTGAAATGGTTGTTAATAATACTAAATAATGATGGGGAATTATGGGAGAAATGGAGAATCCAATGGACATTCACAAACTAATATTTCATAACACTCCCAGTTGAATGAAGATTGTATCATGCCTCGTTAAATCCTTAATAGGTAAAACCTCATGGGAAAAAACCATTTATTAAGGAAAAAGAGTACATGATTAATAATAAATATTAGAAATAATTGTCTCGTTAAAAACCTTGCTAAGAAAAGTCAGTGAGAAAAACTTAGCTAAGGAAAAGAGTAGAATATGTTTCCAACTCCCCCTGATCATCACATCACCTGATTTCCTTAAAGTGTCACATTCTAATGCTTTGTACCATGTTTTCAAATTTTGATGTACAAAGCGCTTTAGTGAACAAATCAGCCATGTTGTTATTTGATTGAACTTTTTGGATGTGGATGCCACACTTTTTTTGAATATCATGAGTGAAATTTTTTTTGGTGGTATACGTTTGGTGTCGTCTGCTTTGATAAACCCTTCCTTGAATTGGGCTATACAAACCGCATTATCTTCATATAGTATGGTTGGAACGTCCCTGTTAGAAGATAGACCATGATTTTCACGAATGTGATGAGTTAAATTTCTTAACCAAATACATTAATAGCTTGCCTCATGAATTGCTATAATCTCTGCATGGTTAGAAGAAGCAGCAACTGAATTTTGTTTAACAGAACGCCAAGAAATTGTGGTACCTCCACAAGTGAATAAATAACCTGTTTGGGATCGAGCTTTGTATGGATCAAACAAATATCCAGCATCTGTATAACCAATTAACTCTGCGTTTGATGAATTTGAATAATATAAGCCCATATCCATTGTACCTCGAAGATATCGAAGAATGTGTTTGACTCCATTCCAATGTCTTCTTGTTGGGAAAGAACTATATCTTTCAAATAAGTTTACAGCAAAAGATATATCAAGTATCGTATTATTAGCAAGATACTTAGTGCACCAATAGCACTAACATATAATACTTCGGTACCAAGAAGTTTTTCATGTTTTTCACAAGACCAAAATTGGTCCTTTTTGGCATCTAAATGCCTTACTACCATCGGGTTACTCAATGGATGTGAGTTATCCTATAAAACCTTTTAAGCACCTTTTATAGATTACCAGATTGATGTACGAAAAATCCATTTTTGGTGTGCTCAATTTGAAGACCCAAACAAAATTTCGTTTTACCAAGATCTTCCATTTCAAAATTTTCTTTCAAACAAGAAGTCGCATTTTCCAATTCTCTAAGAGTTCCAATTATGTTCAAATCATCCACGTAAACAACAATTATCACAAATTCTGATCCAAATCTTTTTATGAATACACATGGGCTTAATGGATCATTTTTATAGCCATCTTTCAATAAAAATGTACTTAAACAATTGAACCACATAAGACCAGATTGTTTCAATCCATATAAAGGTTTATTTGATTTTAACGAATATACTTCACGAGAATTGCGTGTTTCTGCTTTTGGTACCTTGAACCCTTCTGGGGTTTTCATATACATATCATTTTCAAGTGAACCACATAAATAGGCGGTAACTACATCCATCAGATGCATCTCCAATTTTTCATGTGTTGACAGACTTATAAGATAACAAAATGTAACTGCATCAACCACAGGAGAGTATATTTCTTTATAATCAATTCCGGTCCTTTGGGTAAAACCGTGTGCAACAAGTCTTGCTTTATACGCATATATGCATATTAATCTCCGTATACTTATTCATATTCCTATGTATACATTTATATGGATATTAATATATGCATATGTATAGATTTATATTTATATATACATATTAGTATACAACACATGCATATTAATATGAATATGCATATGTATACATTTATATGTATATTTATATGCATCGTAGGCATACGTACACATTTGTATGCATATATGCATATTAATATATGCATATGTATACATTTGTATTCATATATGCATATTAATATCCATCATATGCATATATCTATATACTTAATCTTATGCATATGCATATACATAAGCATCTTCACATGTATTTAATTTTCTAATGTATATACTCATTCTTATACATATGCATATGTATACACATATGCATATACTTATTCATAATCATATGTATTTACTTGTCTTATGCTTTTATTCTGTCCAAAGTAGTAAAAATTTGACAATAAATGATCTAATGTCAATATAGCATCAATCATCTATGTCATTATATTTTTCATACATCCAAAATACCAAAAATAAACATTCTTAAATGGAATCTCTATATGAGCCGTTATAACCATACATGATAATGACTAGGTTGCCCGTCTTGGCATTTTTCCAAATGCCGGTATTGCTCAAGATTTTGTCGCCTTACACTGGTCTAGTCTAGCTGTAGTGAACAACTAAGGCGTGGGGGGTCACCCTGTATAGATCTATACACAAACTGCTACTTTCCCTCCAGGAAACTCTGATTATAACTACAGGTTACAATTGTACAATCAAATGTGCCAACCTACATATCTCACTAGATTCTCAACATTTCCTGTTCGTTACGTTTATCACCATGTTTAATGTTTACGTGTATGCTATAGATTTTCAATTCCAAAGGTATGTATTGTTGGGTTCTGATCATTCTAACACTCCTAAGTGTACATGAAACCCTAAGTACCTTGGATCTATGTTTTCTCTATTATACATGCAAATATGAACGTCCAAGGTATTATCCTAATCTAGCATACAAAACAATGATGATAGAATACATACCTCTTTGATGTAGAAAGTCTTCATGAAGCTTGAGTTCCTAGTGCCCCAAGTGTGACACCTCAAATGGTTCACACAACATCATATGCTTTTGGAATAACCTTGAGAGAAATGTAGAACACTTGAAATCGTTTATCCCTCACACTCACACATATAGTGCATGATTTCTTGAGCCATGGGATTCTTTTATATGGTGGCTATTAGGGTTACACCATGTAGCTCATGACTTTACCTATTCCTTATGCTCCATGGATTTTAACCTCCATGGAGTATCCATGGGTCACCCCATGGACTTAGTCCAACATAAGGAATCTTGGATCACAAGCCCACATATATAAGAATGAATGATTTACACAATCAACCCATATATTTAATTAGTCTCCTTTTGATCACTTAATTAATTCCAAATTAATTCTTGATCAATATTAATTAAATAAGTCTTACCAATTATAGTTATGGACTTAGACATTAATCCAAGAGTCTCCCACTTGGATAAGTCTAAAACTATTATTGCGTATGACTTCAGGAACCGACTGGCAGTCGTAGCTCTCAAAAGGTTCCGTCGAACTCTAACCTTGTCGATGAACTCTGACCTTTATCAATGACTTGTCCATTAGATAAGGGATCATATATTCCTCCATTCTAGATATCCTATGGACTGAGACATGGATTATAATCATTCTCTCTGTCCATTTGTTGTTTCCTGATTTCCGATTTATGACGAGTGACTAATTGAACAAATCAAATCAGTCCTGGCCCGGCCGAGCACTTCCATTTGTCATCATCAAATCATCGAGGGGCCCACAGATATCGCTTTTATCCCGAAGGTAAAAGGAATGGATAAAATTCGACTCGTATGGCTTGTTCTACTACTTGTTGAATCATACACAAAGGCACATTTTCTAACACCAAGTTACCGTATGTGTTTTCATGCAATCAATGTACAACCAGCTCATAGTAACAACTCATATCTCTAGGTTTGAAGAATATAAGATATTATCGTCTCATGATCACTCGTGATAAAATCCATGAAGTGATTCCAATGAGCGCAAGTTGAATCCAATACTCAGAACTTATGAGCACTCATGAGTGTTGTAGCCCTTTGTCCAACATCTTAGACCTCTACAAGCCAACCCATGACAGTCTTAATTCATATCTACTTCCAACATATGACCGCCTGTGGATGGTTTGAATAACTTAGTCATTCAGGAAGAACAACCTAGTTATACTAGAAGTCAAAACATGCAAAATGAAACACAATAATAATAGAATCTAATATGGTATCAAAACCTATGAATATAAATAAAACACCTTTTATTTATCACCATATGATTACACATTATTCATTGTATACTGTTTCAGCTATCAACTTTATTCTTGAATTTAAAACAATAGTAGTCTCATGCTCCAAGCATGTACACTATGTTTTCTAAACACTAGTCATGCCACACACCAAGTATGCATACTATGTTTGTCTATGATCTTCACTTTGTGAATTAGATCAATTGAACATAACTCCAATGATCCTCTTTCACAGTCCCAAATTCGTACTGCAAATGCAAGAATTCCAAATTCATGCCATTTACTGAAATCTGTGAGATTCTAAACTTATATGCATTGATCTTCTTGTAATGATTATGCACAAAGTCATAAAGACTTAACAACAACCATTACAAAGCATTCCAAAGGAGATCAGCTCCTTGGAAACATCCTTCTTGCATTATGTTTCCTAATCTTACACATATTGAATAATTTCTAACTTTGAAATATTTCTAGAGTCCATTTTGACTATCACTTCTGAACAAGAGTTGCCTCCTTACAGATTATGTCAATATGGTCCTTCCAGAATTATCACTATACTTCCAACTGTCCTTGAGCAACCAATCTTTGGTAAACCTTAGATTGTCCTCAATAATTGTTTAATCCTTTTAGTCATATCCAATTCTAGACCTTTTCCCTACTTAATGCCCCAGGCATTTGGAAAATTTTAGAAAGGATGAATATAGCACATGTAATTGATCCTATATCCGAAGCATATGGGACACGATTCATGGTGTCTTACATAAAGACTAAACCAGTCTTTTGCTATAATTAATTCCATTTCTATTTGCCAAGTTCTCATAATTCAGATTATGAAAAGGGATGTCGTAATCATAATCGAATTTTAGAACGCAAATAATGGACCCATATACAGAATTTCCTTATGTTGAGCCATTCCAACATGAAATTCATATTAATAACCTTGACTAAATGATTAAAACCTCACGATCTAAGCTTATAGATTTGAGATGAAGTATAATTTCCTCTCCCTTAATTATAGCAAAACAACTTTTTCCCAATTGAAACCTTTTGTTTTCTATAATTAACATTGCTAACTTGCAATACTTATCATAATTATCTGCTCCCACTAACATGATGATTATTAGCATAACACTTATGCTCCCACTAGCTTTGACATGTACCCAGAAATCATCTGACTTTCTTACCAAAGTTTAGATTTCTGATACTAGATTGTTTTGATAAAACTTTATCAAAATCATACACCTTCCCTTAGATAGCACACTTGTGTGTCCAAACAATTATGAAGAGGGATGTCGTAATCATAATGGTTTGACCTTTTTGCCACTTCTCACAAGTCCAGGTTAGTGTGCCGGTAAACCACTCACGCTCCACTAATGACTTTGAGAATGCAAATATCACAATTGCCATCTAGCTAAAATCTGCTTAGTGAAAGTGTTTCCTCACCATCATTTTCATGAATCGGAGAGAAACCTTATGACACTTAGATTTACTGGTGTATGTGTTCTTATCCATGTGAATTGTCAAAACCATAGTCACAAGACAAGGATAATGGCAACTCCAAACTCATATGGACTGAACTCAATCCTAATTTTTTGCCACATGGCAGCTCAAGGGCCTGCCATTGCTTCCAAGTTATTGTGCAACAAATTGAGAACTCTAAGAACTCATATGAAAAGCCAACTTTAGCTGGAATGGGCACAGAATATGTCAACAAGATAGGTTATAAACCTCAAGTCGTATGCTAGTGAAGAACTTCAGGTTTTATTCTTGATTAGTTCTTGAGACTTTCAAGACCTTTAAGACTCCCACTGTCCTCTTGACATATAAGACTTTCTTGTCAGATATTCAAGAGATAGTGTGGATTCTAATCAAGACAAACACTTCACACAATTGGTCTAAGTTGATATTTATTTTATCCAAAACATCACAACTTACCAATTTCAAATGTACAAGAGTAGAAAACTTTTACTATTACATTTGACAAGTGTTTTAAATCTTCTTTAAGACATGTCACTTAAATTACAATCTTGGAGTATGACTCTAAGACTTGTATTGGAACAAAGTATGACTCATCTTCTTGATTTAACCATTTCAACAATTCAAGTTCCTCTTATTAGTCATAAGAATGCACTAAGATTTCCTTAGAGAACTAATGATGCTATGGTTTCTTAATCATTAAGATGATCACAAAACTGATACTAAAGTATTCTCCCATCTTGTCAGATTTGAGAAACTTTTATCTCTCTGCCTAAGTTGATTCTTCTTATTCGCTCTGCCTTACATTGGAACCTTTTCCAAAGTCTTAGAATTACACTTAAGTTGGTAAGTATAATCATATTTACTGAGCTTTAGTAAACTATGACGAATAGTCTTATCGATCTTTTGTAGTGGACTCAATCAGTGCACAAGAATGTGTACTCGATCCCTTAGTCCATTACTTGACTCACACATCCATGTGAACAAGTAATTAGTCTTAATTTTCCAATACTTGAAAGTTCTCATTCATCATGCTACACAACTTGCATGATTCCAAGTTCCGGTCCAATTGAAACTTGGGTGATGAGAATCTTTCCCTATTTGATTAAATTTAGACATTACCACAAATGAAAGAATCAATTTCATATTTCCACTCTTGCTCTTAATGGAATCTTATAAGCAACACAATTTTTCACAAATGCCATTGTAAAGATATTTTAAAATAAATAAAATCAAAAATTTCCTTTTATTTTAAACACTTTGCGGAAAAACTATCCTTACAATCCATATGAAAACTTGTTGTTATCTATTCCTAAGCAATATCTCATAACTCCTAAGAAGTAGCTCAAGAATACAATCTTCAAACTATGCGATAGAAAAACCATCTACGTGATCAGATTTAACATATTCTTTCTTTAAGTTTCTTTACTTTTCTTTGATTCTAAAAATATCAACATGTGACCCAGTCACATCATGTATCAAGAATCTAAGAATAGAAACTTAGCAGAGTTAGATAGTGGATTTTTACCTGAAGTAGAGTCAAACATCCTTAGGTAAAATTAGGCAGCTTTGCAACTAATGCTCCTTCCTTTGGCCATTTAACATATGGATGCTTTGGTAATGGAACATGGGACTATCACAGACTTAGCCTTTCTCTTTACCATTTGGTCAACCGAGTTGACTATGGCCGATCCCTTTCCATTGGGAAGAGAGAGCTTTACTGGATATCCTGTGTCACTATTGTCAATGTCCATAAGGTTTTAGGAAGTTGATCTTAGCAAATAGATAAGATCATTAAGGGTCTTGTCAGAGTCTGTTTCATAGGAGTTCCAAAGGAGCTCACTATGTGACTTAGAAAGTGATTGAACCACCAACTTTCTTAACACTTTGACACCCAACTCTCCTGGCTTGTCAATATGTGACTACATCTCCAAGATGTGATCACACCTAGACCTTGCCTTGCCAATATGGCTTGAGTGACCTTGAACTTGTGAGTTAGGGAGAATAACTGGAGGAGGTGAAAGAAGTATGATTTCCATGGGACATCATCTTCATTTAGGAAAGCTTGTTTCAAGAGATTTGGGAAGATCATAAATGTCTAAACCAGACATCTTTTGGGAGATATTCAAGATAGTTGATTTAAAGTCCTTAATATAACACCCAATATGAAATATTAAGGCTAGGACCCAACAAACTATTTTATAACATAGAAGGGGATGCCGTAATCCAAGCTATAAAATATTTGAAGGTAGGTGAATGACGATTCACCAACTTCCACCAAAATAAACGAAATGCATTATTAGGTTTTAATTGGTTTTGAAACTCCTAGATCTTTGAGATTCATTGAACTGTTCAATGGCATGTTTCAATCTCGAGTGTGCCCTTCAGGTTTTGTGACTGGGATGTCGAGGATCACAAAACAAGGTGTGAAGTAACCATGCAAATTACTTGGTACCCTTAAGTGTTTACCTCTCAATCGATGTGCCGGTTAACGACACACGCTCCATCGATATTATGATAAACATTAAGTTACCCTTTGCCTACCTTGTAAAATATGAGTTAGTGTGCCAGTTAACCACACACGCTCCAATAACCGACTTAAACAAAGTGCAAAGTGTAATTTCATGGATTAGCACATTATTCACATTTTCCTAAGTAACTAAGATTGGGTATTATTAAGAGTTTCGTTACTTAGTATTTATCATTAATACTTTTAATGAAGGGAGAATTATAGTCCTGTAAAACCCGTTCGGCTAACGACCCTCCACCAGTCAAGGAAGCGGTGGGTGAGAGTGGACACCCATTAAACTGCCATTTTATAGGCAGTAACCTTATACCCCCCCCCCCCCCCTTATAGACCGGCTTCGTGAATGAGGTCTACTAACGGTAAGACTGACTTGCTCTTATACATATATATATATATATATATATATATATATATATATATATATATATATATATATTATTAACTTGTAATATTATAAAATATAACGGTTGAATTTTAACTTTTAAAATTCTAAGGGCTAACTTGGAATTAAAGTATTCATAAGAGAAAACTTTACAAATTCCAAAACTTGAGGGCAAGTTTTGAAACTATTCAAAACTAATTAATTCCATAACTTATGTGTTTAAAATAGTTTTAATCCAAAAACTCTTCAAGTTCCATAACTTGAGGACAAGTTATGGAAGACTTTAAACTAATAAAAGAATTAACTTATCTTTATTTTATAACTTATGGAATTAATTAAGGTTACATTTTTTTTTATTATTTAATGAAGAGACTCTTGGTCCTCCATAACTTGAGGACAAGTTATGGAGTCATAAAACCATTTAATTAGAACTAGACTCTTCATTTTGTAAGCTTTGCCAACTTTTATGAGTTTTATGATTCTTAAATGTGACTTTTCATATAACTTGAGGACAAGTTACATAAACACACTTTGGAATCAACTCTTAGATTAAAATGGATTGAAAACAACTATTTCACACAATTTTCTATCAATCTAAGCAACTCATAAGAACAAGATAATTCAAATCAAACTTTTTCATGTAATTAGTCTAAACCTTAAACTAATACAAAACATGAGTCTATTGACAATTATCTTTGAAACTGGATTAGCATGAACATTACCACATCAAAAACAAGTTTATAAGTCCAAAAACATCTTAGGGTAATGTTCCTAGTCCAATTCCAGCCAAAAAAGTCGAATATATGCTGTCTGGGGGTCCAACTCGTAGAGTGCACGAACCAACTCGGCGAGTTGGATGCTTTTGGCCTTGGACTCGGCGAGTCTGCTAGGCAGACAGCATCAAAACTCGTTTTTTCAGCTACTTTTGCAAGTATAACAAGAAAACAAGCCTAGGCTCTGATACCACTGTTGGGTTTTGAGCATTCTAACACTCCTAAGTGTACATGCAACCCTAAATACCTTGTATCTATGTTTTCTCTATTATACATGCAAATATGAACTTCCAAGGTATTATCCTAATCTAGCATACAAAACAATGAAGATAGAATACATACCTCTTTGATGTAGAAAGTCTTCATGAAGCTTGAGTGCCTAGTGCCCTAATTGTGACACCTCAAATGGTTCACACAACATCATATGCTTTTGGAATAATCTTGAGAGAAATGTAGAACACTTGAAATCGTTTAGCCCTCAATCTCACCCATAGTGCCCGAT
Source organism: Lactuca sativa (assembly GCF_002870075.4). Classification (NCBI taxonomy): domain Eukaryota; kingdom Viridiplantae; phylum Streptophyta; class Magnoliopsida; order Asterales; family Asteraceae; genus Lactuca; species Lactuca sativa. Next base: position 206,082,794 of record NC_056625.2, read on the forward strand.
TTCTGAGCCATGAGATTCTTTTATATGGTGGCTATTAGGGTTACACCATGTAACTCATGACTTTACCCATTCCTTATGCTCCATGGATTTTAACCTCCATGGAGTATCCATGGGTCACCCCATGGACTTAGTCCAACATAAGGAATCTTGGGTCATAAGCCCACATATATAAGAATGAATGATTTACACAATCAACCCATATATTTAATTAGTCTCCTTTTGATCACTTAATTAATTCCAAATTAATTATTGATCAATACTAATTAAATAACCTTATTAATATATTAGAACTTATAATATATTAACAAACCTTAAGTGTTATTTCTCTCATTATAGTCTATCCAAATGCATGATGCCATGCAACCCAAATGGACCATGTCGGGTCGGGTCAAATATTACCAATTATAGTTATGGACTTAGACATTAATCCAACATGTATATAAGTGTACGAATTTCATGGATTATGTAAACGTATAATTACGATCTACCAACCTTGTGAATCTTAGTCCAAGCCCAATTAGCATGTAAATGGACCACAAAGGCCCAATAACATGTAAGAGGGTAATTTGGGCCCAATATGCATGTAAATGGACCACAAAGGCCCGAAAAACATGTAACCCATAACTCAGGCCCAAATTAACATGTAAATTGGTCGCACAACCCAATAAACATGTCATGGAAAAGTATTGGGCTCAATATACACTTGAATGGGCCCTTAAGGCCCAATAAAATAGTTATCGACGTATTTCATCCATTCGTTATTGTTCCGTTGTTTGTTTTAGCTCGACGTTTACCAAATTGATGATAAAAATTCCTATTTTTGTAAATACAACGTTTTACGACGCCAATAATCCTCAAAATTTCAATTAAGGCCCAAAGTTTTGTAAAAATAATACTTTAGTCCATAATTTATAAAAAATTGTAATTTTGTCCCAAATGTTTAGAAATTCACGGATTTAATCCAAAATTTTATATTTTGACATTTATGGCCCAGTTTTGCAAAAAATTACATCTTTTGCCTCTTGCTTGTAAAAATTGTCACTTTCTGCCCAATTTCGATAAAAGTTACATTTTTGGTCCAATTTAGAAATAAATGTTATTTTCACCCCTAAATTTGGTTTATTTACGTTTATGATTCAAACTTTGGCCAAATAACATTTTTAATCCCAAAAATTCATTTTTTCGCAAATTTGGTCCCAAAACCATGAGGCCCAAATGTTTGGCCCACTAAGCTCAAATTTACATTTTTGGCCCTTTGGAAAGTATGTTTATCATAAAAATCCTTTTTTATACAAGTAGGACCTGTTTGGTCCCTATAAAAAATATAAATGTCACTTTTTTCCCTTATCTTTTGTTTTCTTGACAATTTTGACCCTTAACAAGGTTTTTGTTGTAAACTTTTATATCTTAAACATATAATCACTTTTGACTTGATAATATGATGTATAAAGTGTCTTAGTTCATGGATCTTTGCTCAATGTTACTTAAAGTATCGAGATTGTTAAGATCTAGAACATTTTCACAAAATAAACTAAGAAATCACACAAGACATGCATATAGCAAATAGATCTACACATTTTACTTGCATTCTCCCCCAAAAATCATATGAAAACCGAAAACAAGGGGGTATGAACTCACCTTTGCTTTGATGTTTCAGTTTTGAAGAAGAGATGAAGAGATTTTTGGTCCTAGCAAGCTTTCTTTTAGTAGATCTTGAACTAAGGGGATTTTCTAAGAGTATGATCACAAAAAAATGTTTAGAAGAAGTGGTCTAGCATAATAATGAAGTTACTTAGCTTGGATGTGTGATGACTTACCTAGGATTGATGATCTTTGGTGAAGATCTTCTTGAAACACTTGGAAATCTCGAAATTTAGATGGCAGGAAGGTGGGTGTTCTTGAGTGCTAGAGAGAGTTTTAAAAGAAATTATTTTGGAGATGTGTGTCTGTTTTTCTTGCTTTTGGACGTGAGTAGAAGAAAGAAAGAGAGAGAGAGAGAGAGAGAGAGATGAGTTTGCATGGGAACATGAGATGGCTTGGTTGTTTGGAGTGTAATGTGCTTAGTTGTCCATCAAATAAAAATGAGGTGACACCACCAAAGTCAACCCTCATTTCATCTCTTTTTTTTACTCATGGGCCGAGAATTGCATTAAGAAGGAGAAGATGATTCATTTTGGCCCAAGTCTTGATCCTTACTCGAAATCATGAGGCCTATAGAGAAGTTTTCGGCCCATTAGGCCTTTATGGTAGTTCACGGACCAAGAAGGCATAAAAGAATGGATTTATGGCTTACTAGCTTTAATTTGATTAGCTATGGACCAATAAGGCCCATTAGGGTTAGAATGACTCATTTTAGGCCCAAATTGTCCAAAATGTTATGGATTTGTGAATTGGGTCCATTTAGAATCCAAATAGGGTTTCTAAGCCCAATATAGTTGAATTGGATGCTTATTGGTCCAACAGACCCAATAAGGAAGTCCTAGTCCAATATGGACTTTAACTGGAAATCTTAGGGTTTTCAGACTCTTTGTTGAATATGAAAGGTGAATTTAAATGAGCACTGAGTGATATTTACTTAGAGTATATGTTTTACAATTATTGAATGGTTACACGAGAATAGAATTTCCTAGCTAGAATGCTAGTTGTGACATAATCTTGCAAAAGCGAGATTACGGCTAGATAACAAGCACACGTGTGACCATCTAGCTGACGCGTCAATTAAAACCATAAAAGATCTAAATGGTCCACATGGTGGATAAATTGGTCCACATATATCCCCTTGAATTCTTTCTAAGAAACTAGGACTTTCATACCCAAATTTATTCAATAATGGACGGAAAATTAATTTTCCTTGAGAACATGCAACATAAGACAATTCATTAGCTTGAAAAATCTTCTGGTTTTTCAAGGAACGACCACTTGAAGTTTCAATTATTTTGCGCATCATAATTGATCCGGGATGGCCCAACTGGTCATGCCAAACTTTGAAGGTCTTATCATACCTTTTATTTTCAATAGCATGAGATTCAATCATTCTAATATTTGTATAATAGAATCCGGATGACAATACAAATAATTTTTCGAAAAGACTTTTCTTACCCGATATCATTTTTGTAATATTGAGATACTCTTTATCACCATCATTATTTGTTTCAACATGATATCCATTTGACCGAATATCCTTAAAACATAATATATTTCTTGGTGATTTTGATGAAAATAATGCATCACCAATTGTAATTAGTGTCTCTTGTGGTAATATGATATTCGCTAGCTCTTCTGGAGCCTTCAATCATTTTTGACTACCCGTTATTGTATTAACATTTGCTTCTCCACTTGATAAGTAAGCAAAATAGTTTTCATTATAAAAAATGTTATGTGTTGTTGCACTGTCTACAAGACATATATCTTCCTCATTTCTTTTGTGAATATCCATATTTCTCTCTAGAATAATAATAATAATAATAATAATAATAATAATAATAATAATAATAATAATAATAATAATAATAAAATAAGAAGTATTCAACTTAGAGAAATAAAGTCATATTTTATTATTTTGAGAAGAACCACCGAAATCTCTTTTCATGAAACGACTATGACTTAAAAATCATAAAAGACATTAAACTAAACTACATATTATCCTTGACCATGACAATAACTCTAAACAAACATAATGCAAAAATCAAATGATACTTGAAAACCAACAATTTCATGATATGGCATATCCATCACCTTTTATGGAAAAAATTGGGTACTTAAATCACCATCTATAGCACGCTTGTCTCATTTCTAGTCAATCTTCGGAAAAATAACTGTATACAAAAAAAAATTCCGCATTTTATCTTTTTTTAGATTTTAGAGAAGTTTGATAAAGATCAACAAAATGCTTTGGAGTGTGACATGTACGAGACCAATGACAGGTCATTCGACATCGGTGACAAAAATTTTCAACTTTCTTTTTTCCTTGGCCAATTTTATCATTAGGTTGTGAGTTTTTGTTATTTTCCCACTTCTAGTGGTTACTTATATTATTATTATTGTTGGGACGATTATTATCATGGTCTCCACCACGTCCACGACCTCCGCCACAACATGATTAGACCCACGACTATTATAATTAGATGACGTCGCATTCACTTCAGGGAATGGACTGGAACCAGTCGAACGTGATTGGTGATTTTTCATTAAGAGCTCATTATCTTGTTCAGCCACAAGAAGACATGAGATTAATTCACAATATTTTTTTAAAACCTTTCTCACAATATTGCTGCTGCAGGAGCATGTTAGTGGCATGAAAAGTAGAGAAGGTTTTCTCTAGCATGTCTTCATCAGTTATAGTCTTACCACATAGTTTTAGTTGGGAATATGGCTGAATTATACTCACTCACATATTTAAAATCTTGTAGCCGAAGGTGTAACCAATCAAAACGAGCTCTAGGAAGTATCATCGTTTCTTGATAATTATACCTCTCTTTCAGATTATTCCAAAGATTAGCTGGATCATTGACAGTGAGGTATTCGGATTTTAATTCTTCACCGAGATGGTGGCAAAGGAAAATCATCGCCTTATCCTTTTCTTGGCTTGATGCTTCATTTAGAGGATTTACATCATTTATGGTGTTTCCATGACCCATAGCATCAAGGTAGATTTCAGCATTAAGGATCCGTGATAAATGATTTTTTCCACTCATATCAAGAACCATAAACTCAAGTTTGCTATAGTTTGCCATAGTGAAAGTACTAATCAAAATAAAAAAGTTATATATAAGGGGATTGTTAGTTAAGAAGTATCATAAAATTACTTGTGAGCATTATACATATGAACTTTAAAAAAAAGTTATATATATATATATATATATATATATATATATATATATATACACACACACACACACACACACACACCTAACAATGACAAGAACGACAAGAAGTTAGAGCTCTATGGTAGAGTCGTGCTGATAACGTGTTATAAAATATGAAACTAATAACAAGATAAATTATAGAGTAATGAAAGAAATAAGAGTGTAGAGAACTTTTATTCCAATACTTTGTGATGAAATTATCACATTTCTAATACATATGACTCACTATTTATACTATCAAAATAAGATGAAAGTTGAGTTATAATATGAATGCACATTATGATGGTGCATTATTACATTCATAAAACACATTGAAATGATTGTTACTAATATTAAATAATGATGGGGAGTTATAGGAGAAATGGAGAATCCAATGGTTATTCACAAACTAATATATCATAACATATATATATATATATATATATATATATATATATATATATATATATATATATATATATATATATATAAAGGAAAAGTTAAATATAAGTTAAAACACTAGTCCTTTACCCGCGCAAAGAGATGAGTACAAACAGTTTTTTCAAAGATTAGTTTATAGAGTCTATTAGTTCTTTTGCACAAACAGTCCATTGCCCACACGAAACAGCGGGCGGCAAATAGTTTGTTTCGGTAATTAGTTTTGTTTTGACAGATTAGTTTCAATTCATCGATTTATTCATTTTAAGAATCATGTAATATTAAAAACAACACACAATGTATTGACAATATCACTAAGCATTAGTTTCAATTCAAGGATTCGTATTCTTTTCGACAACAATGTATTCTTCAATGTATTTGTTACTTTTGTGCACGTTGAATCTTTTTGTCGAAAATAAACAATTTCTAAAATTTTCTAATTCTTTGTAATTTTGGAAAATGAAAAATTATTGAGAAATTATTGAACTAACCACATTTTCAAAATTTATATTTTTCTTCGAAATTTTTTCCAAAAAAAAAATATTAAAGTTTTGGGTTTAAAAAAATAAAGTATATTTTTAAATTTTTTTTTCTTTTGGTTAAATCAAAATACATTTTCTGTTTAAAAGAATAAAGTGTTCTTTTTTGAACTAGAAATAAAAATACATTGACATTTAATTTGAAAACTTAAGTAGATGGTTTTTTTTTATAAAAAATATAGTAAATTACACGGATAGTCCCTGTGGTTTGGGATAATTTGTATATTTGGTCCCTAACTTTTTTTTTAACTCAAAAGATCCCTAAGATATAAGTTTATTGCACGTTTGGTACCTATTATACATTTTTGTTACGCGTTTGGTCCTTGCCATACATATAAATACTTTTTTTACCCCTAACTATTACTTTTTTTTTTATTATTAATTTGTTATTTATTTCTTAACTTATTAATTAATTAAACATTAAATTTACTAATAGTTAGCTAAAGTACAACCAGTCAAAGCAAATGTAAAACCACATTTATCACACCCATGATCCCCTCCACTTCCCCCCTTCTGTTATATTCGACCAATAATTGCATGCCCCTCACTGTCTTGCTCGTCTTCTCTGATAAGTTGGACATGATTCACCTCACCAACTCCTCCGTCTTCTGCAAAGACTTTGAACCCAGTTAAGCTCCATCATGGTTCCGACTTCCGATCTATACATAAACCCATTCTGATTTCTAATTCCCCCACACACAACCCAAATTTACAAGAAATGAGAGTCTATTCACCCATAGTTATAATCATGAATCAGGACCTCATATTGAATTCGCTGATAATACTGATGAGGTTTACAACAGACACCGTCCACCAAAATTCATTACATTTACTCCAAATCTGCCAAATTGCATACTTGGTGAGTTCGTTTTTGACAATTAGGAGTACGTGATCTCTAAAACCCAGATACAACACCGAAGCTTAATTTTTTACTGGGGATACAACATAGATAAGGCATATTTCTAACTAAAGGGAACTTATCTCGGGCCAACCCCAGAACCTAAAACCAGATCAGCGAACAATCATCACTCAATTCATGCAAACCGAATATCGATTTTTGTTAACTGGTGAAATAGAGAGAGGTGAAGTACACCGAGGAAATAGTGAAAGGTCGGAAGATGATTGCTTGACGATGGAGATTGCCAGAAGATCACTTTACAATGGAGGCATGCAGACATTGCTTAAATTTGATGATGGGGCTAGCGGTGGCCATGACGACGTGAGTCGCAGACTTGCAGTGGCATTTAGGTCACAAAGGGATTATTTTGGGATTCTGTCGCTGATGAATTGATAGGTGGAGATATGGGAAGGAAGAGATTGAAGTCAATAGTGAGGAGGGTGAGGGATGCAGAGTTAGCGGTGAAGAGGTGTAGATGGAGGTAGGGGTGTTGAACGGGTAATTTTTTCGGGTTTCGGGTAATTCGGGTCGGGTAATTCGGGTTTTTCATGTTAGAAAAATTACCCGTTACCCTACCCAAACTAAATTCGGGTAATTCGGGTATCGGGTCGGGTTTGGGTAATTCGGGTATTACCTGAAATATATAATTTTTTTGTCAATTTCACTTGAAAATAAATTTAATGAAATAAATACGTCGTGCTTTATTAGTCTTGTTTATATAAACAAACGAGACATAAACGAAGTTACTCAAGCTTTCAACATTGAGATTTTTTAGTCAAAAATACATAAGATATCAAGTAATTTTCTAACAACTTAATCTAATCTAATAAGATGTTAAAAAAAACAAATACCTAAATATCTTAATTTAAAAGTTTAAAATGTTTAAGATAAATGTAGCCATAAGTTTTGCCATGTTCTGAAGTTTTGTCAAGATAATGAGTTTGTTAGTTGCAATAAAAACTATAATCTAGAAAACAGTAAAGTTTTAAAGAACGTGATGATATATAAAAATTACTTTTAATATTGTTAGTGTCGTATTGTCATAATAAATATATTTATGTTTTACAATAATGATAGTTAGTTTAAGCGTGATCAAATGCCTGCTATATAGTACAAGCTCTACAAAAAAAGGAAATTTTAAAATAATTTGGGTAATTCGGGTATACCCGAAATCCAAAAACTTTACCCTTTACCCGACCCGAAAAAAAATCGGGTAACCCGATTACCCAGAAAAATTTACCCAATACCCGAATTATCCGACCCGATTTACCCGATACCCGAAAAAATCGAACGGGTAATTCGGGTATTGGGTATTTTCAATAGGGCTAGATGGAGGAGGGTTACAGATTAGAATGTTTAAGCTAGAGAGAGGGCAGTAAGGGAAATGAGTTTTGGGTGGTCGGACCATATGGATTATTTTAATAAATATATATTTTTTCTAAATAAATAACTAATAAAAAATCTGAATATTAAATTATAAGGGTAAAACTGTCTTTTTATGTCAATAGAGACCAAAAATGCAACAAAATAAACCGTTCTAGTTAAAAAAGGGTTATGGACCAAACACATAAATTACACCAAACCATTGGGACCATCTGTGTAATTTACTCTTAAAAATATATGTATAGTACATTGATTTTTTTAAATATGATACGATTGTAAGGAGGAGGAGGAGGAGGAGGAGGAGGAGGAGGAGGAGGAGGAGGAGGAAAATGATAATAATAATAATAATAATAATAATAATAATAATAATAATAATAATAATAACAATATCGATAATTTGACATTAGCTTAACAGAGATAGTGTAGCGGTGTTAAACAACCAAATTTAGTCTTTCAGAATGTTACTCTAAATAACTGTAACATCTTATTTGAAAATTTGATACAACATTTGAAATTTTGAAAAACTATTGGTGTAATATTTGAAATTTTAAAATTTTAAAATTTTAAAATTTAGATTGTTTAAAGAGTATTATTGAAATTTTAAAAACTTTGGATTAATATTGGATTTATTTGAATATTTGAAAATTTTTATGTAACATTTAAAACTTTAATATTTCAAAATACTAATATTTGAAAATTTAGGATGTAGAGAAATTTAAAAATCTAAAATTTTAATATGTATTTTCGTAAAATAGAAGTTTTACTAATATTTGCACACCCATAAATGTCATGATTTGACTTTTTAAAGTCAAACTTAGTCATATATTAATGGTAGATGATTAGGACAACAATAGCAAGAAATAACATGGACAATTGAAGAATTACTTTCACGCCATCAATTGAAGGTTAAATCAAGAAAAACGGAAACTTTCTATTGCCTCAACATCTATTATAGGAATATCTAGAAAACAATAAACTTTGATTTTCAATGACATATTTGGTGTAAACTGAATTTTTTTAGCAAACTGATTGTATTATGTTGCAAATGCCTATAATGTAACGCCCCGATTCTCAGGTATTGATTTATGTATAAACCCTTCTTGGTCTTTGGGTCTACTCGATGAGTTGGTCGCCCTACTTGTCGAGTATTAGTGGGAAGGTCCACGCATTTTAGTGACCTACTCTCTGATTCCAAGAAGGGACTCGACGAGTAGGAGCTGGCAGATGAAACCCTAAATTTTGGGGCATTGCACCCTATTTAAAGGATCATTGGCCCCCAGCCTCCCTTTTACAGCCTCTTGTCTCTCTTTAACCCTAATTCGTGTGTATGTGTGTTCTTTTAGAGAGTTTAAGCTTGGAGGAAGGATTTTGGTGAAGGAAACACTTGGGGAAACAAGATAGTTGGAGCAAGAGCTCGTGGGATTCAAGATCTGCATCAGTGAGCACTCACTTGAAGGTACTAGACCGCTTTCCTTGGCTCATTTTCACCTAAACCCTCTTTTGCATGAGTTTTAAGAAAAGTTTCTTGTGCTTAAGCCAAGATCTGAAGTTGTAACTTCGGATCTGGACTCCCCTTGGCCTCTAGATTCATAAAGTCATCAGCTTTGCCTAGTATGAGCCTTCCCTCAAGAGTGTAACTTCATTGCAAGCTTAGTTTTCTCAGTTTAGGGTCTTAAAAGCCTTGCATGCACATAAAAGCTTGCAACTTTACGTGATAAGCATGCCTAAGGAAGTTAGATCTGAAATTTGGAGCCTTGGCATGGATTTAAAAAGTGTATGTATGGTTAAAGGACTGAAGGGACTCGGGGAGTCGCATGGTCGACTCGGCGAGTCATATGAAGATGGGCATGAACCCGATGAGTTGGATGAATAACTCGGTGAGTCCGATGAAGATTGTCGTAGATTCGACGAGTTGGATGAACAACTTGACGATTCAGTTAAAGTTTCCCAATAAATGGATGTGTGTGAACTTGTCGAGTTGCAAGAAGGAAAACTCGATGAGTGGCCTTAGAGCTTCGATCTCGAGCCTTAGGAACTCGACGAGTCACTCTAGTGACTCGGCGAGTGGATGAGTATCTTAAAGAACTCGACGAGCAGCTGAGGATATTCGACGAGTTAGGGTCAACATGGACTGTTGACCATGACTGGTGACTTTGACTTTGACCAGGGGTTGACTAGTTGACTTATGGGGTACCTTGGAAGGTTGGTAACTTATGAGTATGGTTCTATTATGATAATAAGTGGTGGAGTTTGTGGTAGCGATTCGAGAATTGGAGTTTATCTACAAAGCTAACTTTTGCGAGGTGAGTTAGCCTCACTATACTTAAGGGTCTAAGGCACCAAGGCCGGCCCTTTGAATTGTTATTGGTTATCTTATGTTAGTATGATCTTTTAGATCGATATCCTAGAGGGTAGGATGATAATATATGATATGTGGTATGACCTGTTAGTTAGATATCCTAGAGGGTAGGATAATATTATATGTTATGTGGTATGATCAGATAGATCAGTTTGTTGTCTATGGACTGTTATGTGATTATTTTTTATATGTGCACATATTTGTTTGGCGATTGAGGCATATCTGCTTTGTGCGGAGGCCAATAGACCTGGGCATTCCAACCTGTTGGTTGAGGGCCATGTGTATTCCATCCCGAGGATGATTAGACTCATAATATGTGGGCATTCCAACCTGTTGGTTGTGGGCCTGGGGTATTCCATCCCGAGGATGATTAGACCCATAGTATGTTGGCATTCCAACCTGTTGGTTGTGGGCCTGGGGTATTCCAACCCGATGGTTGATTGGACCCATAGTATGATGTTTGTGATTCTATGTATATAGTTGTGAGTATGGGTATTTTGGGGGAACTCTCTAAGCTTTTGGGCTTACAGTATCGGTTTTTTGTTTCACGTACATCGGGGGATCGCGACAAGGCTAAGGTGTGACAGTACAACTCCTCATCTTTTGTTATGATTGCTGGGAAAACTCTTATATAAACTATTTTGGAAAACAAAGTTGTAATGATTATTGATTTAAAGTGTTTTTGAAAAGTTTAAATTTTTCTTGACTTTTATGGGTGTTACAAGTTGGTATCAGAGCCTTGGATTGAGTGAATTGGAGGAACATTTGTGTGAATCTAGTCTCAAATCAAGGAAAGGTTTTCAAAATGATTTCTAAAATGGTTTTCAAAATAAGTAAAGGAGGATGCAGGGTGTACGATCAGCCAGAGCTAGTAAGTAGACCCCAAAATACCATACAGTTATTTGATATTGTGATATGTTAGAACAACATGTTAGTACTAGGCTAGGGATCTTCAGGAATTGCATGATAGAATTGCCTGATTATATGATACCTGATAGCCTAGGGATTTCCTCATATGAAATTGACATCATTACTGTAGTTGCTTAGTGTACGCATCACAGTTATACGTAATTAAGATCTTATAGCTTGAGAATGTTTAATTTAGCCTTATGTTCTGTTCTTGTTTGATTGGGAGCTTAGGGTAGGATTGGATATTCGAAAGTCTATGGAGTCCAGCATTATGTATGGCTAGCATACACTAGTGCTGCAGGGTTGGTGGAAGTTTCATGGATGGGTGGGTTGTGTGAGGCCGGTAGGTCAGTTGTGAGACAGTTAGCCTTTCTCTAGGAATGAGGATTGAGCGCTCGCGATGTTTATGTATATTGTTAGGGTGTTGTTGTGATCCTTGAGACAAATATGGGTAGGTGTGGAAGGTAGAATGGGCCCGTACTACTAAAAGCACATGACCCATACGCGTAGCAAGGAAGTCACAACCCCTAGGGTTGGGATTGGGAGTTAGCTCCCAATTATTTGTATGGGTTATCTAATATCTTCTTGTTGTATTTTTCAGTATGGTGGTTAAGAGGTGTTTCGTTTCGGGATCCCGATCGGGATCAGGGCAGGGTGATCAGGAGGCCCCAGTATCCCCTGAGGTCATCAGTCAGGAGGAGCTAGTGTTGACAGAGGATCGAGTCAGGGAGATCATCCGTGAGGAGGTGGTCGAGATTGTCTGGGGTCAGTTACCGGAGTTGTTTGGGACAATTAGGTCTGCCATGATTGAGTACTTTCATGATAGATACGCAGCCCTTGCAGAGACGGCTGGCTCGACAGCTACATCAGCTGTAACAGCAGCAGGAGGTGGAATGGGATCCGATCGGGGCTTCCAATACAGGGACTTCGACAACACGAAGCCCCCTACTTTTGATGGGACCCAGGACCCCATCAAGGCTATGTGGTGGGTCTCCGATGTGGAAGGTTGTTTCTCTACATGTTCATGTCCTTCTGACCAGAAGGTCAGATGTGCCCTGAACCTGCTCAGGCTCGGGGCCAAGGACTGGTAGAGACTGACAACAGGGTCGTATTCTGATGAGCAGAGGGTTGTTGTTACTTGGGAGTGGTTCTGGGATATGTTCCGCGCCAGATGCATTCCGAGGGTTGAGCGGGAACGATTGGCTTAGGAGTTTTTGAGTCTGAGACAGGATGGGGAGTCAGTGACGGAGATCACCTGTATGTTCACTAAGAGGGAGATGTTTTGCCCAGAGTTTGCTTCCGAGTAAGCTCAGATGACCCGTTATCTAAGCATTCTCAAGAACAATATCTGACAGTTTGTGTCTACCCAGCGATGTGATACTCTTTTAGAGTTACAGGAGGCCGCGAGACGACGTGAGTTGGAGATCGAGCTGTAGTTGAGGGAGCAGCAGCAGGCCCCGACGTAGTCGCAGCTAGAGCCGAAGCGGCTCAAGACCGTCGATACCAGGATTGGGGGACAACCAGGCCCCACCTGTGGGAAGTGCGGAAAGGCTCATTCACGGACGTGTCGATCAAAGAGTGGGTGCCACCGGTGTGGCAAGCAGGGCCATTTGGCCAGGGATTGCAGACAGCATACTCCGGTTTCTAGAGTCAGACTTTGTTATCTCTGTGAGCAGGTGGGCCATATGAAGGCCTAATGTCCTCTTCTAGCTTCCAAGCCAGCGCTAGCTCCAACGCTGACTACTTTGAGGATTACAGATGAGAGGCCAGCTAAGGCAGAGCCTCTGAAGGCTCAGGGTCGTGCCTTCCAACTTACGACCGAGGAGGCCAGGGTAGCACGGGATGTGGTTACTGGTACATTTCTCTCTCTTATCTCATTTATCATGTATGAGTTATGATTATCTGTTGCACCTGTGTTTAGGTGCGTTTTTAGTAAACTCATTGCCTGCTTTGGTTCTATTTGACTCAGGGGCGAGTTGGTCCTTCGTATCCCAGGCTTTTAGTAGGGAGTTCAGTGCGCCAGTGGGTGAGCTAGAGTGTCCGTTGCGAGTCTCTATCGCCAATGAACACGGAGTTTCTGCTTCTTCAATTTATCGAGGGTGTGAGTTGGATATCTTCAGAGTGTCCTTTCTGATAGATTTGATACCGATTCCCATGGGGGATGTGTGCGTAATCGTAGGGATGGATTGGCTTAGCCGGTTTGGTGCGATGATAGATTGCGAGGCTTAGCGAGTTGTAGTTCGAACCCCAAGTGGGGGAGAACTGATCGTTTATGGCGAGGTCACCAGGTTGGGATCAGGGTTTTGTTCAACTGTCAGGGCTCGACAGTACATTCAGCACGAGTGTGCGGATTACCTAGCGTACATGGTAGATACGCGGGCCAGGGAACATGTTTCAATTTCAGAGGTTCCGGTAGTTAGAGAGTTTGCAGATGTGTATCCAGAGGTATTACTCGGAGTGCCTCCGGAGAGGCAGGTCAAGTTCAGGATCGACCTAGTTCCAGATGCGGCCCGTATCGCCAAGGTGTCGTACCGGTTGGCACCACCTGAGATGTAGGAGTTGTCATCACAGCTTTAGGAGTTGTTGGTGTTGGGTTTTGAGCATTCTAACACTTCCTAAGTGTACATGCAACCCTAAATACCTTGGATCTATGTTTTCTCTATTATACATGCAAATAAGAACTTCCAAGGTATTATCCTAATCTAGCATACAAAACAATAATGTAACACGATAGAATACATACCTCTTGATGTAGAAAGTCTTCATGAAGCTTGAGTGCTTAGTGCCCCAAGTGTGACACCTCAAATGGAATCACAATCATCAAAACACTTAGAATGACTTGAGAGAATTCTACACTCACCAAAATCGGCTAGCCCTTTCTTGAATACTACTAGTGGCCAATTTTTCCTCAATAATAAGATGCTTATATAGTTACACAATTAGGGTAAACTCTTAATTGTCATGGCTTTCCATTTCCTTGGATCCATGGGTACAAATACACCATGGAGCATCCATGGACCATCCTATGGGTTTTAGCCCAACTTGATTATCCATGGAGCATTAGCCCACTATACAAGTATGGATGATTTACACTATCAACCCATATATTTAATTAGTCTTCTTTTGATCACTTAATTAATCCTAGATTAATTCTTGATCAATACTAATTAAATAATCTTATTATTCTTATTATTAATATACTAGAACTTATAATATATTAATAACCATAAGTGTCTTATTTCTCTCATTCAAGTGCATGATGGTATGCAACCCAAATGGACCATGCCGGGTCGGGTCAAGTCTTACCAAATATAGTTATGGACTTAGACATTAATCCAACAGTCTCCCACTTGGATAAGTCTAAAACTATTATTGCGTATGACTTCAGGAACCAACCGGCAATCGTAGCTCTCAAAAGCTTCTGTCGAACTCTGACCTTGTAGATGAACTCTGACCTTTGTCAGTGACTTGTCCATTAGATAAGGGATCATATATTCCTCCATTCTAGATATCATATGGACTGAGACATGGATTATAATCATTCTCTCTGTCCATTTGTTGTTTCCCGATTTCCGATTTATGACAACTGACTAATTGAACAAATCAAATCAGTCCTGGCCCGGCCGAGCACTTCCATTTGTCATCATCAAATCATCGAGGGGCCCACAGATATCGCTTTTATCCCGAAGGTAAAAGGAACGGATAAACTTCGACTCATATGGCTTGTTCTACTACTTGTTGAATCATACACAAAGGCACGTTTTATAGCACCGAGTTACCAAATGCGTTTTCGTGCTATCAATGTACTATCAACTCATAGTAACAACTCATATCTCTAGGTTTGAAGAATATAAGATATTATCGTCTCATGATCGCTCGTGATAAAATCCATGAAGTGATTCCAATGAGCGCAAGTTGAATCCAATACTCAGAACTTATGAGCACTCATGATTGTTGTAGCCTTGTCCAACACCTTAGACCTCTACAACCCATCATGACAGTCTTAATTCATATCTACTTCCAACATATGACCGACTGTGGATAGTTTGAATAACTTAGTCATTCCGAAAGAATAACCCAGTTTATTCGGGAAGTCAAAACATGCAAAGTGAAACACAATAATAATTGAATCCAATATGGTATCAACTCTTTGAACATAAATAAACACCTTTTATTTATCACCATATGATTACACATTATTCATTGTATACTGTTTCAGCTATCAACTTTATTCTTGAATTTAAAACAATAGTTGTCCCATGCTCCAAGCATGTACACTATGTTTTTTTTCAAAACACTAGTCATGCCACACACTAAGTATGCAAACTATGTTTGTCTATGATCTTTACTTTGTGAACTAGATCCATTGAACATAACTTCAATGATTCTCTTTTCACACTCCCAAATCCTTACTGCAAATGCAAGAATTCCAAATTCATGCCATTTACTGGAATCTGTCAGATTCTAAACTTATATGCATTGATCCTCTTGTAATGATTATGCACAAAGTCATAAAGACTTGACAACAAACATTACAGATCATTCCAAAGGAGATCAACTCCTTGGAACCATCCTTCTTGCATTAAGTTTCCTTAATCTTACACAGAGTGAAAATTCTAACTTTGAAACATTTCCAGATTCCATTTTGACTATCACTTCTGAACAAGAGTTGCCTCCTTACAGATTAAGTCAATATGGTCCTTCCAGAATTATCACTATACTTCCAACTGTCCTTGAGCAACCAATCTTTGGTAAACCTTAGATTGTCCTCGACAATTGTTTAATCCTTTTAGTCATATCTAGTTCTAAACCTTTTCCCTTCTTAATGCCCCAGGCATTTGGAAAATTTTAGAACGGATGATTATAGCACATGTAATCGATCCTATATCCGAAGCATATGGGACACGATTCATGATGTCTTACATAAAGACTAAACCAGTCTTTTGCTATAATATTTCCATTTCAATTTGCCAAGTTCTCATAATTCAGATTATGAAAAGGGATGTCGTAATCATAATAGAATTTTAGAACGCAAATAATGGACCCATATACAGAATTTCCTTATGTTGAGCCATTCCAACATGAAATTCATATATATCCTTGACTAAATGATTAAAACCTCAGATCTAAACATTATAGATTTGATATGTAGTATAATTTCCTCTCCCTTAATTATAGCAAAACAACTTTTTCCCAATTGAAATTTTTTGTTTTCTATAATTAACATTGCTAACTTGCAATACTTATCATAATTATCATGCTCCCACTAACATGATGATTATTAGCATAACACTTATGCTCCCACTAGCTTTGACATGTACTCAGAAATCAGCTGACTTTCTTACCAAAGTTCAGATTTCTGATACTAGATTGTTTTGATAAGTCTTTATCAAAATCATACACCTTCCCTTAGATAGCACACTTGTGTATCTAAACAATTATGAAGAGGGATGCCGTAATCATAATGTTTAGACCTTTTTGCCACTTCTCACAAGTCCAAATTAGTGTGCCGGTTAACCACACGCGCTCCACTAACGACTTTGAGAATGCAAATATCACAATTGCTATCTAGATAAAATCTACTTAGTGAAAGTGTTTCCTCACCATCATTTTCATGAATCGGAGAGAAACCTTATGACACTTAGATTTATATGGTGTATGAGTTCCTACCCATATGAATTTGTCAAACCATAATCACAAGACAAAGATAATGACAAATCCAAAACCATATGGATTGAACTCAATCTTAACTTCTTGCCACCTGGCAGCTCAAGGGCCTACCATTGCTTCCAAGTTGTTGTGCAACAAATTGAGAACTCTAAGAACTCATATGCAAAGCCAACTTTAACTGGAATGGGCACAGATATGTCAACACGATAGGTTATAAACCTCAAGTCGTGTGCTAGCGAAGAACTTCAGGTTTTATTCTTGATTATTTCTTGAGACTTTCAAGACCTTTAAGACTCCCACTGTCCTCTTGACATATAAGACTCCCTTGTCAAACATCCAAGAGATAGTGCGGATTCTAATCAAGAAAAACACTTTACCCAATTGGCCTAAGTTGGTCTTTGTTTTATCCAAAACATCACAACTTACCAATTTCAAATGTACAAGAGTAGAAAAACTTTTACTCTTACATTTGACAAGTGTTTTAACCTTCTTTTGAGACATGTCACTCAAATTACAATCTTGGAGTATGACTCTAAGACTTGTATTGGAACGAAGTATGACTCATCTTCTTGATTTAACCACTTCAACAATTCAAGATCCCTCTTCTTAGTCATAAGAATGCACTAAGATTTCCTTAGAGAACTAATTGTGCTATGGTTTCTTAATCATTAAGATGATCACAAAAACTGATACTAAAGTACTCTCCCATCTTTTCAGATTTGAAAAACTTTGATCCTTCTGCCTAAATTGATTCTTCTTATTCGCTCTGCCTTACATTGGAACCTTTTCCAATGTCTCAGAGTTACACTTAAGCTTGTAAGTATAATCATATTTACTGAACTTAAGTAAATCATGACGAATAGTCTTATCAAACTTTTTGTGGTGGACTTGACCAGTGCACAAGAATGTGTACTCGATCCCTTAGTCCTTTACTTGATTCACACATCCATGTGAACAAGTAATTAGTCTTAATTTTCCAAAACTTGAAAGTTCTCATTCATCATGCTATACAACTTGCATGATTCCAAGTTCCGGTCCAATTGAACCTTGGATGATGAGAATCTTTCCTTATTTGGTAAATTTAGACATTACCACAAATGAAAGAATCAATTTCATATTTCCACTCTTGCTCTTAACGGAATTATATAAGCAACAATTTTTCCTCAAATGCCATCGTAAGGATATTTTAAAATAAATAAAATCAAAAAATTTTATTTTAAAACTTTGCGGAAAAACTATCCTTACAATCCATATGAAAACTTGTTGTTATCTATTCCTAGGCAATATCTCATAACTCCTAAGAAGTAGCTCAAGAATCCGATTTTTCAAACTATGCGATAGAAATCCATCTACGCGATCAGATTCAGCATATTCTTTCTTTAAGTTTCTTCACTTTTTTTCCTTTGATTCTTAAAACATCTCCATGTGACCCAGTCACATCATGTATCAAGAATCTCAGAATAGAAACTTAACAGAGTTAGATAGTGGAATTTACCTGAAGTAGAGTCAAACTTATTGACTTTAACATCCTTAGGTAAATTTGGCAGCTTCGCAACCAATGCCCTTTCTTTGGCAATACAAACATATGGACCCTTTGATAATGGTACACAGGACTATCACAGACTTAGCTTTTCTCTTTACCATTTGGTCAACCGAGTTGACTATAGCCGATCCCTTTCCATTGGGAAGAGAATGCTTTACTGGATATCCAATGTCATCATTGTCAATGTCCATAAAGTTTTAGGAAGTTGATCTTAACAAATAGATAAGATCATTAAGGGTCTTGTCATAGTCTTTTTCATAGGTGTTCCAAAAGAACTCACTATGTGACTTAGAAAGTAGTTGAACCACCAACTTTCTCAAGACTTTGACACCCAACTCTCCCGGCTTGTCAATATGTGACTACATCTCCAAGATGTGACCACACCTAGACCTTGCCTTGCCTAATAGGGCCTGAGTGACCTTAAACTTTTCAAGAACTTGTGGGTTAGGGAGAATAATTTGAAGAGGTGAAGAAGTATGATATCCATGGGACATCATCTTCATTAGGAAACCTTGTTTCAAGAGATTTGGGAAGATCATAGGTGTCTAAACCAGACATCTTTTGGGAGATATTCAAGATAGTTGATTTAAAGTCCTTAATATGACACCCAATATGAAATATTAAGGCTAGGACCCAACAAACTATTTTATAACTTAGAAGAGGTATGCCGTAATCCAAGCTATAAAATATTTGAAGGTAGGTGAATGACGATTCACCAATTTCCACCAAGATAAACGAAATGTATTATTAGGTTTTAATTGGTTTTGAAACTCCTAGATCTTTGAGATTCATTGAACTTTTCAAAGGCATGTTTCAATCTCGAGTGTGCCCTTCAGGTTTTGTGACTGGGATGCCGAGGATCACAAAACAAGGTGTGAAGTAACCATGCAAATCACTTGGTACCCTTAATAAATTACCCCTCAATCGATGTGCCGGTTAACCACACACGCTCCATCGATACTATGATAAATATTAAGTCACCCTTTACCTACCTTGTTAAGTCCAAGTTAGTGTGCCGGTTAACCACACACGCTCCACTAACGACTTAGACAAAGTGTAAAGTGTAATTTCATGGATTAGCACCTTATTCACATTTTTCCTAAGTAACTAAGATTGGGTATTATTAAGAGTTTAGTTACTTAGTATTATCATTAATACTTTTAATGAAGGGAGAATTCTAGTCCTGTCAAACCCGTTCGGCTAACGACCCTCCACCGGTCAAGCAAGCGGTGGGTGAGAGTGGACACCCATTAAGTTGCCATTTTATAGGCAACAACCTTATACCCACCTTATAGACCGGCTTCGTGAATGAGGCGTACTAGCGGTAAGACTGACTTTACTCTTATACATATATATATTATTAACTTATAATATTATAAAGTATAAGGGTTGAATTTTAACTTTTAAAATTCTAAGGGCTAACTTGGAATTAAAGTATTCATAAGTGAAAACTTTACAAATTCCAAAACTTGAGGGCAAGTTTTGAAACTATTCAAAACTAATTAATTCCATAACTTATGTGTTTAAAGTAGTTTTAATCCAAAAACTCTTCAAGTTCCATAACTTGAGGACAAGTTATGGAAGACTTTAAACTAATAAAAGAATTAACTTTTCTTTATTTTATAACTTATGGAATTAATTAAGGTTACACCTTTTTTTATTTTATTTTATTTTATTAAATGAAGAGACTCTTGGTCCTCCATAACTTGAGGACAAGTTATGGGGTCATAAAGCCATTTAATTAGAACTAGACTCTTCATTTTTGTAACCTTTGCCAATTTTTATGAGTTTTATGATTCTTAAATGTGACTTTTCATATAACTTGAGGACAAGTTACAAAAACACATTTTAGAATCAATTCTTAGATTAATTTGGATTAAAACCAACTATCACATAATTTTATTCATTAATCTAAATTCACTCATAAAATAAGGTAACACAAAAAACTTTTGGTGATCCATAACTTATTCTTAAGTTATGGAATCCTTTAAAACATTAACACCAAATTTTTTGTAACTCCATAAAACTTTGAATCAATTTTTTTTAAAAACCTTTTCATATCCATAACTTATGGAGGTTTCAAAAAAAAATAAAACTCTTTAGATCAAACTTTTAAAACTAATAAAATAATCATATTATTTTATCTTTTATTAAATTTGACCTAATTCAACTCATAAAGCACATTATTCAAATTTTACAAATAATTAGTTTTTCACAAGAACAAGTAATTATCTTAAAATTTGACAAACTTCATGTTTTTTTTTCATTTTTTTTTCAACTTTGAAAATAAAATATTTGCATCAATATAACAGAAAACAACCCGTGGCTCTGATACCACTGTTGGGTTTTGAGCATTCTAACACTTCCTAAGTGTACATGCAACCCTAAATACCTTGGATCTATGTTTTCTCTATTATACATGCAAATAAGAACTTCCAAGGTATTATCCTAATCTAGCATACAAAACAATAATGTAACACGATAGAATACATACCTCTTGATGTAGAAAGTCTTCATGAAGCTTGAGTGCTTAGTGCCCCAAGTGTGACACCTCAAATGGAATCACAATCATCAAAACACTTAGAATGACTTGAGAGAATTCTACACTCACCAAAATCGGCTAGCCCTTTCTTGAATACTACTAGTGGCCAATTTTTCCTCAATAATAAGATGCTTATATAGTTACACAATTAGGGTAAACTCTTAATTGTCATGGCTTTCCATTTCCTTGGATCCATGGGTACAAATACACCATGGAGCATCCATGGACCATCCTATGGGTTTTAGCCCAACTTGATTATCCATGGAGCATTAGCCCACTATACAAGTATGGATGATTTACACTATCAACCCATATATTTAATTAGTCTTCTTTTGATCACTTAATTAATCCTAGATTAATTCTTGATCAATACTAATTAAATAATCTTATTATTCTTATTATTAATATACTAGAACTTATAATATATTAATAACCATAAGTGTCTTATTTCTCTCATTCAAGTGCATGATGGTATGCAACCCAAATGGACCATGCCGGGTCGGGTCAAGTCTTACCAAATATAGTTATGGACTTAGACATTAATCCAACAGTTGGGAAAGCAGTTCATTCGACCTAGCAGTTCTCCATGGGGAGCACCGATCCTCTTTGTCAGGAAGAAGGACGGCCCGTATCGGATGTGCATTGATTATAGGGAGCTGAACAAGTTGACGGTGAAGAACCATTATCCACCCTTGAGGATAAATGATCTCTTTGATTAGTTGCAGGGGGCATCTTGGTTCTCCAAGATAGATTTGAGGTCGGGATATCATCAGGTCCGGGTCAGAGAGGAGGACGTGGAGAAGACCACGTTTCGGACTCGTTATGGTCATTACGATTTTGTGGTGATGCCGTTTGGGTCACCAATGCATCGACAATATTTATGGACCTGATGAACTGGGTCTGCAGACCGATGCTGGATCGCTCGGTCATCATGTTTATAGATGATATCTTGGTGTATTCCAAGACTCGAGAGCAACAAGATGATATCTTGGTGTATTCCAAGACTCGGAGTTCTGAGACGAGAGCAGCTATACGCCAAGTTCTCGAAGTGCGAGTTTTAGTTACGAGAAGACCAGTTCCTTGGGCACCTCGTTAACCAGGATGGGATTTTGGTCGACCCGGCCAAAATCTAGGTAGTCATGCAGTGGGACGTTCCGAAATCTCCCT
This sequence comes from Lactuca sativa, assembly GCF_002870075.4. Classification (NCBI taxonomy): domain Eukaryota; kingdom Viridiplantae; phylum Streptophyta; class Magnoliopsida; order Asterales; family Asteraceae; genus Lactuca; species Lactuca sativa. Next base: position 206,105,086 of record NC_056625.2, read on the forward strand.
CATATATCAGGAGTTTTGTAGGATTAGTAGGGTACTACCGGAGATTCATTTAGGATTCCTCCAAGATAGCAGTACCCCTCACTCGTCTGAAGAGGAAGGGGGTGGATTTCCGATGGGGCCCTGAGCAGCAGAGGGAGTTTGAGACCCTCCGTCAATGGTTGTGTGAGGCTCCAGTTTTGACACTCCTGGAGGGAGTTGAGGATTTTTTTTTGTGTTCTTTGATGCATCCATCACAGGTTTATGGGCGGTCCTCATGTAGAGGGGACGGGTGATAGCTTATGCATTGCTACAGTTGAATCCGCATGAGACAAGATACCCTACGCATGATTTAGAGCTGGTGGCGGTGGTGTTCGCTCTTAAGATATGGAGACATTAGCTTTATGGGGTCCGTTGTACCATTTACACGGATCACAAGAGCTGGAGACATATCATGGATCAGCTGAACCTGAACATGAGGTAGTGCAGGTGGCTGGATGTATGAGGATAGTAGTGGATTCCCCGCTTGTGAGTTTGATCAGAGATGCTCAAGTCGAGGGCATGCGGCCAGAGAATTGGAATATGGAAAGGATCAAGGGCGAAAGCGCTCGGTTTGTTCAGGATGGCTGGGGGTTATTGACCCGATGTGGTCGAGTTTGGGTTCCGATGACTGGTGGATTCAGACAGACAGTGATCGAGGAGGCTCATAAGTCTCATTTTTCCATACACTCGGGGGCCACCAAGATGTACCGAGACCTAAGTTTGAGTTACTGGTGGCCATGTATCAAGCGAGAAATCGCTAGGTATGTCGAGAGGTGCTTGACCTGTAGGACGGCCAAGGCCGAGCATTAAAGGTCGCATGGTAAGCTGCAACCTTCGAGATTCCCATGTGGAAATGGGAACAGATCACGATGAACTTCCTTACGAAGCTACCAAGGACGGCGAAAGGGTTCGACGCTATATGGGTCATCATGGATCGATTGACCAAGAGTGCTCATTTCTTAGTGATACGGGAGAGTTCTTCGGCCAAGAGGTTGGCTGACATATATGTCCACAAGATCATTGCTCGTGACGGGATTCTGGTCTCCGTTGTCTCAGACCGAGATGTTAGGTTTACCTCCTGTTTCTGGCAGAAGTTCCACAAGGAACTGGGCACACACTTGCACTTTAGCATAACGTTTCATCCACAGACAAACGATTAGAGCGAGCGGACAATTCAGACCCTTGAGGATATGTTGAGGGCATGTGTCATTGATTTCGGTGGGAGTTGGGATTCCTACCTACCTCTTGCAGAGTTTACTTACAACAACAGCTACCATTCCAGCATTGGCGCCCCACCTTTTGAGTTATTGTATCGGCGAAGATGTAACACGTGGTATGTTTTGCTTTAGTATATGTATTTTTCTCTGGGACTCGACGAGTTGGAGGATCAACTCGTTGAGTACGGACGTGGCTACGGACATTTTAAGTGACCGACTCTACGAGTCGGGAAACTGACTTGGCGAGTAGGTTCTGGTTAAGTGAAACCCTAAATCTGAGGGTTTGCACCCTATATAAAAAACTTAACTCGGCCTCCCTTGTCCCTAAGACTCTCTTGAAAGCTTCATACCGAACCCTAGCTATTTGTGTGTGATTTAAGGCCACTTTTGGTGTTCTTGTGTGCATTGTAAAGCTTGGAAGGAAGAAAGGAGCTTGGAAATCGAGTTGGGGCTTGTAGATCCGGAGATCTTACTTCATTTTCAGCAGCTTCACGGTATAATGCCCCTATCTTGACTCATCTATGTGTTTATTCATCTATTAACTTGGGATCTCCATGGATTTCTAAGTCATTTTTTCGGATTTGGAAGTGTTGAGTGAGTTTTGACTTCAGATCTGGGCCTTAAGAGGGGTCTCATGGCATAAAGGTGCCAACTTTAGGGCCATGAGAGCCCCATTCACATTGTAGGACACTTTATATGGATTTTTGAGCTAAAAAACCCATGCATGTGCATCAATTTTGGAACTTTACGTATAAAATGGACATTAGGAGGCAAGATCTATGGTTTTGGTGTGTTAGACCTCATTTAAATCGATTGTATGCAATTGGTCAAGGTTGGACTCGGCGAGTTGTTCTTGGCACTCGACGAGTCGGTGACCATTATGCACCAAACCCTTTCGGTGAATGGTTAAGTGTTAGGAAGGAAGTCCCTTGTGGGTTTAGACACGAAAAGGGACCTGGGAGCCATGGGACTCGGCGAGTCCATAGTAATCTCCTAATCTTTGAAGATGGACTCGATGAGTTGTTCATACAACTCGGCGAGTCATAGACTGTACAACTTCTTAAGTTGGAGATGAACTCGACGAGTTCAAGAAGGAACTCGGCGAGTCAGATCTGTCACACCCCGAAACCGATGGCGGAAACGTTTAGGGGCGGAGGACGTCATGTAAAGTATCACAACCAATGTACATAGTAAGCATAGTAAACAAAAAATATTACATTACATAGAATCATTACATTTGCTTGAAAGTAAGGTAATACATGTTTTATAGATATAATAGTCTAAACAAAAGTAAAGACGTGACTTCCATATGCTCCGTCTTCTACAAAAGAACGCGGGATACCTGTCTAAGGAGAACCTGAGAATACAAGTAGTTTGAAAAATATCAGCATAAAGCTAGTGAGTTCATAAGCGGTTTGTTTTTGAAAATGAACAAGTTTCCTTTGGTTTTCTGAAAAAGTGTTATCCAAGAAAATCCCATATTTTCTTATAAGTAAAGTTTAGTTATCCATTTGTTACCCAGTTTGGTTAAGAACAGTTTGTTATTTGATTATTACACAATCTGGTTAAGAACAAGTTCAGTTATCCCAGGAAAAACCGTTATTTTCCTTAAAAGTTTGTGGTTGGTTATTGAATCTGAATGTAATGTACTAGTATCTACCATACTTAAAGTGTTTGTGTGAAGTTTCCTGAAAGCCTGGTTATCCTTGAAATGTATGTTAGTTTTAACACGTATATAAAACTATCAAAATAGTAAACTAATTTCTAAGGTTATTAATTTACTAAGTTCTTTATTACTTAAAAGTAAATCTCTATTATCTAAGTTTGCGAGTTCTATAACCATACGATAAACTAGATATGGCTCGGAATAGGGCCAGTATCATTTTATGACTTTTGTCACCCTTGGACCTTTCGGTCCGATTGTAGCTAGCAACCAGGTGCGGGGTAGTCAATCCTGTATAGATCTATACACTCAAGTCACGATCTCCTACTAAGAGATTCTGGTTACAGGGGCGGTTCTCCACTCGTGTATCTCTGTGGAGTGTTACAGAGGAAATGTCTCGAACCCTAAGATTAACGAATTTACAAGTAATAATGCGGAAAATACTGTTTTAAGCTCTAGTTACAAAAAGGGGTCCTCAACTCGCGTATCTTTGTGGAGTGTTACAGAGGACGTCTAAAGTTCTAAGATTATTGATTTTTAACAATAATGAAGTGGAAAATCATTTGCGAAATATACAATATAACACTATGTAATAAGATTTGCAATCAGTTTGAAAACTAACTCTGCAAGTCAAACGGTTGGTTAATACGGTTTCAATTGTTAAAAGCATATGGAAAATGAAACAATTCAAATGAAATAATAAGTTTGAGTACAAGATATTCTTGTACTTTTGCTTGTATTCCCCCTTGAAAACATTGAAAACACGGAAAAAGGTGTAGGGGTATGAACTCACCGGTCGAGAAATGTGTCGGCTAGGATGCTAAGTGTCAGTTCAGGGCTTGAACACGTGTGAGGTTCCTATGTAATATGAAGAGATACATAATTGTATCAAATTAGAGTTTGAACTACTAATTAAATAAGAAAATACACTCCGAGGCGCGAAAACACTTTAATTCGAGTGTTAGAAGTGATCCGTGTAGCATCTAAGGGTGTATAAGGCCTGAATATGGAGTTTGCTCTTCAAGAGTAAACTCCTAATGGAGATTACGGCCTAATGACCATATCCCCATGAGTTTACGACCGTAAACTCATGGGTGGTGGGTTCTTGGTTGCTTATTGGTCTTACAACACTTGTGGGATGAGGCTAGGCTTAGTTCTAAGGCTATGGAAGGGTATTTGATCAACATATGGACCATTTAAGGAGTTTACGGCTATAAACAAGGAGTTTATGGCTGTAAACTCTCATGTACCCATTCCTCGTGTGATTTGGTGATCCTAGGTTAAGCATAAGTGGTTCTAGTCCAAAGTATAAGCCATGGAACGAAGTTAGGGCACCATTTGACCACCTTATAGGAGTTTACGGCCCAGGAACCATTACTTGGGGGTTTTACAGCCGTAATCTCCTAAGGGGATGGTTTATTTCATGTTTAAGGTCCCTAACACAAAAGTGGATGGTTCTAGACATTATTCCAAGGCTTAGGAGGTGTTTAAGGGGCATATTAACACCTTAAAAGGTGTTTGCGGCCTAAGAAAAGGGTATTTACCATCCAAGTATGTTCTTGGGCCGTAAACTCATGTTTACCCCTCAAATGTTAAGGTTTTGGTGTTCTAAGTCCAATCTTGTAAGCCCCTAAGTCATATCTAAGCTCCAGAAGTGTTTTGGAAGGGTTTTGGGGCTCCAAAACCCCATTTATGTGTGTTTGAGGCTTGGGGCTGTTCCTGGGCCGTAAACACATGTTCTTGGTCCTATTTCATGATTTAAACACGAATTTGAAAGCTAAACATGTTATACTATGAGCTAGGATGGATTACTTACCAAATTGGAGCTTCAAAGGGGGTGGTTTTAGATCAAAGTTTGGATTGTAGAGAGAGAGTAGAGAGAGAGTGTGTGAAAAAGATTCAAATGAAGTTCTTTCATATTTATATAGGGTTAGATTTTGAGGCTCGGTGGAAATCTACTCGATACTGGCGTTAAACGAGGCTTTTGGTCCTACCCGATTTAGTTGTCGTAACCCGACGTGGTCGAAACTAAAAATTTTCCAAATAATAATTTGGGGGGTTTTCATGTGTTTCTAACAGGTTTGGATACTTAAGAAGTCATAATAAAAGTCTTAAATTAAATGACTTAACCCAAAAGTTAACGGAAAAATTTGGAAATACAAACGGTTCTATTAACGGGAACGGGTTACAGCGACGGAATAATTTACGGGTTGTCACAGATGAAGATGGTCCCGATGTTATGATTGAAGGAGAACCCGTCAATTTTTTGCTAGACTCGACGAGTGGAGCCGGGGTTTTTTGTGGGATTAGAGAAGCATGGACTCGACGAGTTGGTTGGCCAACTCGGTGAGTCAGGTCAACTGAATGTTGACTTTGACCAATGTTGACTTTGACTGAACTTGGACTGACCCTGTTTAGGGTTGTATGTGATGTGTGTTGACTTGAAGGTTTTCGTGTAGGGATCGAGGAGTCGTAGGGAGTCGACTTGTGCGCCGAGGATAGTTTAGACACTGCACGATATTGAGGTGAGTTACCTCCCAGTAGGGGTGGGTCTAAGGCCACAATGTCGGCCCACCAAAAAGGGGTATTTAGAAGATAATGGTCTTTGTGATAATTATATTGGTATGGTTATGTGTTGGTTATGAGGTTTATCTGAGTAGTATGTTATGTGTATGGTAGGGATTAGTTTCCCTGACAGTGGTCCTTAGGACCCAAGGGTAGGTCAGTACCCGGATATGCTTGACTGTATGCTTATATATGTTGATTGTATGCTAGTAGTAGGGGTGAAATAGTCCTCAGTCACCGGTTGAAAGATACCGATGTTGATTACCGGTTGAAAGATACCGATGATGGTTACCGGTTGAAAGATACCGATGAAGGTTACCAGTTGAAAGATAATGACGATATTGTATGGTATGTGGTATGATGGGGGAACTGACTAAACTTTCTGCTTATAGTTTTGGTTTTGGTTTCAGGTACCTCTTCGTCAAAGGGAAAGGAGTCGGCGGTGTAGCAGCGCATCACACACACACACATGTTTCTGCAAGAAGTTTTCGGGACTGTACTCTGATTTTCAATACTTATGATGTTATGGTTTGAAATACAAAATTATGATTTTGTAATGGATGTTTTATTGACAAGGTTTTGGTAAAATATTTGTCAAATGCGTTAATTTAAAAATGACATTTTTGGCCTTGAAAATTAGGATGTTACAAGTTGGTATCAGAGCCCTGGTTTGAGGGATTCGGACACACCCTTGGGGTGTCTGCACTCAAACTGAGGGACTAAAAGATCTTTCAAGGAAAAAATGGTTTTCTAAAGTCTAAAATGAGAAATTTTAAGAAAGACGAAGTGTGTGATGCACGCGACCGGCCGGGCTCAAGTAAGTTTTCCCCAAGATACCCATACTTGTTATGTTATGTTATATGGTTTTGATTCAGAGAATTGCATGCTAGAATAGGACTAAGGATCTAGGAGGATGCCTTGTGTGCATGATATATGATTCTGAGAATTGCATGCTAGTTAGGGCTAAGGATCTAGGAAGGATGCCTTATGTGCCTGTTGTATGAGTTGTATGTTAGGACAGTTTAGTCAGCAGTAGGATGGCCTGTGTAGGTTATGCCTGGTTTGGTTACTCGAGTCACGAATGCTGCTTGCTTTGTGTTATGGGGGTTCTTGTTGGATTAATGTCTAAGTCCATAACTATATTTGGTAAGACTTGACCCGACCCGGCATGGTCCATTTGGGTTGCATACCATCATGCACTTGAATGAGAGAAATAAGACACTTATGGTTATTAATATATTATAAGTTCTAGTATATTAATAATAAGAATAATAAGATTATTTAATTAGTATTTATCAAGAATTAATCTAGGATTAATTAAGTGATCAAAAGAAGACTAATTAAATATATGGGTTGATTGTGTAAATCATCCATACTTGTATAGTGGGCTAATGCTCCATGGATAATCAAGTTGGGCTAAAACCCATAGGATGGTCCATGGATGCTCCATGGTGTATTTGTACCCATGGATCCAAGGAAATGGAAAGCCATGACAATTAAGAGTTTACCCTAATTGTGTAACTATATAAGCATCTTATTATTGAGGAAAAATTGGCCACTAGTAGTATTCAAGAAAGGGCTAGCCGATTTTGGTGAGTGTAGAATTCTCTCAAGTCATTCTAAGTGTTTTGATGATTGTGATTCCATTTGAGGTGTCACACTTGGGGCACTAAGCACTCAAGCTTCATGAAGACTTTCTACATCAAGAGGTATGTATTCTATCTTGTTACATTATTGTTTTGTATGCTAGATTAGGATAATACCTTGGAAGTTCTTATTTGCATGTATAATAGAGAAAACATAGATCCAAGGTATTTAGGGTTGCATGTACACTTAGGAAGTGTTAGAATGCTCAAAACCCAACAGTGGTATCAGAGCCACGGGTTGTTTTCTGTTATATTGATGCAAATATTTTATTTTCAAAGTTGAAAAAAAAAAGAAAAAAAAAACATGAAGTTTGTCAAATTTTAAGATAATTACTTGTTCTTGTGAAAAACTAATTATTTGTAAAATTTGAATAATGTGCTTTATGAGTTGAATTAGGTCAAATTTAATAAAAGATAAAATAATATGATTATTTTATTAGTTTTAAAAGTTTGATCTAAAGAGTTTTATTTTTTTTTGAAACCTCCATAAGTTATGGATATGAAAAGGTTTTTAAAAAAAATTGATTCAAAGTTTTATGGAGTTACAAAAAATTTGGTGTTAATGTTTTAAAGGATTCCATAACTTAAGAATAAGTTATGGATCACCAAAAGTTTTTTGTGTTATCTTGTTTTATGAGTGAATTTAGATTAATGATGAAAATTATGTGATAGTTGGTTTTAATCCAAATTAATCTAAGAATTGATTCTAAAATGTGTTTTTGTAACTTGTCCTCAAGTTATATGAAAAGTCACATTTAAGAATCATAAAACTCATAAAAATTGGCAAAGGTTACAAAAATGAAGAGTCTAGTTCTAATTAAATGGTTTTATCACTCCATAACTTGTCCTCAAGTTATGGAGGACCAAGAGTCTCTTCATTTAATAAAATAAAATAAAATAAAAAAAGGTGTAACCTTAATTAATTCCATAAGTTATAAAATAAAGAAAAGTTAATTCTTTTATTAGTTTAAAGTCTTCCATAACTTGTCCTCAAGTTATGGAACTTGAAGAGTTTTTGGATTAAAACTACTTTAAACACATAAGTTATGGAATTAATTAGTTTTGAATAGTTTCAAAACTTGCCCTCAAGTTTTGGAATTTGTAAAATTTTCACTTATGAATACTCTAATTCCAAGTTAGCCCTTAGAATTTTAAAAGTTAAAATTCAACCCTTATACTTTATAATATTATAAGTTAATAATATATATATGTATAAGAGTAAAGTCAGTCTTACCGCTAGTACGCCTCATTCACGAAGCCGGTCTATAAGGTGGGTATAAGGTTGTTGCCTATAAAATGGCAACTTAATGGGTGTCCACTCTCACCCACCGCTTGCTTGACCGGTGGAGGGTCGTTAGCCGAACGGGTTTGACAGGACTATAATTCTCCCTTCATTAAAAGTATTAATGAAAATACTAAGTAACTAAACTTTTAATAATACCCAATCTTAGTTACTTAGGAAAAATGTGAATAAGGTGCTAACCCATGAAATTACACTTTACACTTTGTCTAAGTCGTTAGTGGAGCGTGTGTGGTTAACCGGCACACTAACTTGGACTTAACAAGGTAGGTAAAGGGTGACTTAATATTTATCATAGTATCGATGGAGCGTGTGTGGTTAACCGGCACATCGATTGAGGGGTAATTTATTAAGGGTACCAAGTGATTTGCATGGTTACTTCACACCTTGTTTTGTGATCCTCGGCATCCCAGTCACAAAACCTGAAGGGCACACTCGAGATTGAAACATGCCTTTGAAAAGTTCAATGAATCTCAAAGATCTAGGAGTTTCAAAACCAATTAAAACCTAATAATACATTTCGTTTATCTTGGTGGAAATTGGTGAATCGTCATTCACCTACCTTCAAATATTTTATAGCTTGGATTACGGCATACCTCTTCTAAGTTATAAAATAGTTTGTTGGGTCCTAGCCTTAATATTTCATATTGGGTGTCATATTAAGGACTTTAAATCAACTATCTTGAATATCTCCCAAAAGATGTCTGGTTTAGACATTTATGATCTTCCCAAATCTCTTGAAACAAGGTTTCCTAAATGAAGATGATGTCCTTTGGAAATCATACTTCTTCACCTCTTCAAATTATTCTCCCTAACCCACAAGTTTTTGAAAAAGTTTAAGGTCACTCAGGCCCTATTGGGCAAGGCAAGGTCTAGGTGTGGTCACATCTTGGAGATGTAGTCACATATTGACAAGCCGGGAGAGTTGGGTGTCAAAGTCTTGAGAAAGTTGGTGGTTCAATCACTTTCTAAGTCACATAGTGAGTTCCTTTGGGACACCTATGAAACAGACTATGACAAGACCCTTAATGATCTTATCTATTTGCTAAGATCAACTTCCTAAAACTTTATGGACATTGATAATGATGACATTGGTTATCCAGTAAAGCATTCTCTTCCCAGTGGATAGGGATCGGCCATAGTCAACTCGGTTGACCAAATGGTAAAGAGAAAAGCTAAGTCTGTGATAGTCCCGTGTACCATTATCAAAGGGTCCATATGTTTATATTGCCAAAGGAAGGGGCATTGGTTGCGAAGCTGCCAAATTTACCTAAGGATGTTAAAGTCAATAAGTTTGACTCTACTTCAGGTAAAATCCACTATCTAACTCTGTTAAGTTTCTATTCTGAGATTCTTGATACATGATGTGACCGGGTCGCATGGTGATGGTTTAAGAATCAAAGGAAAGTGAAGAAACTTGAAGGAAGAATATGCTGAATCTGATCGCATAGATGGATTTCTATCGCATAGTTTGAAAAATCGGATTCTTGAGCTACTTCTTAGGAGTTATGAGATATTGCTTAGGAATAGATAACAACAAGTTTTCATATGGATTGTAAGGATAGTTTTTCCGCAAAGTTTTAAAATAAAAGGAAATTTTTGATTTTATTTATTTTAAAATATCCTTACAATGGCATCTGTGGAAATTTTTGTTGCTTATAAGATTCCATTAGTAGCAAGAGTGGAAGTATGAAATTGATTCTTTCATTTGTGGTAATGTCTAAATTTACCAAATAAGGAAAGATTCTCATCACCCAAGTTTCAATTGGACCGGAACTTGGAATCATGCAAGTTGTATAGCATGATGAATGAGAACTTTCAAGTTTTGGAAAATTAAGACTAATTACTTGTTCACATGGATGTGTGAGTCAAGTAAAGGACTTAGGGATCGAGTACACATTCTTGTGCACTGATTAAGTCCACCACAAAAGATCGATAAGAAGAATCAAATAAGGCAGAAGGATAAAAGTTTCTCAAATCTGAAAAGATGGGAGAGTACTTTAGTATCAGTTTTTGTGATCATCTTAATGATTAAGAAACCATAGCACAATTAGTTCTCTAAGGAAATCTTAGTGCATTCTTATGACTAAGAAGAGGGATCTTGAATTGTTGAAGTGGTTAAATCAAGAAGATGAGTCATACTTCGTTCCAATACAAGTCTTAGAGTCATACTCCAAGATTGTAATTTGAGTGACATGTCTCAAAAGAAGGTTAAAACACTTGTCAAATGTAAGAGTAAAAGTTTTTCTACTCTTGTACATTTGAAATTGGTAAGTTGTGATGTTTTGGATAAAACAAAGACCAACTTAGGCCAATTGGGTAAAGTGTTTTTCTTGATTAGAATCCGCACTATCTCTTGGATGTTTGACAAGGGAGTCTTATATGTCAAGAGGACAGTGGGAGTCTTAAAGGTCTTGAAAGTCTCAAGAACTAATCAAGAATAAAACCTAAAGTTCTTCTCTAGCACACAATTTGAGGTTTATAATCTATTGTGTTGACATATCTGTGCCCATTCCAGTTAAAGTTGGCTTTGCATATGAGTTCTTAGAGTTCTCAGTTTGTTGCATAACAACTTGGAAGCAATGGCAGGCCCTTGAGCTGCCAGGTGGCAAGAAGTTAAGATTGAGTTCAATCCATATGGTTTTGGATTTGTCATTATCTTTGTCTTGTGATTATGGTTTGACAAATTCATATGGGTAGGAACTCATACACCATATAAATCTAAGTGTCATAAGGTTTCTCTCCGATTCATGAAAATGATGGTGAGGAAACACTTTCACTAAGTAGATTTTATCTAGATAGCAATTGTGATATTTGCATTCTCAAAGTCGTTAGTGGAGCGCGTGTGGTTAACCGGCACACTAACATGGACTTGTGAGAAATGGCAAATGCCTAAGCAATTGAGACCATGATTACGGTATCCCTTTTCATGGTTCTTGAAATTGCTTAGACACACAGGTGAGCTATCTACGGAAAGGGTGTATGAATCTAAATTTCAGACTGTCTAGCTGATTTCTGAGTACATGTCAAAGCTAGTGGGAGCATAAGTGTTATGCTAATAATCATCATGTTAGTGGGAGCATGATAATTATGATAAGTATTGCAAGTTAGCAATGTTAATTATAGAAAACAAAAGTTTCAATTGGGAAAAAGTTGTTTTGCTATAATTAAGGGAGAGGAAATTATGCTTCATCTCAAATCTATAAGCTTAGATCGTGAGGTTTTAATCATTTAGTCAAGGATATATATGAATTTCATGTTGGAATGGCTCAACATAAGGAAATTCTATATATGAGTCCATTATTTGCGTTCTAAAATTCGATTATGATTACGGCATCCCTTTTCATAATCTGAATTATGAGAACTTGGCAAATTGAAATGGAAATATTATAGCAAAAGACTGGTTTAGTCTTTATGTAAGACATCATGAATCGTGTCCCATATGCTTCGGATATAGGATCGATTACATGTGCTATAATCATCCGTTCTAAAATTTTCCAAATGCCTGGGGCATTAAGAAGGGAAAAGGTTTAGAACTGGATATGACTAAAAGGATTAAACAATTGTCGAGGACAATCTAAGGTTTACCAAAGATTGGTTGCTCAAGGACAGTTGGAAGTATAGTGATAATTCTGGAAGGACCATATTGACATAATCTATAAGGAGGCAACTCTTGTTCAGAAGTGATAGTCAAAATGGAATCTGGAAATGTTTCAAAGTTAGAATTTTCACTCTGTGTAAGATTAAGGAAACTTAATGCAAGAAGGATGGTTCCAAGGAGTTGATCTCCTTTGGAATGATCTGTAATGTTTGTTGTCAAGTCTTTATGACTTTGTGCATAATCATTACAAGAGGATCAATGCATATAAGTTTAGAATCTGACAGATTCCAGTAAATGGCATGAATTTGGAATTCTTGCATTTGCAGTAAGGATTTGGGAGTGTGAAAAGAGAATCATTGAAGTTATGTTCAATTGATCTAGTTCACAAAGTAAAGATCATAGACAAACATAGTATGCATACTTGGTGTGTGGCATGACTAGTGTTTAAGAAAACATAGTGTACATGCTTGGAGCATGGGACAACTATTGTTTTAAATTCAAGAATAAAGTTGATAGCTGAAACAGTATACAATGAATAATGTGTAATCATATGGTGATAAATAAAAGGTGTTTTATTTATGTTCAAAGGGTTGATACCATATTGGATTCAATTATTATTGTGTTTTATTTTGCATGTTTTGACTTCCCAAATAAACTGGGTTATTCTTCCGGAATGACTAAGTTATTCAAACCATCCACAGTCGGTCGTATTTTGGAAGTAGATATGAATTAAGACTGTCATGATGGGTTGTAGAGGTCTAAGGTGTTGGACAAGGCTACAACAATCATGAGTGCTCATAAGTTCTGAGTATTGGATTCAACCCGCGCTCATTGGAATCACTTCATGGATTTTATCACGAGTGATCATGAGACGATAATATCTTATATTCTTCAAACCTAGAGATATGAGTTGTTACTATGAGTTGATAGTACATTGATTGCGCGAAACCGCATTTGGTAACTCGGTGCTATAAAACGTGCCTTTGTGTATGATTCAACAAGTAGTAGAACAAGCCATATGAGTCGAAGTTTATCCGTTCCTTTTACCTTCGGGATAAAAGCGATATCTGTGGGCCCCTCGATGATTTGATGATGACAAATGGAAGTGCTCGGCCGGGCCAGGACTGATTTGATTTGTTCAATTAGTCAGTTGTCATAAATCGGAAATCGGGAAACAACAAATGGACAGAGAGAATGATTATAATCCATGTCTCAGTCCATATGATATCTAGAATGGAGGAATATATGATCCCTTATCTAATGGACAAGTCACTGACAAAGGTCAGAGTTCATCGACAAGGTCAGAGTTCGACAGAAGCTTTTGAGAGCTACGAATGCCGGTTGGTTCCTGAAGTCATACGCAATAATAGTTTTAGACTTATCCAAGTGGGAGACTGTTGGATTAATGTCTAAGTCCATAACTATATTTGGTAAGACTTGACCCGACCCGGCATGGTCCATTTGGGTTGCATACCATCATGCACTTGAATGAGAGAAATAAGACACTTATGGTTATTAATATATTATAAGTTCTAGTATATTAATAATAAGAATAATAAGATTATTTAATTAGTATTGATCAAGAATTAATCTAGGATTAATTAAGTGATCAAAAGAAGACTAATTAAATATATGGGTTGATTGTGTAAATCATCCATACTTGTATAGTGGGCTAATGCTCCATGGATAATCAAGTTGGGCTAAAACCCATAGGATGGTCCATGGATGCTCCATGGTGTATTTGTACCCATGGATCCAAGGAAATGGAAAGCCATGACAATTAAGAGTTTACCCTAATTGTGTAACTATATAAGCATCTTATTATTGAGGAAAAATTGGCCACTAGTAGTATTCAAGAAAGGGCTAGCCGATTTTGGTGAGTGTAGAATTCTCTCAAGTCATTCTAAGTGTTTTGATGATTGTGATTCCATTTGAGGTGTCACACTTGGGGCACTAAGCACTCAAGCTTCATGAAGACTTTCTACATCAAGAGGTATGTATTCTATCTTGTTACATTATTGTTTTGTATGCTAGATTAGGATAATACCTTGGAAGTTCTTATTTGCATGTATAATAGAGAAAACATAGATCCAAGGTATTTAGGGTTGCATGTACACTTAGGAAGTGTTAGAATGCTCAAAACCCAACAGTTCTGACCAGCTTCAACTAACTAAGGAGCGGATATGTAACAGTATTCGCAAACTAGTTAGGGGGAAGCGGTGGGGACTCCTAGTGCAGCTGATGGCGGAGAGTAGCTCGAAGAGTGACCTAGGGAAGCCTAGGATGAGGTCAGTGGAAAGGGTATCGGTAAAAGGGACTTGGTGAAGTCGAAGCAATTCTTGAGGAAAGTACGGATAAATGTGGAAGGTAGTATGGGCCCGTACGACTGAAAGAAGAGGATCCGTACTCGAGCCAAGGAGGGCCTAGATGGAACCGGGAAACTTGGAAAGTGTGTGACCCCCAGAAAGTATATGTGACCCTGACATTCGTACGATTATTGTTTTAGAATGGTCGTCACGCGACATGGAGCAGGAGGTTCAGGATTCGGGTCAATATCTGGCTCGGGGGTAGGATCCAAGCATGTGGATGATGGGTTACGCGAGTTCATTGCATCCAAGAACTCGAGGGGTATCCTTGATGCGACGCCGGTTATCTTCGGGTTGATCAAGGAGGGGATCATTGAGCTGATGGAGGATCGCCTCAGGGCGTTCCGCAGTGACATGGCAAACAACTAGTTAGGACCACGTACACTGTCCTTTAAGGACTTCAGAGGGAGTGGTGCGCCAGATTTCCACGGAGCGAAGGACCCCATTGTTGCCAGACGATGGATTGTAGACATTGAGTCTGCACAGCTGACCAACTTCTGCCCCAAGGGGTCGAAGGTATGATTTGCAGCAGGGTGTTTTAGGGACCAGGCTAGGGACTGGTGGGAGTCGGTTGGTGACTCTCTGGGAGCCTCAGCTTTTGAGGCTATGACATGGTCGGATTTTGTGACCCGGTTCAGAGCAGAGTTTGCGCCAGCTGTAGAGCTTCAGCAGCTGGCCAGGGAATTCTTGGATATGAGACAAACTACGGAGACTGTGGCGGAGATCACCGCCATGTTCCGGGAGAGGGCTTTGTTGGTGCCCCAGTATACGGGTGATGAGGACATGAGGAGGACCCACTACCATGACATGCTACGAACTAATATCCGGGAGCATGTCAGTTTTTCAGCTTGCCCTACCCTAGATTCCATGATTGCCAGGGCTAGGGAGAGGGAGATTGATCTGGAGCACATCCGGAAGAGGAAGGAAGAGGAGGGGCAGATGGCGGGGGATTCGGCGAAGAAGCCCAAGGGATCCGATGGTAGGCCAAAAGTCCAGTCAAAGCGGGACCGCTGTGGAAAATGCGGCCGGTCACACGAGAGAGCTTGTCGCACTGGACCGGGTTCAGGCTGCTATAATTGCGCCAAGGCTGGGCACTTTGGTAGGGATTGCACTGCCACTACTCTGGCGATACATATGTCAGACCTGATTTGCTTTCATTGCAATCAGAAGGGCCATAAAAAGGCCAATTGCCCAAGATTGGCAGTAGCAGCGGCGCCGGCGGTGGCCCCGACTCTAGCAACCGAACGGGTCGTGGATGGCCGGAAGGTCAAGATAGAGGCTCCAGTGGTTCATAGCCGAGTATTTCAGCTGATAGCCGAGGAGGCACACGCTGCACCCGATGTGGTAACGGGTATGATTTATTATCCTTATGCTTTTATAGTATGTAGCTATGATTTTGATATATCATGTGCCTTGTTTAGGATCGTTCCATGTGAACGGAATCCCAGTTCAGGTGTTGTTTGATTCGGTGCCACCCGATCATTTGTCTCTCTTGCGCTTAGCAAGAAGTTTCCGGAGTCTTCGGGCATGATGGATTGCCCTCTAGAGGTCGAGATTGCAGACAACCGGTCAATACGAGCATCGGTCGTCTATCGGGATTGTGTTTTGAGGCTGTTCGAGGAGCGTTACCTGGTAGACCTGGTTCCTATTTCGTTGATGGGGAACAAGGTGATTATAGGCATGGATTGGTTGAGCCCCAATGGGGCAGTGATAGATTGCGTGCATCAATTGGTTCGGATCAGAACCCCAAGTGGAGGAGAGTTGGTAGTTCAAGGCAAGAGGCCACAGTAAGGACCAACGGTATGTTCAGCAACGAGAGCTAGGCATTACCTTCAGCAGGGTTGTGCAGGATATGTCGCCTATGTTATGGACACCCAGGAGGCGGGTAAGGCGACGGTGGGCGATGTGCCCGTGGTGCGTGAGTTTACAGACGTATTCCCCGAAGAGTTGCCTGGGATACCTCCATAGAGGCAGGTGGAATTCAGGATCGACCTAGTCCCTGGTGCGGCTCTGATAGCTAAGGTACGTATCGGATGGCTCCTCCTCAGATGTAGGAGTTGTCTATATAGCTGCAGGAGCTGTTAGACAAAGGATTCATTAGACCGAGTAGTTCTCCCTGGGGAGCCGCGATTCTGTTTGAGAAGAAGAAGGACGGGTCGCATCGTATGTGTATAGATTATCAGGAGCTGAACAAGGTAACGGTGAAGAACTGTTACCCACTCCCGAGGATTGATGACCTCTTTGACCAGCTTTAGGGAGCATCTTGGTTCTCCAAGATTGATCTACGTTCATGATACCATCAGATGAGGGTCAGAGAGGAGAATGTGCAAAAGACTGTGTTTCAAACGCGCTATGGCCACTACGAGTTTATAGTGACACCCTTCGGGCTCACCAATGCTCCTGCCACGTTCATGGACCTCATGAACCGCGTGTGTAGACTGATGTTAGACCGGTCTGTGATAGTTTTTATTGATGACATCTTGGTTTACTCCAAGATGCAGGAGGAGCACAAGGAGCATCTGCGGGAGGTTCTGGAGACTTTGAGGAGGGAGAACTTGTATGTTAAGTTCTCCAAGTGTGAGTTCTGGTTGCACGAGTTGTAGTTCCTTGGGCACCTCATCAACCAGGACGGGATTTCAGTGGACCCGGCCAAAGTGGAGGTCGTGATGAGATGGGAAGTTTCGAAGTCTCCATCTGAGATTCGGAGTTTCCTAGGATTAGCCAGCTATTATCGGAGATTCATCCAGGATTTCTTCAAGATAGTCGTACCCCTGACCAGGCTAATAAGGAATGTCGTGGTCTTTCATTGGGGGCCTGAGCAGCAGGCCGCATTCGAGACTCTGAGACAGAGATTGTGCGAGGCGCCAATCTTAGCCCTGCCAGAGGGCATGGAGGATTTTGTTGTGTATTGTGATGCGTCCATCTTAGGTTTGGACGCAGTTCTGATGCAGAGAGGGCATGTCATCTCCTACACGTCGAGGCAGCCAAAGCCTCACGAGACGAATTACCCGACGCATGATTTGGAGTTGGGGGCTGTCGTGTTCGCCCTCAAGATTTGGCTTTATTACCTCTATAGGGTTCGTTGTACTATCTACACATACCACAAGAGTTTGAGGTACCTTATGGATCAACCGAATCTGAACATGAGGCAGCGTCGGTGGATGGACGTGGTAAAGGACTAATATTCTGAGATCCTTTACCACCCGGGGAAGGCCAATGTTGTGGCTGATGCGCTTAGCCGTAAGGCAGAGCCGATCAAGGATATCTGTATAAGGATGACGGTGGTGACTCCGCTGTTGGAGCGGATTCGGGAGGCCCAGCAGGAGGCCATGAAGGAGGAACATCGGAAGAGCGACCGGATTGTGGGTCAGGTTTCCTCTTTTGATTATGACAGTCGGGGGTTGTTGACTATGCACAGTAGGGTGTGGGTCCCGTATCATGGGGGTGTGCGCCAGGTATTGATGGAGGAGGCGCACAAATATCGATTCTCCATTCACCCTGGGGCGACGAAGATGTATAAGGATCTTCGTCTGGACTATTGGTGGCCCTGCATGAAGCGGGATGTGGCATGGTACGTAGAGCGGTGCTTCACCTGCAGGAAGGTCAAGGCCGAGCATCAGAGACCTCAAGGCAAGGTGCAGCCGTTGGATATTCTACTGTGGGAATAGGAAGACATCACAATGGATTTTATCATAAAGCTTCCCAGGACCGCGCGGGGAGTTGATTCGATCTGGGTCATCGTCGATCGATTGACCAAGAGCGCCCATTTTATCCCGATTCAGGAGAGTATTTAGATCGAAAAGTTGGCCGACATTTATATCAAGGAGGTAGTGGCACGGCACGGGGTGCCAGTATCGGTGCTTTCAGACAGAGACGTTCGGTTTACTTCCAGGTTCTGGAAGAAGTTCCATGACGAGCTGGGAACTCGTCTGCATTTTAGCACCGCTTTTCACCCGCAAACATATGGACAGAGTGAGTGGACCATCCGGACCTTGGAGGATATGTTGCGGCGTGTGTCTTAGACTTCGAAGGTAGTTGGGATACTTAACTTCCTTTGGCTGAGTTCTCATACAACAACAGCTATCACACGAGTGCTGACCGTCCTCCCTTCGAGATGTTGTGCGGGAGGAAGTGCAGGACCTCGATATGTTGGGGTGAGGTTGGTCAGAGGGTTATGGGGAGTACCGAAGTGGTACTCAAGACTACGGAGAGGATCCAGCAGGTCCAGAGCAGGCTTCAGACTGCTCAGAGTCGGCAGAAAGGTTATGCCAACAAGCGCCGATCAGACTTGGAATTTCAGGTCGAGGATATGGTTCTCCTGAAGGTGTCACCTTGGAAGGGTGTCATCCGATTTAGGAAGCGGGGCAAGCTGGGCCCCAGGTATATTGGACCTTTCAGGGTTATAACCCGGGTGGCCAAGGTTGCATATAGGCTGGATCTGCCAGCCGAACTCAGTCAAATTGATAGCACTTTTCACGTCTCCCAGTTACGAAAATCTTTAGTGGACGAATCAGAGTGGTACCCTTGGAGGATATTCAGGTTGACGACAGCCTGAACTACATCGAGAGACCGGTGGCGATTCTTAACAGGAAGTCAAAGGATCTGCGGAACAAGAGGGTGGATCTGGTAAAGGTGCAGTGGCAGCATCGAAAGGGCTCGGAATGGACCTGGGAGACGGAGGACGAGATGAGGGAGCATTACCCAGAGCTCTTTCAGGATCGAGCGGCAGATAAACAACTTAACTCAGCCTCCCTTGTCCCTAACACTCTCTTGAAAGCTTCATACCGAACCCTAGCTATTTGTGTGTGAGTTAAGGCCACTTTTGGTGTTCTTGTGTGGATTGTAAAGCTTGGAAGGAAGAAAGGAGCTTGGAAATCGAGTTGGGGCTTGTAGATCCGGAGATCTTACTTCATTTTCAGCAGCTTCAAGGTATAATGCACCTGTCTTGACTCATCTATGTGTTTATTCATTTATTAACTTGGGATCTCCATGGATTTCTAAGTCATTTTTTCGGATTTGGAAGTGTTGAGTGAGTTTTGACTTCAGATCTGGGCCTTAAGAGGGGTCTCATGGCATAAAGGTGCCAACTTTAAGGCCATGAGAGCCCCATGCACATTCTAGGACACTTTATATGGATTTTTGAGCTAAAAATCCCATGCATGTGCATCAAGTTTGGAACTTTACGTATAAAATGGACATTAGGAGGCAAGATCTATGGTTTTGGTGTGTTAGACCTCATTTAAATCGACTGTATGCAATTGGTCAAGGTTGGACTCGGCGAGTTGTTCTTGGCACTCGACGAGTCGGTGACCATTGTGCACCAAACCCTTTCGGTGAATGGTTAAGTGTTAGGAAGGAAGTCCTTTGTGGGTTTAGACGCAAAAAGGGACCTGGGAGCCATGGGACTCGGCGAGTGGTATGAGCAGACTCGGCGAGTCCATAGTAATCTCCCAATCTTTGAAGATGGACTCGACGAGTTGTTCAAACAACTCGGCGAGTCATAGACTGGACAACTTCTTAAGTTGGAGATGAACTCGACGAGTTCAAGAAGGAACTTGGCGAGTCGGATGAAGATGGTCCCGATGTTTTGATTGAAGGAGAACCCATCAATTTTTTGCTAGACTCGACGAGTGGAGCCGGGGTTTTGTGTGGGATTAGAGAAGCATGGACTTGATGAGTTGGTAGGCCAACTCGGCGAGTCAGGTCAACTGAATGTTGACTTTGACTGAACTTGGACTGACCCTGTTTAGGGTTGTATGTGATGTGTGTTGACTTGAAGGTTGTCGTGTAGGGATCGAGGAGTCGTAGGGAGTCGACTTGTGTGCCGAGGATAGTTCAGACACTGCACGATATTGAGGTGAGTTACCTTCCAGTAGGGGTGGGTCTATGGCCACAATGCCGGCCCACCAAAAAGGGGTATTTAGAAGATAATGGTCTTTGTGATAATTATCTTGGTCTGGTTATCTGTTGGTTATGAGGTTTATCTGAGTAGTATGTTATGTGTATGGTAGGGATTAGTTTCCCTGACAGTGGTCCTTAGGACCCAAGGGTAGGTCAGTACCCGGATGTGCTTGACTGTATGCTTATATATGTTGATTGTATGCTAGTAATAGGGGTGAAATAGTCCCCAGTTACCGATTGAAAGATACCGATATTGATTACCGGTTGAAAGATACCGATGAAGGTTACCGGTTGAAAGATACCAAGGATATTTTATGGTATGTGGTCTGATGGGGGAACTCGCTAAGCTTTGTGCTTACAGTTTTGGTTTTGGCTTCAAGTACCCCTTCATCGAAGGGGAAGGAGCCGGCGGTGTAGCAGCGCATAACACACACATGTTTCCGCAAGAAGTTTTTAGGACTGTACTCTGATTTTCAATACTTAATGATGTTACGGTTTGAAATACAACATTATGATTTTGTAATGGATGTTTTATTGACAATGTTTTAGTAAAATGTTTGTTAAATGCGTTAATTCAAAAATGAAATTTTTGGCCTTGAAAATTGGGTCGTTATAGAAGATGTCACACCCTGGTTTGTTGGGGTGAGGTTGGACACGAGTGATGGGATGGACGGAGGTAGTTCTGCAGAATACCAAAAAGATTTATCAGATTAGGCATCGATTGCAGATCGCTCAGAGTCGGCAAAAGACCTATGCCGACAGACACTGATCTGAGTTAGAGTTCCAGGTGGGTGATATGGTACTTCAGAAGGTCTCACCCTGGAAGGGTGTGATCCGCTTCAGAAAGAGGGGGAAATTGGGTCCCGTTGCATTAGGCCGTTCAGGATCATTGCCAGGATTGGCAAGGTGGCTTACAGGCTAGAGCCACCAGAGGAGCTTAGCCGGATTCACAGCATATTCCATGTTTCCCAGTTGCGAAAGTGCATTATGGACTAGGAGGCAGTAGTATCGTTGGATGATATTCAGGTCGATGAGCGCCTGAATTACGTGGAGAGGCCTATGGCCATTTTGGAAAGGAAGAAGAAAAATCTCTAGAACAAGGAGATACCTTTGGTGAAGATGCAGTGGGAACATCGGAGGGGATCCGAGTGGACATGGGAGCCGGAGGCGGAGATGCGAGAGCATTATCCGACGTTATTTACCTTAGCAGACTTCGAGGGCGAAGTCTAGTTCAAGTGGGGGAGAATTTTAACGCCCCGATTCTCAGGTATTGATTTATGTATGAATCCTTCTTGGTCTTTGGGTCTACTCAACGAATTGGTCTCCCTACTCATCGAGTAGTCGCGGGATGGTCAACGCGTTCTAGGGACCTACTCGGCGAGTCCAAGAAGGGAATCGACGAGTAAGAGCTGGTAGAGGAAACCCTAAATTCTGGGGCATTTCACCCTATTTAAAGGATCATTGGCCCTCAAGCCTCCCCTTTACTCTTGTCTCTCTTTAACCCTAATTCGTGTGTGTGTGTGTGTGTTCTTTTGGAGAGTTTAAGCTTGGAGGAAGGATTTTGGTGAAGGAAACACTCAGGGAAACAAGCTAGTTGAAGCAACAGCTCGTTGGATTCAAGATCTACATCAGTAAGCACTTTCTTGAAGGTACTAGACTATTTTCCTTGGCTCATTTTCACCTAAACCCTCTTTTGCATGAGTTTTAAGAAAAGTTTCTTGTGCATAAGGGAAGATCTAAAGTTGTAACTTCGGATTTGGACTCCCCTTGGCCTCTAGATTCATAAAGTCATCCGCTTTGCCTAGTATGTGCCTTCCCTCAAATGTGTAAACTCATTGCAAGCTTATTTTAGTCATTTTAGGGTCTTAAAATCCTTACATGCACGTAAAGTTTGCAACTTTACGTGATAAGCATGCCTATCGAAGTTGGATCTGCAATTTGGAGCCTTGGCATGGCTTAAAAAGCGTCTGTATGGTTAAAGGACTGAAGGGACTCAGCGAGTCGCATGGTCGACTTGGCGAGTCATATGAAGATGGGCATGAACCCGACGAGTAGGATGAACAACTCGGCGAGTCCGATGAATATTGCTGTAGACTCGACGAGTTGGATGAACAACTCAGTGAGTCAGTTAAGGTTTCCCAATTAATGGATGTGTGTTAACTTGTCGAGTTGCAAGAAAGAAAACTCGACGAGTGGCCTTAGAGCTTCGATCTCGAGCCTTAGGAACTCGACGAGTCACTCTGGTGACTCGATGAGTGGATTAGTATCTCAAAGAACTCGGCGAGTAGCTGTGGATACTCGACGAGTTAGGGTCAACATGGACTGTTGACCTTGACTGTTGACTTTGATTTTGAACAGGTGTTGACTAGTTGACTTATGGGGTACCTTGGAAGGTTGGGAACTTACAAGTATGGTTCTATTATGATAATAGGTGGTGGAGTTTGTGGCAGCGATCCGAGAGTTGGAGTTTATCTACAAAGCTAACTTTTGCGAGGTGAGTTATCCTCACTATACTTAAGTGTCTAACGCACCAAGGTCGGCCCTTTGAATTGTTATTGGTTATGTTATGTTAGTATGATCTATTCGATCGATATCCTAGAGGGTAGGATGATAATATGTGATATGTGGTATGACCTGTTAGTTAGATATCCTAGAGGATAGGATAATATTATATGTTATGTGGTATGATCTGATAGATCAGTTTTTTGTCTATAGACTATTATGTGATTATCTGTTATATGTGCACATATTTGTTTGGCGGTTGAGGCTTATCTGCTTTGTGCGGAGGCCAATCGACCTGCGCATTCCAACCTGTTGGTTGAGGGCCGTGAGTATTCCATCCCGAGGATGATTGGACTCATAGTATGTGGGCATTCCAACCTGTTGGTTGTGGGCTTGGGGTATTCCATCCCGAGGATGATTGGACCCATAGTATGTTGGCATTCCAACCTGTTGGTTGTGGGCCTGGGGTATTCCAACCCGATGGTTGACCGGACCCATAGTATGATGTTTCTAATTCTATGTGTATAGCTGTGAGTATGGGTATTTTGGGGGAACTCACTAAGCTTTTGGGCTTACAGTATCAGTTTATTTTTTCAGGTACATAGGGGGATCGTAGCAAGGCTAAGGCATGATTGTATAGCTCCTCATCTTTTGTTATGATTGCTAGGAAAACTCTGATATAAAGTATTTTGGAAAACAGAGTTGTAATGATTATTGATTTAAAGTGGTTTTGTAAGGTTCAAATTTAGCTTGAATTTTATGGGTGTTACATACAACTTGTATCTTTTACCAAAAACCAACCACAACATCTTTCGCAAAATACCCTCAATAGCTTACACAAATTATGGCCACTTATGTATAGACACACCTTCACATATCCTTAAATAGATGTCGCGTACTAAATACACTAATCATTGTCAACTGCCAAGATCAACAACATTTTGATCAACGCATACCTAAAATGAGATATAAACATTAAGCCATGAAATAAAACATAAAAAGAAAGAAACTAATAGATCATATGTACCCAATTCTTTATAAACGATTTCATAAATTTAAGTAGATGTGGCTAATAGGGCGAAATCAAGAACTGGTAACATACTTTTTTACTTGTTCCTTATACAATCCTACTTTAACTTAAATTATGATGTCACACCCCAAAACCGGAACGGCGGAAACGTTCGAGGGTGGGACGTCATGTTTAGTATCACAAGACATGCATCATAGTAATCAAAGTAAATAAACAACCATTTCATTAGAAAGAAAGTGTTTACAAAGTGGGTGTTCACAAAACATAGAATACATAAACATATAACAAAACAAGACTTGAAGCTATACTGCTCCATCTTCTGAATTCCCAGTGCGAGTACCTGTCTACTAGTTTCCTGAGAACACAAGTTATTTGAAAGAGTTTATCAGCAATTAAGCAGGTGAGTTCATAAGATTTTAGTGATGTAAGTATGTGTTGGGTTTTTAGCATTCTAACACTCCTAAGTGTACATGCAACCCTAAATACCTTGGATCTATGTTTTCTCTATTATACATGCAAATATGAACATCCAAGGTATTATCCTAATCTAGCATACAAAACAATGAATATAATAAGATAGAATACATACCTCTTTGATGTAGAAAGTCTTCATGATGCTTGAGTGCCTAGTGCCTCAAGTGTGACACCTCAAATGGTTCACACAACACCAAATACACTTGGAATAGCTTGAGAGAATTCTACACTTCATGAAAATTGGCTAGCCCTTCTATTACACACCCTAGTGCTGATTTTGGTCAAGAATAAGATGCATATATAGTTAGGGTTACACCATGTAAACCCTAATTAACATGGCCTTTCATTTCCATGATGCATGGATACAAAAATACCATGGAGCATCCATGGAGCATCATGTGGGTTTTAGCCCAACTAGATAATCCATGGAGCATTAGCCCACTATATAAGTATGGATGAGTTACACAATCAACCCATATATTTAATTAGTCTTCTTTTGATCACTTAATTAATCCTACATTAATTCTTGATCAATACTAATTAAATAATCTTATTATTCTTATTATTAATATGCTAGAACTTATAATATATTAATAACCATAAGTGTCTTATTTCTCTCATTTAGTCTATCCAAGTGCATGATGTCATGCAACCCAAATGGACCATGCCGGGTCGGGTCAAGTCTTACCAATTATAGTTATGGACTTAGACATTAATCCAACAGTATGTTGTAGAAAGCTTTGTAAGTTACAAGTTATGTTTAGAAAAGTTCGCCTGTTCCTCCAGAAAATCCTATATTTCCTGCTTTGATGAAAGATAAGTAAAAATGACTCTACAATCCTGTCTATGAGTACTAAATGGATACAAGTTATATAAAACTTAGAGTAAACAAGCAATCAGTTGTGTGTATTTGCCCTAAGCCCATAACCAAATAAGGAATAGGAAATAATGCGGATGGTATACATCCCATTGGTTGTTAGATCCTTGTTGTATATAACTCTGGTGTAATCACTTGGTACTCAGGGAGTTAACTGTAATAGTTTCTTTATATTTGATGAAAAGATACCTTAAGAAAACCCTTATTTCTTATAATAAAATAGTAACCACAGTGGTTCTTTCTATAATCACTTAGTTTATACTAGTTATATATAATCTAATATCGAACAGATAGTTAATTGTGTGAATTTGCCCTAAGCCCACAACCAAACATGGAACAGGAAATGATGCGGAAGGCACACATCTAACTATCTATTGGGTATTAATTAAATATAACCCTGATGTATAAACTAAGGTATTATAGAATTAATCACCTAAGGTCCTATAATTTATATTGTTTTAATAAAAATGGATTAAACCTTTTACTGGTAAATTTCTAGTTTTGTATACCAAAAGTTCTGATTTGAAAAGTATGTTTTGTAATAAAAAACTGTGCATTAAATAAGTATCCTATGGCCTGACCCATACCTGGTACCCCTTATGATGACTTAATGTATACGGAACATATATATATATATATATATATATATATATATATATATATATATATATATATATATATATATATATATATATATATATATATATATATATATATATATATATATATATATATATATATATAACTAATATCGAATAGATAATAGGCTGGGTGAATCCCCTCTAAGCCCACAACCAAACAAGGAACAAGAAATGAAGTAGAAAGCACACATCCTATTACCTATCAGATATTATTAATATATATCTCTTGATGTATACATTAAGGAATCATAAGGTTAGCATTATGGTCCCTTTCTAATGAATGTACTAGACTGGACTGTTCTGAATGTCATTTGTAAAATGTAAGTTTTTCCCTAGTTTATAACTATCTTGACTCGAAAATATTTTGCATTAACTTTCAAGTGGAACTGTCACTTTATGAGAGTAATGGGAAAGTATAAGTACTCAGTTTTCTTATGAATTGACACTCTGACGTACTAATTACCTTAAATCATATTTGTTTTATTAAGGTCATAATGTGAAGGCTAGTTCCCATACTATATGCTCTCCCTGTCAAAAGATTCTGGGAATCAAACACGACTTCAGCAAACCAGTTGCTAGGCCGTGTAATCTACATTAAAGTTATATAATCATGTATACCCAATAAGTTATCACCTTTTGTTTAGAACAATGCGTTAGTGATTATTGGTATAGTTAGATCATGTAAGTGTTCCATGATATATCAACTTAGTATGTTCGTTCTGTTATAGTATCTTAGTATATTATTTCTGTTATCGTGTATTGTATCTTCCTCCCTGTTTCTCTTTATTGTGTATTCTCTTATGTTATCGTGTATTGTATCTTCCTCCCCGTTTCTCTTTATTGTGTGTTCTCTTATGTTATCATGTATTGTATCTAGTATGAACTGAACCTCAAAACTGTACCCCTTATAGTTTACTAATGTTTTACTTGAACTGTTATTGAAAAGACACATTTTACTACTAATTTATGCTTGTACTTTAAAAATGGAGTTTTGTTAAACTAAAAGGTAACATAACTTTAAAAGACTTTTTGAAATGTTTTGATCCACTTATTAAAGACATAAGCAACCTTTGAAAGATGTTTTAACAAACAGTTACACAATTATCAATTGTGTTCAACTTGTATTCCCCCCTTAAAAGCATTTAAAACAATTTAAAAGATTGATTATGGGGTATGAACTCACCTGATGTGGGTGATTCAAACGAATACGTGTGTAAGGATGAGAAATTCCGCGAATGAAGTCTCGAGACTTAACAAGTCCTAAATGACATATATTGGCATAAATATATTGTTTAGAAGCAACCAAATGCAAGGAAACACCTCACGGGACTAGGAAACACTTTGACCAAGTGTTGGAATCACATGTGATTGATCAAGGGAGAGTTCACGACAACCCATGGAGTTTACGTCCATGAGTTTACGGCCAAGGGAGTCTACGGCCGTAAACTCATGGTCAAAGTTTCCGAAGTGTGTGGTTTAAGGTCCTACAACATACCTTAAGGGTTCAAGGTCTAAGGATTGGACTTAAGAAGAGTTTAAGGTCAAAATGGCACACTTATAGGGGTTTACGGCCATGGCAGATAGCTTGGTCGTAAACTCCTTTTGTTCTTGCGATTTTGATGGTTTTCAAGGCTCTAATCAGGATTTTCAACTAGATAACAAGATAAGGAGAGAGTACTTATGATATAGAGGCTTGAAATGGCGATTAATGTCCAAGAACACTAGTATGTGTTCTTGGTGTTCTTGTTGTTTCATGAAGATCTAAGAAAAGATGATTTCCATGGATGAAATCATGAGATGATACTAGATTAAGAGATGTATAACAAATCAAAGGAAGAACACTTACATTTTTATGATCTAAGATAATGAACTCGATGATACTTGAGAGATAAATGGAAGTTCTTGAGTTTCAAAGTGAAAGAATGAAGAAAATTGAAGGATATGAGTACTTATGGAGGAGTTTTTGGCCAGGGTTGACTTTACGGCCGTAAACTCCATGTTTACAGTCGTAAACTCCATATGGTGGAGTTCAGGGCTTGCATCTTGTATTGTGGATTTAGCAGATAATTCCCAACACTTATTCCTTAAGTGTACTAGGCTTAAAACTCCTTAGAATGACCTTCAATAAGCCTGAAACTCATTACTAATGAATCTGACACTCGGTTCAGTTGACTGACTGAGCTTTTTAAAGCAAAATTTTTTCGGGTTTTCACATATGATGGTGTGATAGGGAAACTCGAAATAAGGATGTTGTAATATGGACAACAACTGAACTATGACCGACCTTGCTCTTTCAAAAAAAAAACTATGAACAGACCTTAGCATTTGGTAGCAACTCACCAATCGTTTCTTCTTCCTTTGCTCAATAAGGGCATAGGATTTTCCAACCTACAATTAAGCATAGATATAAGTTATTCTATATTATAAAATCATTAAAATGGCAATATAGTATGCATGATCATAACCAGTTATATATGAGTTGCACCTGTCCGTTGCGTTTCTGATTGTAGACAAATTTTGAATCAACAATCTGGAATTACAAATGCTTGAATTTAACTTGTGAAACCCCTACTACCACTCAATACCCACATTTGTACTATATAGACCCAATACCAAAAGAGACATAACACCTATGAACCTCTTCAATGTCTCTTTAAAGATATTAAGCAATAGTATAGTTGAATGCAGAGTGGGCCCACCCTATACTAATATGTCTGGTCAAAGGTAGTCGAAAAAACCCTTTCTGGTTTGGTTTGCTCTGGCCTAAACTAGACAGCTATGAGGGTTGAAACTGAGATCATGGTTCAATCTGATGGGTTTTAGCCATATGAACATCCATATGTGCACATGCAACCCTATGCTTGGATCTAGGTTTCTCTAATTGATCATACATTGAATCCAAGACTTCTAATGGCTAATATACAATAGTAACAATATGAAATCAAATATTAGAAGTTTACCTTGAATCACTTGCTTGATCTTGTTGTCCTTGAGGCTTTAGAGTCACAAATGTCACTCCTCTAATGGATTACAAACACCAACTAGAAAGAAGATGATTTAGGAGAGAGGAGAGGGGTGGAAGAATTCGGCCAGGGTTTCCTTAGAGACAAGTGTATCGAATTCCTTCAACCCATAGGGTCTATTTATACTGGTAAGGCTCCTTGGGTTTCACCCTTAAACCCTAATTGGATAACTTAAGCCCTAAGCAATCCAAATCCTTTCCATGATAGGCCTTGGACGATTTTATGGCTATCCTTAGCCCTAGAAATCGTCCACCCCTTATCCATAAAGGATATATTGCCCAAAGTGCAACTATCAAACAATTGACAGTTTATACCCCTTTATTTAATTAATCTCTTTAAGTCACCAAATTAATCCCAAATTAATTTATGAACTATATTAATCAAATAACAATATCATTATTCCTTATACTATTCTTATAATATATTAATAATATTCTTTCTCTCATTATAAATCATCCTGTCAAGTTGCTATGGTGAAGCAACCCAAAAGGACCATGCTCAACTGGGTCAAATACTTGCCTTATATAGTTGCAGCCTTAGACACTATTCCAACAGTCTCCCACTTGGATAAGTCTAGTAACTATATACAAGTATATTCCGATTAGCAATCGTAGCTCTCAAAGACTCTGTCAAACTCTGATCTAATCAATCTTGTCCTTCAGATAAGGGATCGTACAGTCCTCTGTTTAGATATCATGCTGACAATTCTATGGAACAATTTGTCTAGCATTTGGTTTCTCGATCTCCGATTTATTTGACATAGAACTTAATCGAACACATCAATTCAAATCTGACCGGGCCCGGCACATAAGTCAAATCAAATCATCGAGTGGCCGAGATATCGCTTTTACCCTCTTGGGATAAAATTAACATATAAACTTCGACTTATATGCATTTACTTATTCATTAATCAACTATACACAACAATGCATTTTATAACATCAAGTTACTGATGCGGTTTCGCATGATCAATGTACAACCAATTAACATATAACAAACCATATATCTAGGTTTTAAGACTATATGATATTATCGTCTTGCGATCACCCTTTTTATCATATTCCGTAAGGTGATTCCAGCAAGCGCGGGTTTGTTCCAATGCTCAAAACTAGTTCATAAGCACTCATGAATGTTGCAGCAAACTTTTGCTATGTCTAATACCATTTAGACAATCTACACACCAATTCATGACAATCTTCATTCATATCTACTTCCAACATATGAACGATTGTGGACAATTTGAACAATTCGATTATTCTTAATAAACTCAATTATTCTGGAAGTCAAAACATGCAAAATGAAACAATAGTTTAAACAATTAACATAAGACAGTAACATTACTCATAAATAATACTCTTTTATTTAATCATCAAATGTTAATTACATTTATCTATTATACGTTTCTACTACTATCTAATCTATACTAATATCATCCTTCAGCCTGATACTCCTAGCATGTTGCAAGTGCTTAACCCTACTCAGTCCCTTCGTAAGCGGATCTGTTGGGTTATCTTCTGATGATATCCTCTTCACTACGAGTTGTCCTTCTTCTACACGATGTCTAATAAAGTGATATTTTCTGTCGATATGCCGAGATCTACCATGATCCCTCGGTTCCTTGGTCAAGGCAACCGCTCCTTCATTATCACAGAAAATCTCCATGGGCTCCTTTATGGCAGGTACAACTCCAAGATCACCGATGAAGTTCTTTAACCATATTGCCTCCTTTGACGCTTCGCTCGCTGCAATGTACTCTTATTCGCACATTGAATCGGCTACGGTTTCCTGCTTGGAACTTTTCCAAGTCACTGCTCCTCCATTCAGGGTAAAGACCCAGCCCGACTGCGAACGGTAGTTGTCCCTTTCGGTCTGAAAGCTGGCGTCACTATACCCTCGCACCTTCAAGTCATCACTCCCTCCGAGGAATAAGAACCATTCCTTCGTCCTCCGAAGGTACTTAAGGATATTCTTAACTGCAATCCAATGGGCTCTGCCAGGGTTCCCTTGATATCTGCTAACCATGCTCAAAGAAAAGGCTACATCAGGGCGAGTACAAGTCATAGCATACATGATTGAGTCAACTGCGGAAGCGTATGGTACTCGGCTCATTTATGCTATTTCAGCTTTGGTACTCGGACTTTGAGTTTTACTCAACTTGGCATTACTTTGTATCAGTAATTCTCCCTTCTTCGAGTTTTCCATACTAAACCGTTTTAGTACTTTATCTAAGTAAGTGTTCTGACTAAGTCCTATTAGTCTCTTACTTCTCTCTCTTACTATCCTTATTCCCAAAATATAGGAAGCCTCTCCGAGGTCCTTCATAGTGAAGCACTTCCCGAGCCAGGACTTAACCTCCTACAGAGTCGAGACGTCGTTTCCTATGAGTAGTATGTCGTCGACATACAGAACGAGGAAGCTTACTATACTCCCACTGGCTTTGACATATACACATGATTCATCTTCACTGCGTACAAATCCAAACTCTTTGACTTTCTCATCAAAGCAAAGATTCCATCTGCGAGACGCTTGCTTAAGTCCATAAATGGACTTCTCAAGCTTACACACTCTATTTGGATGCTTCGGATCGACAAAACCCTCTGGCTGAGCCATGTAAACATCCTCGGCCAACTTTCCATTAAGGAAAGCGGTTTTGACATCCATTTGCCAAATCTCATAATCATGAAATGCGGCAATAGCTAGCATCACTCTAATAGATTTTATCTTCGCAACTGGTGAGAAGGTCTCATCATAGTCAACTCTGGGAGTTTGAGTAAAGCCCTTCGCAACCAATCGCGCTTTATATGTGTGTACGTTTCCATCCACGTCGGTCTTCTTCTTGAAGATCCATTTGCACCCAACGGTCTTACGTCCGGGCACATTATCAACCAAATTTAAAACTTGGTTGTCATACATGGACTGGATCTCGCTGTCCATCGCCTCTTTCCATTTTACAGACTCGGGGCCTGCCATGGCTTCCTTATAGCTATTAGGTTCATCTAGATTTATTAGTGTACCATCACTAATATACGTGTCCCCTTCGGTAGTAATATGAAAACCATAAAACTGGGGTTGAACTCTAACACTTTCGGAACGTCTAAGAGGTAAGGACTCGTCAATCGGTTCAACCGGAGTTTCCTCCTCTGGTTGAGTGCCAGCGGTAGAGGTTCCTTCATCTATCGACTCTTGAATCTCTTCAAGCTTTATTTGCCTCCCACTGTCTCCTTGTCTTATGAGTTCTCGCTCTCGGAAAACTCCTCTCCTCGCAACAAAGACAACATTGTCCTTTGGTCTATAGAAGAGATATCCAAAGGATTTATGCGGGTAGCCGATGAAAATACATCGCTCACTATGAGGTTCGAGCTTGTCGTGAGTATCTCGTCTTACGAAAGCCTCACAACCCCAAACCTTGATATGTGCCAACGAGGGAGCTTTCCCTGTCCACATCTCGTGAGGTGTTTTGGCAACCTTCTTAGTAGGGACTCGGTTAAGGATATGGGCGGCAGTCTCTAAGGCATACCCCCAAAAAGAGATAGGTAGTGAAGCACGACTCATCATAGAGCGAACCATGTCTAACAAGGTTCGATTACGCCTTTCTGCCACACCATTCAATTGCGGTGTCCTAGGCGGCGTCAATTGTCTATTCCACACTCCTTCAGATAATCGTGGAATTCAAGACTTAGGTACTCTCCTCCTCGATCGGATCGAAGCATCTTGATTTCCCTGCCCAATTGATTCTCCACTTCATTCTTGAACTCTTTGAACTTTTCAAATGTTTCTGACTTTTGCTTGATTAAGTAGATATACCCATATCTACTATAGTCATCGGTAAAAGCCACATAGAAGTGGTTCCCATCCTTCGTGGTTGATCTAAACGGTCCACACACATCGGTATGTATTAGGTCCAATAGACCTTCACCCCTTTCACGCTTACTTGTGAAGGGTGACTTAGTCATCTTTCCAAGCAAGCAAGACTCGCATATGTCATCTTCCCTAAGGTCGAATGACTCCAACACTCCATCCTTTTGGAGTTGGGCTATG
Source organism: Lactuca sativa (assembly GCF_002870075.4). Classification (NCBI taxonomy): domain Eukaryota; kingdom Viridiplantae; phylum Streptophyta; class Magnoliopsida; order Asterales; family Asteraceae; genus Lactuca; species Lactuca sativa. The sequence continues at coordinate 206,137,948 of NC_056625.2, forward strand.
CGCTTCTTGTTGACATGTCCAAGACGACAATGCCACAAGGATGCTCTATCCATACCATTGGAAGAATCCATGCATAAAACATCATTTCCTAAGTTATCTACAACCATAACAGTTTCATAAATTCCATTACATGGTATAGCTTCAAAATATAAGACACCATTTAGATAAGCGAGAATAGAACCATTCTCATTATTAAAAGAAAATCAAAAACCTTGTCTCAATAAACCATGAAATGATATGATGTTTCTAGCCATTTCTGGCGAATAGCAACAATTGTTCAAATCTAAAGATAAACCATTCCTAAGCACTAAAGAATACACTCCAATCTTGGTCACAGGCGACGATCTTCTGTTCCCCATGATTAGATTTATTCTTCCATGCTCCACATCCTTATTTCTTCTTAGTCGTTGCAACTCAGAACAAATATGGTAACCACAACCAGTATTAAGGACCCAAGAAATAGCATGAGATGAATCGTTAGATTTAATTGTATATATACCTGCGAAAGATAGCTTGATCTTTCCTTCCCTTATGGCTTGCAGGTAGTCTGGGTAGCTTCTCTTCCAATGCCCTATTTTATGGCAATGATGGCACTCTGCCTCCTTAGGGTTAGGACAGGGTTTAGCAGGATCAACTTTGGTCCCACTAGAAGAGGAACCATCTCGGGACTTTCCCTTGCGGTGGCTCTTAGACGGAGCCTTCCTCTTCTTACCTCTTCCTTGCCCAATGGCCAAAACAGGAGCAACGGGTGGATTGGGAGTGGGTGCAACAGACTTGTCCCTTAGGTTGCTTTCAGCAACCCTAAGGAGACCTTGGAGCTTGCTTAGGGTGACCTCCTCCTTGTTCATGTGGTAGGTCATCCTAAATTGATTGTACATCGGAGGCAAAGAGTGAAGCACCATGTCGATCGCCAAGTCTTCCTCAAAGTCAACATTCAACTTGCGAAGACGATCGACATACCTTTGCATCTTTTGCAGGTGCACGGTAAGAGATTCTCCATGACCCATTTTAGCGGAAATCATGTTAGTGAAAATCTCGTAATGCTCTTGCCTCGCGTTCTGGTGGTATCTCTCCAACAAGTCTTGGTGCATTTCATACGGATACATGTCCTCATAGGACTTTTGGAATTCGGCATTCATGGTGGCTATCATGATGCAATGTACCTTCGTTGCATCACGCTCGTGAGTTTCAAAAGCGGTCATTTCAGCCGGAGTAGCGATTTCAGGGTTGATCTTCTCGAGCTTCTCATCGAGGACATACTCCTTGTCCTCATAGTGAGCAATTGTGCGAATGTACCTTATCCATTCGCTAAAGTTCGTCCCATCGAAAGTAACCTTTTGACAAAGGCTCATCAATGTGAATGAACTAGCAGCAGCGTTGTTTGCGTTCGACATCTACAAATAGAAAGGACAAAGATAGATTAGAATATGAATCCCTAATTATCACCCAATAAGAAAATTAGGGCTAGGATCCAACAACAATATTTACATATTAGAAAAGGGATGTCGTAATCTAACATGCAAACAATTTTGAAGGTAAGTGAATGACGATTCACTAATTCTCCACTACAAAACATAACTTTAAGTTCTAAATGTATTGAGAATTCCTAGGTTTAGATGAGATTCATTGAAACTTTTCAATGGCATGTTTAAATCTCGATATGCCCCTCTCGTTTGTGACTGGGATACCGAGGATCACAAAGTGGGTGTGAATTACCATGCAAATTTACATGGTGCCTTCATTGTAACGATCACCTGTTCGATGTGCCGGTAAACCACAAATGCTCCATCGAACTATGATAAACAATGAATCACCCTTTGTCACCTTTGCTTAGAACCAATTAGTGTGCCGGTAAACCACACACGCTCCACTAACTTCTTGGCAAGGGTGCAAAGTGTCATTTCATGGGATTGCATCAATTCACTTTTCCTAAAGTAACTAAGATTGGGAAATTTTGAAAAACATGTAGTTACTTTGTATTTCATATTATACTTTTAATGAAGAGATGAGGTTGCCCTATCCTACCCGTTCGGCTAACGACCCTCCACCGATCAAGCAAGCGGTGGGTGTGAGTGTACACCCATTAAGCGTCATTTTATAGGCAGCAACCTTATACCCACCTTATAGACCGGCTTCATGAATGAGGCCTACTAACGGTAAGACTAGCATTTTAATTATACATACATACATACATATATATATATATATATATATATATATATATATATTAATCTTGTAATATTATATTAGTATAGGTTTGGATTTTAAACTTGTAAAATTCTAGGGTTTGAAATTTAAATTGTCTAAATTAAACTTTTAATCACAAAACACAAATTTCAAAACTTGAGGGCAAGTTTTAAACTTTTAAAACATAGAGGATCAAATATCAAATAATCTTAATTAACAATTAATTCCATAATTATCCATATTTGATTTATTTAATGATTTCTTGCAAAACAATTTACCAATTTAATTAAAACAATTAATCAGTTATCACATAAGGAAACAAATATTTAATTAATTGATAAATATCTTCAATTAGGTCAAGAATATACTCATATATATCATAAAGTCGGATTTACATTGATCTAATATGATTAAGGCAAGTATCTCAAAGACAAACAGCAATAAATCCCGAAGTTTCCTCCTTCTGACGCTCGAACTCGCCGAGTACCACCATGGGACTCGCCGAGTTCTTCATCCAGAGGACAAAAAAACGATTTTTTCAGCAACAAACAAGCAATCAAAGTATGAATTCAATAGAAACCAATCTAGGCTCTGATACCACTGATGGGTTTTAACCATATGAACATCGCTATGTGCACATGCAACCCTAATGCTTGGATCTAGGTTTCTCTAATTGATCATACATTGAATCCAAGACTTCTAATGGCTAATATACAATAGTAACAATATGAAATCAAAGATTAGAAGTTTACCTTGAATCACTTGCTTGATCTTGTTGTCCTTGAGGCTTTAGAGTCACAAATGTCACTCCTCTAATGGCTTACAAACACCAACTAGCAAGAAGATGATTTAGGAGAAAGGAGAGTGGTGGAAGAATTCGGCCAGGGTTTCCTTAGAGACAAGTGTATCGAATTCCCTCAACCCATAGGGTCTATTTATACTGGTAAGGCTCCTAGGGTTTCACCCTTAAACCCTAATTGGATAACTTAAGCCCTAAGCAATCCAAATCCTTTCCAAGATAAGCCTTGGATGATTTTATGGCTATCCTTAGCCCTAGAAATCGTCCACCCCTTATCCATAAAGGATATATTGCCTAAAGTGCAACTATCAAACAATTGACAGTTTATACCCCTTTATTTAATTAATCTCTTTAAGTCACCAAATTAAACCCAAATTAATTTATGAACTATATTAATCAAATAACAATATCATTATTCCTTATATTATTCTTATAATATATTAATAATATTCTTTCTCTCATTGTAAATCATCCTGTCAAGTTGTTATGGTGAAGGCAACCCAAAAGGACCATGCTCAACCGGGTCAAATACTTGCCTTATATAGTTGCAGCCTTAGACACTATTCCAACACAATCTACGTATATTATCCAACAATTCAAGAATATGCAAGTGAGAAACAAACTGTTGAACTGTAGATATAGGTTTCTCTACATTAAAATACATCAAAATTAGTGAGTAAATTACTCCAATATACATAAAAAAAATCATTAATGCATACCAACCCGGGAAAGAACGAATCCCGATAGAATGTCTTCTTCTTCAGTTCTAGAGACTCAGACTCGAAGATTCTCATCAGGCCCTACACTCCTCACATTGTCATCATCAACCAAAGACACAGGAGTAAAGTATAGCCATGGTCAAAATCGACAAACTAAGCAAAAAAAAAACCAACAACCAGGGGATACTTTGATACAAACGTGTGTGTGATGAAATATAGGTGTATATGTGAGATTATACATAGTTTTGTGTGTATGTGTGTGGCTCGGATCTCATTCTAACATGTAAAATTGGTGACAACAACATCATACTCTTGCTAATGTCAACATCGTTCAAACTTGTAGGTCTTGGTTCAATCTTGCTTAAGTGGATTATACTCTTAGCTAGCAACGTCTACACTCAAAACATTAATGAACATCAAATCACTTTTTAAAGAGGAAAATAATTTTATTACAAAGTTTAATAATAAAGTTTAGGAAAAACTATTAACATTGATTGTGAAGCATCCTCCTACTGACAGATGATCCAAGGAACACACAAAGCCTTTTTTAAATTGAAAACTTACCGGCCCATTTGATAAAAATAACCAGATCCACCACTTGCTCACCTTCTTATCCCATAGCAAAATACGCATATAGATACATGCACATATAAATACACAAATTCAGTGGATATAACAGGGGCCATTCAACATTCAAAATATTTTTCAACAACTGCGAAAAAAAAAAACAAATCTTAGACACAAATTCAGCACCTAAACAGTATCTTTTACCTAATAAAATGGCACAATTAACAAAAGAAAATACAACACAAATAACCACAAAAAACAATAAAAGAACATCAAATTAACCAAAAATTGCACCAGAAAAACAGCAACAAAAAAAAAAAGCAACACCATAAAAAAAGAGTAAATTACACGAATGGTCCCTATGGTTTGGGGTAATTTGCGCATTTGATCCCTAACTTATTTTTTTAACTCGGAAAGTCCCTGTTGTTTGTTTTTGCTATGTGCTAGGTCCCTAATGTTTGTTTTTGTTACACATTTGGTCCATGTCTTACCTAAAAATACTATTATATAGATAAGGAAAAATGGTGGAATATGTAAGGTAAGATGAAGGGGGTGAGATTGGAGTGTGTTTATTTAAATAAATTAAAAATATCAAGGGAAAAATGGTTTTTTAGGTAAGACAGGGATCAAGCGTGTAACAAAAATAAACAGTAGGGACCTTCTGAGTTAAAAAAATAAGTTAGCGACCAAAATCACAAATTACCCTAAACCATAGGGACCATTAATGTAATTTACTCTAAAAAATAGCACCTTAAGAACACCAAAAAATAAATCAAAACAACAGTAGCGAAAAACAACAACGAGAGCTAAAATTTTAGTAACTTAACCTAGAAAACAACAAAAATCAGCAAAAAAGTTATGGTCTTAAACATTTTAAATATACTGACTCCATATGTAAATCCCTCATCTTCAACAATTGTGAAAGGATGTTCATGTATACTCATGGAGCTGGAGCTCAAAATCCACCTACAAAATAGCTCGGTTGTGTGAAAACTAAAAACAAATATGAAAAAAATGCATCAATCAAATACATAAGATATTTTTTTAAGTTTTCAATCTATATAATCTAATAAAGATTTATTAATTAGGTTTCTATGGAAAAAAAATATGAAAAAAATCAATGCATCAATCAAATTTTTTTTTAATTTACTTCAAATATATAAGTTTTCAATATTGTTTCACTCGTGGAGTAGATTATTTATGCTTAGAACATAAACATACTTGTATTTTAAAACAATGTATGTTTTTTATTTAGCCTGTCTAAATATATGTCTCAGTTAATTTATTAGATAATTATTTACTTAAACCGTTTTTCATAACGATCGCCTTCACATTTTAAAATGAATAAATTATATTTTGAGAACTAGATCTCTTAATATAAGTATGAAGTAAATATCAAGATTTTCTAAATAATATGTCCTGTAAACAAACACTTTTGACTCAAACATGATTTGAATCAAACTTTTCTATCACATTGTTATCTTCATTATATATATATATATATATATATATATATATATATATATATATATATATATATTACAACTTCAAGAAATGGATTTTTTAAGGAAAATAATGTAGTTTATTTGATATATGAATCTTATTTATATTTAAAATATTACTAATTCTATTTTCACAAAACAATAAACAAAACAATTATTAAGAAACTATACACTATGATGTATGACTTCCTTTTCATGAATGTCTAGATTTAGTATAAGATATCTAATCAACTTTATTAACAACTAGAGCCATTGTAATTATATTTTATAAAGGGTATTGTTAAACCTTTTTCTGAAGGTTTCATAAACAAGGTTGAAAAACAAATCAATACAACCATTTAAATCCTTAGAGATAATAAAGGATGATTTAAACCTCTCTAGATATGATTTAATTTCTAATTGATAGAAATTATATTCCCTTTTTCCTTTTGGAATGATGCCTTAATCACTATTACTTATATCTAGAATAAACACCAACCAATGAGTAGATAAAACACGTTACAAGATTTTGTATGGAAATGCTTCATCCTTATCTTAATTAATGTTTTGAGGATTTGAAACATATGTTAGACTAAAACTTCTAAACCCAAGATATACTAAATACATATTTGTGGAATACTCTAAAAGGGTTATTTAGACTATTATATACAAATCCACCAAGAATAAGTTCTCTTTTTCCTTTGAAAGCTAAGTTGTAATAAAGTAAGCTTCTAAAGAGAAAGGAAGTGGGAGGCGCATGGAACTTGAAGTAGCTCAAGAACCATAGCCTGATGTAGCAAGAGTTGGCTCTGATTTTAACAAGAAGTTGTTGAAAATGAATAATGGCTATTCAGAAACACAAATTGTTCGCATATATGGTAGAAATCACCTATAACATGAAAAATATGGAATCTCTCATTGATGGATTTTTGTTAATAGTTTGTACTAAACCTATAAGCTACCAAAATGCTATATCAGGTCTTGAATCTGATAAATGATTTTGAATAATGAACACTGACATGTAATCCATCTCTAATAATCAAGTATGAGCTTGATTTATCTTCCTCCCTATAGCAAGGCTAGAAGGAGTACGTGATTGTTTTAGAAACAAAACAAGCATGGGGATCTATACACATTTAACAAAACTTGTTATAAAGGATTTACTCATACTAATGTCATTGACTATGATCAAACCTAGCTTTTGTCAAGTAGCTATGATTAGATCAACCAGGATATTATTTACCAAAAGTATATATTATGATTATGAGATATGGAAAATATATTTCAAGAATACATCTCAAGGTTGGAATCATAATTTTAATATGAAAACACAAAATATGATTTTTTATATCAAAATGAAGATAACATATGTGTTTAATAAAGAGATAGTGGGATCAGATTGATATTCTTAATCTTGTATGAATAAGACATACTTAATCATGATAAATTACATTCCGACTATGTAAGGTCATTTCTCCTTGACTCAAAAAGTATCTCTATGATGAAAGACTTGGGAAAGACAAGATACATTGTTGGAATGTAATATCTATGGTGATAGATAAAAATAAATGTTAACGTGTTAAACCTTTGTGCATATGTTCAGAATATATTACAATAGATCAAGATACAAGATTCCTTTGGAGGATTCTTGACATTGCCAAATGTTACCATTTTAAGTTTTCCTTAAAAGGACCTAGCACATAAGTTTGAGCTACATAAAATGATTTATATTCTATTTACTTTGAAAAAATGAATCCATCATTTAAGCTATAATATTCACAAGACCAGGTATATGATTATGCTATGAACATATAATAATATACCAATTAGATACCTGGATAAGTTATTGGGTGACCATAAGGCCATTTTAAGAGTACTTATGTGAGAATTCGGAATTTCCTGTCATCAATCGTCACTAGAGATTAGCATCGAACAATAGAACTTTTCATATTGAAGGAAAAATATGATCATTAAGATAATAATAGGGTAAAAATGAGTGACCAAAAAGTTATCACTTTTTATGATGGTTACTGAATTTGGAAAGTACATAACAAAGTGATCCCAATGATATATGTAACGCCTGCAAATTCATGCTAGTCAATTTAGAGACAATGAGCGTCAAAAATGACTTTTGATGGAAGTTTATTTCTAATAAATAATCTTAACCAAGTTATAGTATATGTCACAAGGGATCCGTACATATAAAGAACGCTGAAATCCGAGTTATAACGAAGAATTTATGACATGTGAAAATTTTATGGCTAAACTGGCACGGCACCGCGTAACGTAAAAAGTGAATTTTTGATAAACTAATTTTTAGACTTAAAGATCTAAATGAAAGTTTTAGTATACATTAAACCAAGAGCGTGCATAAAAAGAACGTGCAAATCTGACTTCGGTTGATTTTAGCAAAAATAATCTAAAAAAGAAATGAAGATATCGTTAATAGGAGTTCAACGATAAAAAGACAGTTGAAAATGGAGCTCGTATGCGAAAGATATGGATGAAACTTAGTCCCTAATCTTCGAGTGCGGCGAATTTGATACAGTTTTGTAAATCAGAGATAGAATTATAATTAGCCGACTGGGTCTAAATGAAAGTTGTAGTACTCGTAAATACCAACGTGTTGATATAAAGAACGTCGATAATAGAGCTCACATGTCAAATATATGGACGAAACTTAGTCCCTACTCTTCAAGCGCGATAAATTCGATACGGTTTTGTAAATCAGAGATAGAATGAGAATTAGCCGACGGGGTCTAAATGGAAGTTGTAGTACTCGTAAATACCAACACGTGGATATAAAGAACGTAAAAAAAAGCTCATATGAACGAGTTATAATTTTTAATAGCACATTTACATATTTTTAATAGCACATTTACGTATTAAAATAAAGTGTATGAACGAGTTATAATTTTTAATAGCTCATTTACCAACGCAAGATATGGATGAAACTTAGAGTGTAACGCCTGTAGATCAGGGCTAGTCAATTTAGAGACAATGAGCATCAAAAACTTAGGGGGAACACCCCGCGTTCATAGCTTGGCCCCGGATTGGCCATGTTGATGCTGACTCAACCGGATAAGAGATAAGACTGGAACCCCGCTCCTACGCACCGCGTTCGAAGGGAATGCCCAGCGTTCCTCTGGGGAATGCCCCGCGTTCGAGCGCCAGACCCCTCCTATAAATAGAAGTCGAGTCCAGGCGATTTGGTTGCTTAATTTCTTTCCTCTCGCTCTATATTACCTCGTTTTACGTGCAAGTTATACCCCCAAACCCCGGCGTCATTCCGAGACCCGAAGCAAGTCCCGAAGCCCTGAAAGATCCCGAGAAATAGAATTGTCGAGCTGAAATTCTGCACACGAGAAGCCCGGTTTTTGTGAAGATCTCCCGGTTTCATCGAAGAATATTATTTTAAGAGCCGTAGAACTGTCTGATAATCGTCTTATCATGTGAGTGTGTAATTACTTTCTTCTAACACATAGATATGAAGTATTTACAATAAGATACGTGTTATGTGTTTATATATTGTTTGTTTACTTGAGATGGATGTTGAATGAATGTTTTATATAGGTTTCTAAATGATTTAAAATGTATATGTAATTTATATTTACAAATATGTTGGGTAGAACATGGGTAGACGAAATAGTTGGTGTGTGATGAAAGATGAGTTTGAGGATGAGACGAAAGATGATATAGATCATGAGATTAGGGTGACATGTGAAAAATGAGTGAAACTTTTACCCCAAACGATGGTCCCCATCATTCAACATAGTAGGGATGACAACCACAGACTATTCTAGACAGTCATGTGGAACACTAGCAAGCTCGCGACTTGTAGGTGTTATGAACTTGATGTTCACCGGTGTACTCTAAAAACCCTGGCAGCTATGGATTTAGTGCTTCATAATAAAACGATGGTAGCTATAGATTTAGTACAGTGTAGATGAACCTTGGTAGCTATGGATTTAGTATTGTATAGATGAACCTTGGTAGCTATGGATTTAGTATTGTATAGATGAACCTTGGCAGCTATGGATTTAGTATTTGTTATAGGAACCTCGGGCAGTAATGGACTTCATGTCAATTCCTTAGGTCAATCCTTAGGAACAAATGAAGGAAGGATAGTCGATTCTTAGGGTAAAACCTTAAGAAATAAAGAAGATAATGGGGATGGGTAATTGGGTTGCTTGTTTGATGATTGAATATAATAATTATATTATTGTGGCTTTAAAACCCTATATGCTCACCAGGCTCCCAAGCCTGACTCACACAGTTTTCTTTGCATTATAGGTAATGGTACAAGAGTATAAGTTGGTGGACTTGACGAGAGATTTTGGATTATAGATCAGTAGTTATAAATAATTGCTCTAAGGTGTATTTTATACTGTTTATGCTTTTGGTCTGTAACGGAACATGACATACCGATATTTTGTTATTTAATGAAAATACATTTCTTTAAAGAAATGCTTTGATAAATTATTATCATATTTTGTTTTGGGAACAAATTCCGCAACACTTTTATGTAAAAATATTACTCTGATTTTCAAACAAAGCATAAAACACCGGTCTTTTCTGGCCGTGAAATCGGGGATGTCATAGTTGGTATCAGAGCATTAGTTAAAGCGAATTAGGAATTTGTAGGATTTCTAGACTTAAACTTAGAATGCTAAGCGATGATTGTGAGATGAGTGTCTACCATATTCTAAGACACGAGCACTAGTATATTTTAGGAAAGTTGCCTAAAATGCTTTTATGTGCTAAATGTTATATGTTTGCCATATATGATATTATTTGTTCGGATCTATGGTCTGTTGTCGACCGGGTCTGGAAACCTTATGTGTTTAGGATTCTAAGCGTACGACTACGATATTAGAACTAGCATGTAAATGTTTTGGAGTGATAATAATGATTAGATTATCTACCATGAATGAGGATCTAAAATCACCTTATTCGGCGTATAGATCAAAAATGGCAAGAACCAGGAGAGGAGCTGGAAACGTGAATGAAAACAGGAATCAACCACCTGTGATAGAGCAAGTAGTTGTTGCAGCAGCACCACCTAAGCCGATGACAATGGCTGGAGTACAATTGATGATTCAAATGATGTTGGATCGTCAGATGGAAGAAACTAGATGGTTTCTTTGGCAAAATAGTGAAGAACTTTCAATACAAATTGAAGAGCCCGAAGTGAATGAAGGGCAGTCGGAAGGAGGAAACTTCAGTGGGATTGTTGGTCAAGCAAACCCACTGATTGTTAGAAAAAACATTCAGGATGGAGGGAATAACGGACGCGGGTGCAAGTACAAGGATTTCCTGGCATCCAAACCACCGTGTCTATCGGGAAGTCCGACACCAGTGGAAGTTATGGACTGGATCTCCGAGATGGAGACAATGTTTGAGAGTTGCGAGTGTAGCAACCGATAGAAAACCGCTCTCGTGATTCCTCTGTTAATGTCTGGAGTGTTGAACTGGTGGAAGCTAATAGCTGGTTCGATGACCAAGGGAGAAGCTAGCAAGATATCTTGGGAAGATTTTATGGTGCAACTAAAGATGCAATACTGCTCTGAGCAGGATCTTCTGGAAATCAACAATGAGTTCCAAAATCTGAAGAAGTGAAGATTGAGTGTCACCGAGTACGCTACTAGTTTTACGGAGAAAATGAAGCTTGTCCCCTACCTACTTCCAACGGAACTTTCCAAGGTCAACAAGTTTGCCAATGGATTACCAGCAGACTTTGGTCCAATGGTCAAGCAAGAAACCACTTTGAAAGCCGCCATCTGGGCAGCCAAGAATGTTGAGACCCAAATAAGGGAAAAAGGTCTAGAGAAAGCTGAAGTTGGCGAGAAGAGGAAGCTTGAAGGATCCTCAAGACCTGATAGTAAGGGAAATTTCACAAAGTATAACCTGGATGACCAGAGGTATGGAGCCAAGTGGTGTGAAAAGTGTAGGAAGAAGCACTTTGGAACATGCAACGAAGAAGTAACCTGTTACAAATGTGGAAGGATTGGCCACTATTCCTTGAATTGCACACATATTGATAAAGTATGCTATGGATGCGGAGGCAAGGGGCACATGTCTAAAGACTGCCCAAAGAAAAATAAGGCAGCAAGGCTAAAGGCACCACCAAAGCCAAGGGCATTCCACATGATCCTCGACAAAGAAGACAATAAGGCGAGGAATCAAGAATAGGATTTCATATCCAAAGATCAAATTATGAAGTAACAATGTAAATGGTAACATGTGGTGTAGCCTATTAGAGGCATAGTATAGGGTGAACTTGAACCTCTGTGTAATAGTTTCAAGAAATAATATAAACCCTGGTTTTGTTATCTGATGTATTGAGTGACACCTATCCGAAGATATCGAATGTGCTATCTTGCCTTTAGTTTATGTATGATAAAATAATAGTACGTTTAAAGGAGTACGGTATGTCTGAAGTATACCTTCAATTGGCTGGATGATGGAACGATTGGTGTAATTCTTGAAGTTGTCCCATCATCTGGAATTTCCACCACCAACCGAGTTGAATTAGAATTAATGATTGAAGATACGCATGGAAGAAGTCCTAGTAGAGTCTAGGAAAAGTTGTATGATTAATTGGACACATTCGTATGTGTTAAATTGTTTTGTAATTTTAGAACTTGGGGACTTTGATACAATACTTGGGACGAGTATGAGTAGGTGTGATTTGTGAATAGTAGTAGAGATCTATACTACTAGAAGCACAGGACTCACGCTTGGATCAGGGAAAGTCACAAAGTTACCAAGAGACTAGTAATTGATTCCGTTTTGTTCAGGTATGTCATTACCATTGTTTTGGTAATGACTAAGTAAATGATTGTTATTCTTACCCTAGTGGTCATATCAAATTAAGTTCGACTACGATGAGTTTGTTACGAGGTTCCGAGAACCAAGTTCGATGTAACATCTGACTAAAGTCATAAGATTGAAAGTAATGCGATCATTGGTATCACACTCGTTGTTAAAGAAGTTAGTAGCTAGAAATCATACCTACTAAAATGTGATTATATCACATTAGAATATGAAGGAAGGTATATTCCATTCTGGAATTTGACTCTAAGAGACTTGAGTCTAAGCGTTGCATCATACAATGAGAGGTCATTAGACCACGACCATCATACAATGAGAGGTCATTAGACCATCGGTCTGTTACAATAGATAAAGGAAAGTACTTATCCTAAGAAGAAGAACAAGGAGTCCTCAATAAGGATTTATTTTGTAACTCAAAGGTTACGATTGAAAGTCCAACATAGTACGAAGAGCATATGCAAGATTGAGCATCGCCTGTGGTCAAGAAGTCCAAGAGTTAGATACTCATTCAAAAAAACATAGAAGTTACGATTATTCCCTAGGATGAAAAGATATAACATATGGAATCATTATACAAGCCCTATTTTCGTTGATGATTCCGGAACGTAATCATCCTAAGGGGGAGATAATTGTAACGCCCATAGATCAGGGCGAGTGAATTTAGAGACAATGAGCGTCAAAAATGACATTTTGATGGAAGATTATTTTAAAGGAATAATCTTAACTAAGTTGTAGTATATGTTACAAGGATTCTGTACATATAAAGAATGTTGAAATCCGAGTTATAACGAAGAACTTATGATATGTCGAAGTTTCGCGACAAAACCGGCACGACACAGCGCGACGTAAATAGTGAATTTATGATAGAGCAATATTTGGCCTTAGCAATCTAAACGAAAGTCGTTGAATATGTTAAAATGAGAGTGTGCATAAAAAGAACGTCCAAATCTGACTTTGTATGAGGAAGTTATGATTTTTCTAAGTTTTAGCTTAGCAGTATGCAGCCCGAAGTTCGAATATGAGATCGAGGATTTCTAGCCGAAACAATATAAATGAGAATCGAAGATCTCGTCGATAGTAGTCCAACGGAAAAAAGACAGACGAAAATGGACGTCTGATGAAGAAGATATGAGTTTATAATGGAGTTTTCTAGTCCCGGCCTACTAAAAATAATATAATAAAAATAAAGTCAAAATTAGCCGATAGAGTCTAAACGAGAGTTGTAGAGCATAATCTCACCTACATGTGGATATAAAGAACGTCGAAAACGGAGATCGTATGCAAGAGTTATGATTTTATGAAGTTCGAGGCATGCATCCTAAAGAGAGAACGCCCCGCGTTCAATTGGGGAACGCCCCACGTTCATAGCTTGGCCCCGGATTGGCTACGTCGATGATGACTCAACCAGATTAGAGATAAGACTGGAACCCCACTCCTACACACCGCGTTCGAAGGGAACGCCCTGCGTTCCTCTAGGGAACGCCCCGCGTTCGTGGGCCAAACCCCTCCTATAAATAGAAGTCGAGTCCAGCCGATTTTGTTGCTCAATTTCTTTCCCCTCGCTCCATATTGCCTCGTTTTACGTGCAAGTTATACCCCCGAAGCCCCGGTATCATTCCGAGACCCGAAGCAAGTCCCGAAGCCCCGAAGATCCCGAGAAATAGAGTTGTCGAGCCGAAATTCTGCCCGCAAAAGCCTGGCTTTTGTGAAGATCTCCCGGTTTCATCGAAGAATATTATTTTAAAAGCCGTAGACATGTTCGATAATCCTCTTATCAAGTGAGTGTGTAGTTACTTTCTTCTAACACATAGATATGAAGTATTTGCTATAAGATACGTGTTATGTGTTTATATATTGTTTGTTTACTTGAGATGGATGTTGAATGAATGTTTTATACAGGTTTTTAAATGATTTAAAATGTATATGTAATTTATATTTACAAATATGTTGGGTAGAACATGGGTAGACGAAACAGTTGGTGTGTGATGAAATATGAGTTTGAGGATAAGATGAAAGATGATATAGATCATGAGACGAGGGTGACAGATGAAAAATGAGTGAAACCTTTACCCAAACGATGGCCCCCGTCATTTAGCAGAGTAGGGATGACAACCACGGACTATTCTAGATAGTCCTGTGGAACACTAGCAAGCTCGCGACTTGTAGGTGTTATGGACTTCATGTTCACCGGTGTACTCTAAAAACCTTGGCAGCTATGGATTTAGTGCTTCATAATAAAACGATGGTAGCTATGGATTTAGTACAGTGTAGATGAACCTCGGTAGCTATGGATTTAGTAATATATAGATGAGCCTTGGTAGCTATGGATTTAGTACAGTGTAGATGAACCGTGGTAGTTATGGATTTAGTACTGTATAGATGAACCTTGGTAGCTATGGATTTAGTACAGTGTAGATGAACCTTGGTAGTTATAGATTTAGTATTGTCTAGATGAACCTTGGTAGCTATGGATTTAGTACTGTATAGATGAACCTTGGCAGCTAAGGATTTACTGTTTGTTATAGGAACCTCGGGCAGTAATGGACTTCGTGTCAATTCCTTAGGTCAATCCTTAGGAACGAATGAAGGAAGGATAGTCGATTCTTAGGGTAAAACCTTAAGAAATAAAGAAGATAACGGGGATGGGTAATTGGGTTGATTGTTTGATGATTGAATATAGTAATTATATTATTGTGGGTTGAAAACCCTATATGCTCACCAGGTTCCCAAGCCTGACCCACTCAGTTTTCTTTGCATTACAGGTAATGGGACAAGAGTATAAGTTGGTGGACTTGACGAGAGATTTTGGATTATAGATTAGTAGTTATAAATAACTGTTGTAAGGTCTATTTTATACTGTTTATGCTTTTGGTCTGTAACGGAACATGACATTCCGAGATTTTGTTATTTAGTGAAAATACATTTATTTAAGGAAATGCTTTGATAAATTATTATCATATTTTGTTTTGGGAACAAATTCCGCAACACTTTTATGTAAACATATTACTCTGATTTTCAAACAAAGCATAAACAAAACCGGTCTTTTCTGGTCGTGAAATTGGGGATGTCACATAGGGCCTACTCTATGATCAAACCCTTATAAATAAAGGATGAATTCTTCATATTTCTTCACACCATAAGCCTTTCTTTCTCTCTTTAACTACTCTATAGACTCCCAAAACCCCTCTAAATCCCTAGTAACCTCAAGGTGGTAGTGGAAAGCCTTGGAGCACTCGAAGGCTCCGAGAAACAGAGCTTTTTGGTTCAGAAGCTCTGCTCCAACGGAACCCGGTTTTTAGCAAAACTCGTTGTAAGTGAGATACACCTACCCTACTTTAAATATAGCTTATATTTAAATACAATATCGTTATTATGAACCTATAAATAAGATTTATGAGTTATTCAAATTCGTTATACTGATTGATCTACTTATGGGGATGATGTCTAGGTTGTGATTTACTAAGGTGTTTAAAGTGAGATTTCCAAACAGTATACTTCGTATGTCATACGGATCCTACCTCCGATATGAACCTACCTGGTTGTTCCTTAATTGATAGATCATGAAATTAGACTTTGAGTTAATGATGAATCTAGATAAATAATTAGTCGCAATAAAGATTCGACAAAAATTTCGCGATAATAATGCTATGTTTTGTCGAAGGAAAATAGAATCGTTAGAAGTGAAACGCTGCCCAAGTTTGGAATCATCCTTTTACAAGTGAGTGCATAGTCCCTTTCATGAATATGATTTTAATACAAGTATTTATTGAAGTGTTAAATATATGTTTATGTGCAAATTATTTGAAGTTTCCTGAAATACGTGTTAAAGAACATACTTTATAATATATGTTGATTTAGTATAAAGAGTAAACCTAAATTAGTTATGAGGCAAATTGGGTAGTATCTTCTTATGAGTACGAGTGAGATATACACGGAGAATAGAACTTTAAACTATGTCTTTGATCCGGGAGATTAGACATGGTCATTTGTCATTAGTCCAAGAGTATGGATAGGACATGGTTATTTGTCATTAATCCGGGAGTATTGATTTAGACATAGAAAATTGTCCTTAGTCCGAGAGTATGGATAGCACATAGGTATTTGTCATTAATCTGGGAGTATGGATTGATGCATAGTCAATTGTTCCTAGTCTAAGAGTATGGAATGGGCACACTTATTGATCTGAGAGCATGGATTAGACATACTTGATCCGGGAGTATGAATTAAGTAAAAAGGTAGATTTTAGATTCGAGAGTTTGGACAATGTCGTTGAGAGCATTGACGGGGTGGGGTAAGAGTTGTTTATACATGGTGAAATTGTATACTTGTGAGTTCTAATATATATATATATATATATATATATATATATATATAACATTGTGGGATTGAAATCCCTATGTACTCACCAGGTTTCCCAACCTGACCCACTCAGTTAATTTGTATTACAAGTGTCGATATGAAGCTACATTACACCGAGAGATTAAAAAGATGTAGATCACTAGTGTAAATGAATGTAAGGTTTGTTTATGCTTATGTTTCTGTATTGACGATGACATCCCAACATTTTAAAAGGAATAAAATACATTTCTTCATAAACGCTTTGATAACGTATTTATGATGTTTATCTAGGAGCAAATTCCGCAACATATTTCTTTAAAAGATACTCTGATTTTCAAAATAAAGCATAAACAAATTGGTCTTTTCTGGCCGTAAAAATGGGGATGTCACAGTTGGTATCAGAGCATTCGTTTAAGCGAACTAGTAATAAAGATTTATTTCTAGACTTAAACTTAGAATGCTAAGCGATGATCGTGCATGCAACCCTAATTTGAGGATCTATGTTTTCACTATTAGACATACAAGCATTGAACACAAAAACTAGAAACCCTAGGAGGCACATGTGATTTTCAAAATTAACATATAATTAGGGTTAGGATACATACATTTATTGTTATATTGTAATAACAATCAAATCCTTGAAGATTTTGAACTTTGGTAGCAAGCGCCACAAGTGTCGTGCCACTAATGGCTCACAAACAAACCTAGCAACCAAGGTTTACTATGGAGAGAGAAGGGAAGTGGAAAATTAGGCCCTAGCCTCTTTTGGAGTGGCCTTAGACGAAATTCAAGCATATACGGTTTATATAGGTGATAAGGAAGGTTTAGGATATGGCAGGTGTATCTTAGATAACCCTAATCCCTTAACTTCATCCCTAAGGCTTCCAAGGCACCCTTAGAGCCCAAGGAAACCCTAGGACACTCTAGATTTCGTTCCATTCCTATAAGGGAGGTTCTAGAATGCTCAATGCCCAACTTTTGAACATTGTTACCTTTAGTCCCTACAGTTTCAATTAATTCCTTTAATCCCAAAATTATTTCCAAATTAAATTATGATTAAATATTAATTAAAAAATATGATTTCTAATTAATATATTATATCCATAATACATTAATAAATTATTTTATTAACCAAGTAATTGATTAATAAATCATTCTTCTCTCTCCAACAATAATCCTATTCAATTGTCAGGTTTGAAGGCAACCCAAAAGGACATTTGCTACTATCAATTTAAGTACATACCAATTATAGTTATGGGCTTAGACACTTACTCCAACATATACTAATGTCTTATCTTATTGCTGAGAAAACCTAGATACTAACAATGTTCCCAACCCTATTTTCAAGAGTGTAGGGTATACACATTTATCCTTGAGAAAATAAACTCAATAAGAATATTCATGTAACATCCCGAGTTCAGGAGTGCAAGTTCAGGGTTCACAGTGAAAATGTATAAGGGCAACTCGGCAAGTCCATGGGTGGACTCGGCGAGTAGAGTCGCGATTCTGGTCGCGTGTTAAGTGGCCAACTCGGCGAGTCGGCGGCTGGACTCGGCGAGTTGGTGTTGGGTGAAGAAAACCCTAATCTTCGGGGTTTGTACCCTATTTAAAGAATGCTATGCCTTCTTTTCAGCCTCTATTTCCCCTAAGTGTTCCAGAGAAAAACCTAATCGTGAGAAACTCCATTATTGAGAGGATTGAAGCTTGGAAGAAGGAATTTGTGAAGAGAAGTTAGAGGAATTCGAGGATAGCACCAAGAGAGCTTGTGGATCTGAAGTCTACATCAGTTTAGGCTCATCTTTGGGGTAAGAATCCTCTGTCTTGAGCCCTTTTCCCTTATTGTCATCCATGGTGGTTGTTTTGGGGTTTTTGGAGTATTTCATGAGTTATTTCGGGATTGGAAGACGGATCTGAGGATGCTACCTCAGATCTGGAGTAGTGATGATCCAAAAATGCATAAAGTTCCTGTTGATAAGTGATTGGTGAAACTATCTTGTCCCAAACCCAAACCCTAAAGTGTAAAATGCCTAGATCTCTTTGGATTCATGTAAAGTTCGCCACTTTACGTGATGGATGGGTTGTAGGAGGCTAGATCTACGTTTTGGATCAATTGCATGGCCTGGAAGGTTCTGTTTGGAATGAGATGTAGAGGCACTCGGCAAGTCACAAGGGTGTACTCGGTGAGTTGCTTGAAGATGGTCTAGAACTCAGCGAGTTGGAAGAACAACTCGGCTAGTAGGTTGAAGATAGCCTTGGACTCGGCGAGTCTGTTCTTGGACTCGGCGAGTCTGGTCGTGAGGTCCTATCCTTTCTTCTGGTTGAGCTGTGAATCAGTGAGTCAAGGGATGACTCGGTGAGTCGAGTGTGAAAGGACTCTGAGTTGTTGGACTCGGCGAGTCTCAGGGTGACTCGGCGAGTTGAGTCGCGGATTGGGGAAAGTTCTGAGCATGGGGACTCGGCGAGTCATCAGGTTGACTCGGCGAGTAGAGTCAGCCAAGGGTTGACCAGTTGACTTCCAGGGGCATTTTGATAATTGTTGGATATTGTTTTGAGTTCAGTGTTTTGGTGGTTGGCCAGTGGTGGAGATCATATCAGTGATCGGAGCAGCTTGGGTTATCTGTTTAGTCGGCAGTTTCGAGGTGAGTTATCCTCACTATATCAACAGGGTCTAAGGCATCAAGGTCGGCCCTTTATCGGATTGAGATCCGGGTATTTGTTGTTATGATATTGCTTTGATATGTTGCATCCTGGTAGCTAGGGTGGTATATGTTAGAGACCTGGTTGAGGTCGGTATCCTGAGATATAGGGTGATGCTATGCTAGTGACCGATTAGGTCGGAATCCTGGTTAGGATGATGATATGCTATGTGATTTGTTTGATCGGTTTGTTGACTGTGAATTGTTATATGATTGTATGTTTATGTGCACATGGTTGTTTGGACTGGAGTTGGGTTGAGGCGGGTCCTGCTTTGTGCTGTAGGCCAAGATACCCAGGGCAGACCGATTGTCCCGAAGGCCCAGCGAGCGGTCCGGATAAGCTGTAGGCCCCAAGAGGGCGGACCAGACGTACCGAGGCTCGGAGAGTGGACCAGGCCGACTGAAGGCCCGGTGCGGGCGGACCAGTCATACTGTAGAATCAGAGAGTGGACCAGGTGGATTGAAGGCCCGGTGCAGGCAGACCAATCACACTACAGACTCGATGTATATGGCTAGACTCGAAGGGTGGACCAGGTGGACGGTTGGCCGGTGCGGCGGACCAGTCACCCAGTAGACCCGAAGTGCATGGCTGATCTGTGTTCGGATATGATATGGCATGTTATGCGTGTATGGTATATGTGGTTGGTATTTTCGGGATATCTCACTAAGCTTTCCGGCTTACAGTTGTGGTTTAATGTTTTTCAGGTTCTTCAGGAGACCGTAGCAAGGCGAAGGCGTGATCGTACCGCTCCTCATGTTTATGTTGTGATGTGATTCTGGGAATACTCTAAATAAATTGTATTGAAAACCTTTTTGTAATAATTTAATGAAATCGGGTTGTTTTTGAAAAGTTTAAATTGGTTGGAATTTTTCGGTCGTTACAAGTTGGTATCAGAGCCTTGGTTTGAGTGAATTGGAGGAACACTCGTGTGACTGCAGCCTCAAATCGAGGAGGGTTTTCAAAAGAGAATTTAAAATGGTTTTCAAAATGGGTAAAGGAGGACGCGGAGGTACGATCAGCCGGAGCCAGTAAGTAACCCCAAAATACCATACATGATACTTATTTTTGAGCATTGATAGAACAGCATGCTAGTGCTAGGCTAGGGATCTTCAGGATTTCATGATAATGTTGCCTGATTTATGATGCCTGTTAGCCTAGGGTTTCCTTGTGGGAGATTTCCAGTGTTCCTCTAGTAGTGAGGGTTGAGCGCTTGTTTTGTATGTTTTCACTAGGGTGTTGTGGTAGTACTTCATACAAATATGGGTAGGTGTGGAAGGTAGTATGGGCCCGTACTACTGAAATCACAGGACCCATACGCGTATCAGGGAAACCATGACGTCTAGGGTTGGGTTGAGAGTTGGTTCCGGGGTTAGTGGGAGGTGTCTGAGATTTTTGTGGTGTTTTTCAGTATGGAGATTCCGAGGCATGCTGAGAGTGGATCCAGGTCAGGATCGGGAGCAGGAGAGGGAGTTCCGGGCGGGTCAGTACCACCCGAGGTTGTTGGTCAGATGAGCATGTGCGAGTTGGATGCAAGGATTCGTGAGATCCTGCATGATGAGGTTGTTGCATTGTGCCGGGCTGAGTTGCCGGAACTGTTTGGGTCGATCAAGACCGCCATGGTTGAGTATTTTGATGAGCGTTATGCAGCCCTCACAGAGACGGCTGCCGCGGCGGCTACAGCGGCTGTAGCAGCGGCAGGGGGAGGAGCTGGTCGGGGTTTTCAGTATCGGGACTTCGATAATACGAAGCCTCCCACCTTTGATGGAGTTCAAGACCCGATTGTTGCTATGAGATGGTTATCGGACGTGGAGGGGTGTTTCTTCACGTGTTCATGCCCTGGTGATCAGAGGGTGAGGTGTGCTCTGAACCTGTTGAGGCTCAGGGCGAAGGATTGGTGGAGATTGACCACGGGGTCATATTCGGATGCACAGAGGGCTGCGGTTTCATGGGATCAGTTCAGAGAGATGTTCAGCACTCGTTATGTTCCGCGGCTTGAGAGAGAGAGAGAGATTGGCTCAGGAGTTCCTTGAGCTGAAGCAGGGTTCGGATTTGGTGATTGAGATCACCAGGATGTTCACTGAGAGGGCAATGTTATGCCCTGAGTTCACTTCGGAGCAGGCTCAGATGTCTCGATATATGAGCATGCTCAAGAGGGATATCAGACAGTTTGTGTCTACACAGAGGTGCGAGACTTTGTTGGAGTTGCAGGAGGCCACCAGGCGGCGTGAGTTAGAGATTGAGTTGCAGTTGCGTGAGCTTAGGCAAGCTCCGGTGCAGTCGCAGCCGGCGCCGAAACGGTCCAAGACCGTTGATTCTAGGGTGGGAGATCAGAGCAGCCACGCTTGTGGGAGTGTGGGAGGGGTCACACCGGAGTTTGTAGGTCCGGTGGTGCATGTCGCAAGTGCGGAAAGGAGGGGCACTATGCGAGGGATTGTCGGCAGTCAGCGCCGGTTCGGGATTTGAGGATATGTTATCATTGTCATCGGGTGGGGCACTTGAGGGTCAACTGTCCACAGCTTGCTGCAGGACCGGTGCAGGCTCCAGGACCGGCCACTTTGAGGATCACGGGTGGAGGTCGGGGTGGAGCGGAGCCCCCAAGGGCTCAGGGTCGTGCCTTTCAGCTTACAGCAGAGGAGGTTAGAGCGGTGCCGGATGCAGCCGCAGGTTTGTTTCTTTCTTGATGTCTTGATTATCTTGTGATTATTGTGGAGTATTGTTTATATGCTAGTCTCTTTGTGTGGTTTTCGGTGTGGTATTCGTTGTTCTTGGAGATTTTGGTATGGTTATGGGTTAGTGATGGGAATTTCGTTGGTTATCATTCGTGGGGTTTTTTTTTAGTGGGAATCTGGCGTTGGTCTGAATGCCGGATAGCATCTGCTTTCTGAGGAGTGGTTAACTGCAGATCGAGTTTCTTTGGATCGGGATGATCAGTGTGGAAATGTGATTTTTGTGAAGGTTGTTTATGCTTGCGGGGCGCAGTTCGCGTGTAAGTGTTGTGTTGTGTAAGGTTGTTGAGGGAGGTCGGTGATGACGACCGGTGATTGATAGTCAGTGCTATATGTGGGGGAGAATTGGAAATTCTCCGGAAGATCAATGAGCATGTGAGATTGTTTAGCTGTTTGGGATTCAGCAATGTTCTGTCAGCCAAGAGCGTAGGCTGGTATGAGTAAGTGGCGGGCATGCGGGGTGGGATACAGACCAAGGGTATTTGATTGTGGAGGGTCTGGGACCAAGCCGGGATGGAGTATGTATGATGGAGATAGAGTTCAGAACCCCTAGAGGGCTAGAATAGTATGCATTGGAGGATTTCCCGGAGAGATAACTCGGAATGATGAATGCTGGTTGAGCAGTCCGAATAGACTGAAGGCCGGTAGGCGTACCAGTCAGGCCGAAGGCTCGGAGAACGGTCCAGCCAAACTGAAGGCACTGCAGGGCGGTTCAGATTGGCTGAAGGTTCTGAGAGTGGTCCAGATTGACTGAAGGCCTGGTAAGGCGGTCCAGTCATGCTGAAGACTCTACAGGTATCGTTAGAGCGGTTCGAGGAAATGGATTGAGTATGTTGCGATGTGTTAGCATTAAAAGGTCTGGCCCCAGGTATTGATCTTCATTCGCGGAGATAGTGCATGGACTCAAGGGTCCTTGCGAGCAGATTCAGAGCATGTGTGTTGCGTGGATAGCGGTTATGCTAAAGGAGTTGTGTAGCGTTGGGCGAGCACCGTGGCATCCTGGGGATGTTTAGAGGTGTCGTCAATGTGACGGGTTTTCCCCAACCCGAGAGTGCTAGGGCTAGTTCAGCATGTGCATGTGATTGCAAGAGGAGAACTCATGGGATTTGCTCTGAGGAATCTGTCATTCTGTCAGCAGGGTGTGGATAAAGTTGGACTCGGATCGGGATTCCGGGGGTTCATGGTTATTTCTAGCTCATATGGGTCGAGTGATTGTTGTGATTTGGAGCAGTGTTGCATTATGGGTAGTACTCAGTTGATAAGTGTGGTTATCAGAGGTCGAAGCCGGTGGCCGGCTAGAAGCGGTGGTCGGAACACCGCGGGAAGAAAAAGTGAGTTTCGGGTTTCTATGGTTATGCTTTGAGGAACCTGGTTTGGTTAATGCCAGGTGGTGCGTGGCGGGAGTATTTCTAGAGTTGAGTTGCCACAGGCTTCGAGGACAAAGCCTAATTTAAGTGGGGGAGAATTGTAACATCCCGAGTTCAGGAGTGCAAGTTCAGGGTTCAAAGTGAAAATATATAAGGGCAACTCGGCGAGTCCATGGGTGGACTCGGCGAGTAGAGTTGCGATTCTGGTCGCGTGTTAAGTGGCCAACTCGGCGAGTCGGCGGCTGGACTCGGCGAGTTGGTGCTGGGTGAAGAAAACCGTAATCTTCGGGGTTTGCACCCTATTTAAAGAATGATATGCCTTCTTTTCAGCCTCTATTTCCCCTGAGTGTTCCAGAGAAAAACCTAATCGTGAGAAACTCCATTATTGAGAGGATTGAATCTTGGAAGAAGGAATTTGTGAAGAGAAGTTGGAGGAATTCGAGGATAGCACCAAGAGAGCTTGTGGATCTGAAGTCTACATCAGTTTAGGCTCATCTTTGGGGTAAGAATCCTCTGTCTTGAGCCCTTTTTCCCTTATTGTCATCCATGGTGGTTGTTTTGGGGTTTTTGGAGTATTTCATGAGTTATTTCGGGATTGGAAGACGGATCTGAGGATGCTACCTCAGATCTGGAGTAGTGATGATCCAAAAATGCATAAAGTTCCTATTGGTAAGTGATTGGTGAAGCTATCTTGTCCCAAACCCAAACCCTAAAGTGTAAAATGCCTAGATCTCTTTGGATTCACGTAAAGTTCGCCACTTTACGTGATGGATGGGTTGTAGGAGGCTAGATCTACGTTTTGGATCAATTGCATGGCCTGGAAGGTTCTGTTTGGAATGAGATCTAGAGGCACTCGGCGAGTCACAAGGGTGTACTCGGCGAGTTGCTTGAAGATGGTCTAGAACTCGGCGAGTTGGAAGAACAACTCGGCGAGTCTGTTCTTGGACTCGGCGAGTCTGTTCTTGGACTCGGCGAGTCTGGTCGTGAGGTCCTATCCTTTCTTCTGGTTGAGCTGTGAATCAGTGAGTCAAGGGATGACTCGGTGAGTTGAGTGGGAAAGCACTCTGAGTTGTTGGACTCGGCGAGTCTCGAGGTGACTCGACAAGTTGAGTCGCGGATTGGGGAAAGTTCTAAGCATGGGGACTCGGCGAGTCATCGGGTTGACTCGGCGAGTAGAGTCAGCCAAGGGTTGACCAGTTGACTTCCAGGGGCATTTTGGTAATTGTTGGATATTGTTTTGAGTTCAGTTTCTTGGTGGTTGGCCAGTGGTGGAGATCGTATCAGTGATCGGAGCAGCTTGGGTTATCTGTTCAGTCGGCAGTTTCGAGGTGAGTTATCCTCACTATATCAACAGGGTCTAAGGCACCAAGGCCGGCCCTTTATCGGATTGAGATCCGGGTATTTGTTGTTATGATATTGCTTTGATATGTTGCATCCTGGTAGCTAGGGTGGTATATGTTAGAGACCTGGTTGAGGTTGGTATCCTGAGATATAAGGTGATGCTATGCTAGTGACGGGTTAGGTCGGAATCCTGGTTAGGATGATGATATGCTATGTGATCTGTTTGATCGGTTTGTTGACTGTGAATTGTTATATGATTGTATGTTTATGTGCACATGGTTGTTTGGACTGGAGTTGGGTTGAGGCGGGTCCTGCTTTGTGCTGTAGGCCAAGATACCCAGGGCGGACCGATTGTCCCAAAGGCCCAGCGAGCGGTCCGGATAGGATGTAGGCCCCAAGAGGGCGGACCAGACGTGCCGAGGCTCGGAGAGTGGACCAGGCCGACTGAAGGCCCGGTGCGGGCGGACCAGTCATACTGTAGACTCAGAGAGTGGACCAGGTGGATTGAAGGCCCGGTGCGGGCGGACCAATCACACTGCAGACTCGATGTATATGGCTAGACTCGGAAGGTGGATCAGGTGGATTGTTGGCCGGTGCGGCGGGCCAGTCACACAGTAGACCCGAAGTGCATGGTTGATCTGTGTTCGGATATGATATGGCATGTTATGCGTGTATGGTATAATTGGTTGGTATTTTGGGGATATCTCACTAAGCTTTCGGGCTTACAGTTGTGGTTTAATGTTTTTCAGGTTTTTCAGGAGACCGTAGCAAGGCGAAGGCGTGATCGTACCGCTCCTCATGTTTATGTTGTGATGTGATTCTGGGAATACTCTAAATAAATTGTATTGAAAACCTTTTTGTAATAATTTAATGAAATCGGGTTGTTTTTGAAAAGTTTAAATTTGTTGGAATTTTTCGGTCGTTCCAATTCATACCAGTTAAACGAAAGAATAAGGTTGTGCAAGGTTCTTATTATACTTCTCAGCAAGCCCGGACAACACAAGTACTTGCATAGCATCAAGTTCACAACTAAAATGTATTCCAAAAACACAAAACGAAAATTAGAAATATGAGTTCTATGTATCTCTTCTTTTTAAAAACAGAATAATATGTAATAGATAAATTAGAAGATAGTTTTTCCAAAAAAAACCTATTAACCAAAAGTAATCAATCATAAACAATTTCTAATAAGGTTTATCGATGTAATCTATTTACATGGTATACTAAAACTTTGTCTTTTCTTTGCTAATGAGTCTAAAAGATGTTTTATAATATTAAAAAGGGTTCGGTGAATAACTCCTTTCTGAGAGCCCAATTTGTGTTTTTATAAATCAAAACAAATATCACTACTGGGTTTTGTTGAGTTGTAGGATATGTGGATCACTCACTGGTATAAGGGTTTGAATTTCATCTCTAAATCCAGAAAGAGATCAAATGGGTAAAGCATTATAGACATTGACTCGGGTGTATCTTCCATTCACGATTTCATAAGCCACAAAAAATATCATTGACGAAAGACATATACAAGAAATGTAAAAATAAAAAATAAAATCAACATATACAAATTCACTACCCAGTGGACATATCTTTCAAATCGAAGCAATGGATGAAAGGTAGTGGTGCTATTGTGTCCATCTTTTTGCTCTCAAATACATGTAACTTAAAAAATCAAAATCAACAATACAAATCATAAGAAAAAAAGTCGAAGCAGATTTAGAAAACGTAATCATTATCAATCTAAACTTAAATCGAAAGGTTTTATAGATTGGAACTTCATAGTTGAAACAGAATAAAATAAACATAATCTAAAACTTAACCAAAATCAAGGTTCTAAATAACGTAAGACGTGACTTACCGGCAATGTCAAGCCTCAAGATTTTTCATGCCTTGGCGAGCCACGTTGTTTGTAAGGCGTGACTTAAAGCAGCAATTTTGTATATAATTTATATTTTTATATGTATTTTCAACTATTATTCATTTTTATACACATATATGAGTTAAGACGGCATTTTGGTAAAGCTTAGCGGCAGGTACAAGTCTTGAGCCATGACGCGCCATCGCGGAGCCATAGCGGACTTTTTAGAACCTTGACCAAAATCGATCTAAACTGCGATCAAATTAAAGTAGAATCCAAATAAAATTTATCTCAATATCATTCCTAATTTTTCCATGATTATCGAACACAATATTGATCCATACAGATCGAAGCCCACAAGTATTATAATATTTCTTCTTTCCTCTATTTTCTTCTCCGGTACAAAACTTAGGTTAGATAAATTATTTAAAAAAATGAGGAGCGAGTGTAGGGGTACTGATAATAAGGGTGCGGTGGGGTATCTTTTTTTTTCATTTTATTTTTGGTGAGATTTAATTGTCATTAATAGAATTTCTAATTTAATTCATTTTATTTTTGGTGAGCTTTAACTGTTATTAATAGAATTCCTAATTTAATTAATTTTACTTTTGATGAGATTTAATTGTCATTAATAAAATTCCTAATTTAAAACGTAATATACGTTTTATAAATTTGATGGACAAAAATAAAATGATTGACAAAGATGATGTCAGCAAATAATTCAACGGTGCAAAATATAGGATTTAAATGCAATCAATGGCTTTGATTTCTTCAATTTAGAATTAAATGTTCTCTTTTAATAATATTTAGATCTCATTATTATAAAAAATATATAAAAAGTCATGGGGTTTCAAATCAATAAGATCCATCAAAAATTTCTATTGTTATGATAGATATATAGAAATTAATCATTACCGTTTTAAGTCACTATAAACCATTTTATAGCACATCTAAACACCATAAATTCAATATTAAATGTAACTTTCAGTTATTGCAACCTAAAACTCGATGGAAAGTAACGTTCTAAACCATTTTTACGAGGTCAAGATCACCGAGTTCAGGGTTCTTATTTGTAACGATATAATCACAAGTACAAGTTTATACAAAGTAGAGACCCGCATCTTGAGAGACTTTTCTGTTGAAATTTTACACGTCAACTAATACATATAAGCATTGTAACATACTAACTTATCAATAAAACAACAATTGTCCATTAGTATTAAACATAAGACAATTTACACCTTTCAGTCGACTTATATTTTATAAAACATAATCAATATGCTATAGATTATAATAAAATAAAAAACCCATTTAATTTAATTATAAACTAAGAACATCTCTTATTTGTTTTCGAAAGTACCCTCATTAAATAAAATATATGTTACATCATTTATTTATTATTTTAATAAAATAAAAAACTAATGATATATTTTCAATTTCAGAGAATCCGTAGACTTGTGAGAGTTGACCCAAGTAAAGCACATGGATTTTTTGCAACGGCTTCGTGGAAGCAGCTAACTTCAATTGACTCAAGTATGAAAGCTGGATGTCTGGTTTGCTCTATATATACCCATCTGTACTAAATGATCATAGCTCAAACCAGACTTATATCGATTGATAATCGATAAGTTGTTAATTAATTGCTGATTTTTGGGTTTTTGTGTCATAAGTGGTTAAAAGATACGACCATGGGCACACAAGATGAACAATACTCCGATAACAAGGTATGTTCCCCTCACTAGAAATGATGTTATCATGTTAACATGTAAATCCAATATACATATTGATTTTCTCTTCTCTTCTATCTTTTTATGTAAGTTATTGTCTCATTGTTTTTAGGATTTCATTTCGTCTTGTTTCTTTCTCGCAAACACTTAGAACGTACATCCACAATTTACAGTTTAATGAAATTATTGAATGAGTGGATTAAACATTCAATAAATATGGAGTTGAATATAGAGTTCAAATGAACATTGAACTTTTAAATTTAAAAAAAAAACACTTTTTTAGTATAAAATAATTAACAACTAAATGATTTCTTTTTAAATGTTTTTTTTTTTTTAATTTTGTAAAGTTCAAAAAAATAATAATAAAATTATATGTAAAATGAATTAATGATGTTATAGATCGTGAATGTATTTACTACATTCAACAGAGATCGCTTTCCCGTGTGTATAAAACTCTATATTTTTTAACCTTTTACTCAAAAAAAACATCTTTTATTTACTTTTCGAAAAATCCAGAGACATTTAGAAAAAAAAATGCAATCTAGCCATTGACATTTTTTTTTTGCCATTTAGTCATTATTGAGGTCAGTTTCTTATTTTGGATTGTTTGTTTCTTGATGAAAGTCGCTGTCAATAATTTTCTAATGAATAAAACATTATTTTAGATTGCGTATAATATAACCGATCCTATTTAATTGATAAAAAGACTAATTCACTTTGAACTACAAATGCAAAAATAAATATTTTTCTAATTATATATGTAGTTCCACACCTAAAGATATTTCTTGTCATTTAATGTTAAAACCTATCAAATCGAAAACTTTTTAAATATAAATGATTTTTCTAAATAAATAAAACGGTGCCTTTCTCAATAAAAATGAAAAAAAATATATAATGCTTTTGTGAAAGCTTCCTTAATTTAAAAATGAGCAAGTTGACCAGTTCCATATACGACAAGTGGCGAATATAATAACGGGTCTGTTCCAATACACCAACTGGACAAATAAAAAATTTACATTTAAATTTTTATACAGAAGATCATAACGTGTATGAGATACTCTTCTATTTTAATATAATATAATAATAGATACCTTATTCGTTGAAATTGTTTATATGAGACTTAAATAAGAAATGGCCCACCTAGATACTTCAGCCATATCTCATCCAAAATTTTCAAACTAGGATATGTCATATGTGTGTACTTTCCTAACATTTTCTTTTTCTTTTTCTTTTATACTCCAAAATAGTGAAATAATAAATTTTTCTTCTAAGATATACACGTATTGTATATATGCAACATCCACCCATAGTTCTATCCTCTTCGTTTCTTTATTTCTAGATTGACATACAAACCCGTATCCAAAAAGATGTGTTCAACTGAAGTACTATAATACAGAATTTGTAATAATAATAATAATAATGGTAAAACTGATATCGATGAACATATAAACAGGTTAACGATAGACAGGTTGACAATAGAACTGAGAAAGAGAAAGCCATTGATGCATGGCTTCCAATCACTGGATCAAGAAATGCAAAATGGTGGTATTCAGCTTTCCACAATGTCACAGCCATGGTGGGAGCCGGTGTTCTCAGTCTCCCTTTTGCGATGTCAGAACTCGGATGGTTTGTTCCTAATTCCAATCATCGCTATTTTTAAATAAACAGACTTAAAATAATACAAAAGTAATTTTATTAATATCATTTAAATTTATGTTATTTTAGGGGTCCCGGTGTTGCGGTTTTGGTAATATCATGGGTTGTAACTTTATACACGTTATGGCAAATGGTTGAGATGCATGAAATAGTGCCCGGAAAACGATTTGACAGATATCATGAACTCGGGCAACATGCTTTTGGGGAAAAACTTGGTCTTTATATTGTGGTTCCACAACAACTGATTGTTGAAGTTGGTGTGGATATTGTTTATATGGTCACAGGAGGAAAATCTTTAAAGAAATTTCATGATCTTGTTTGCAATGATCACTGTAAAGACATCAAGCTCACGTATTTCATCATGATCTTTGCCTCCGTGCATTTCGTTCTTTCCCATTTACCAAATTTGAATGCCATCTCCGGTGTGTCGTTAGCAGCAGCTGTTATGTCGCTCAGGTAGTTAACTGTTAACATCACCAAAAAGATTAGACAGGAATGTCAGAATAGAATAGAACAAATTGTACTATGTTTCGCATATCTTGGACTGTGATTGAGACCGATGTCAATGAGACAAATATTGCAATTTTTGTTACGCCCAAAAATAAGGGCAAGGATTTCTCTCGGTCGGAGACTGTGCAAGAGACGTGAATGCCCTCTTCATTCTCATCCTCGATAATAGTCATAGAAAGCATGTCCAGTCTCGTCATCTCATCCAATGTTGTTTTGTGTGAGAAACGCAAGGTTGTGCTTGTTACACAGGACATGATGGAATTGAGGGTTATTTTTTATGATGAGGGTCAGAAAGGCATTTACGTCTTTCATACAAACAAGAGGTTGAGAGTGAGTCGCGTCCCAATTTTTTGAGTGGGACAAAAAATTGCAATCTTTGTCCCTTTGTCACCGGTCTTAATCACAATCTAATGTATGTCAAACACAGTACAGTCTGTTTGTTCGTTTTCTTAGAGGAATAACCAACGTGATTGTTATAATGCAGCTACTCTACTATTGCGTGGACGGCTGCTTTAAAAAAGGGCGTGCAACCAGACGTAGATTATGGATACAAGGCTAAAACCACGGTTGGAACAGTGTTCAACTTCTTTAGTGCATTGGGTGATGTTGCTTTTGCATATGCGGGGCACAACGTGGTGTTGGAAATCCAAGCCACTATTCCATCGACCCCCGAGAAGCCTTCAAAGGGTCCCATGTGGAAGGGAGTGATTGTTGCCTACATAGTTGTTGCCATATGCTACTTCCCGGTTGCCCTTATTGGGTATTGGGTGTATGGAAATTCAGTCGACGATAATATTCTTCAAACTTTAAATAAGCCTACGTGGCTAATTGCCATGGCTAATTTGATGGTTGTGATCCATGTCATCGGTAGCTACCAGGTACGAAAACAAATGATGTAAACAAGGCAAATTTTAAAAGCTTAAGACCTAATCCGGAAAGCCTTTTTTCGATTTTCTCTATAAAGTCGTTATTTCTGTAAGAAGTTAAAAAGACCTAAGTTTGTCATTATCCACGTTATCTAAAGTAGGTTTTTTTTGGTAGGTCTATGCGATGCCCGTATTTGATATGATTGAAACTGTGTTGGTCAAAAAGTTGAACTTCGCCCCTAGTTTCCTTCTTCGATTTATCACAAGGAACATATACGTTGGTAAGCAAACTATAACATATAGACCAATGACAGGTTAACTATTTTTTGGGGCATACACGTTACTAACCGATTAATTTTCTTCCTTCCGTTTGCAGCATTAACAATGTTCGTAGGTATCTGCTTCCCTTTCTTCGGTGGACTCCTTGGTTTCTTTGGAGGATTTGCTTTCGCCCCCACAACATACTTCGTAAGTAACTTCATCTTTTCCTATTTCTTCTTTCTTTTCGACATTCTCGATTTATGGTTCTAATATTGTTTTCTTGTTCTTTATCGTTTAGTTGCCTTGCATCATGTGGCTTTCCATCTGTAAACCTAAAAGATGGAGCTTATCTTGGATTACTAATTGGGTACGTATTACATGTAACATATTCAGTTTCAGCAGTTGAGGTTGATATTGATTAAGACTACCAATAACTTCCAACACGGTTTTAAGCTAAACCAAATGTTATTGGTCTAGTCCATAAATTTGAACTTAGGGTGTTACAATGCCCAACACCCAAACAAACCATATTTTCATACTTCTTTAATTATTTCTATTAACACCCTATTCACATATTTCAGATATGTATCATGCTTGGAGTTTCTTTGATGATCGTCTCACCTATTGGAGGCTTAAGGCAAATCATTGTGCAAGCCAAAGATTACGAGTTTTTCTCTTAATTGCAAAGCAAGTTATCGCATAGAACTTAGCTTGTAAGTCAAGAAAGCTTGTGATGATGCTTGTAACAACTATGAAGATCATTATAAGCTATTGAGGAATTATTACGGTTGAAAAGAGTGTTTATAGGGAAGAAGAGGAGTACCATTTCCATGATTCCATCCCTTATTATATTTTCGTTTGATTTTTTTTTTTTGTTTGCAGTTAGTTTGTGTGCATATTTACATACATGTTTCCAAACTTGTATCTATAGATGTGAATTGTACTCCAAAATCACAATCATATTCGCTATTTATACACCAGAACTCAAGTCTTTTCTAGACTCACTTGTAATATGCTTCCATGTAATGAACAAATACCATTATTACAACTCCTATTCATCTCTACCAATGTAGATTTTTGTTCTAATGTGTTTATACAACAAGACACATTGTGTGCATCTAAATATTGGTTTAGTTGTCACTAAGATAGAAGAAAATCATATTCATCCTTCCCTTTCAAGCCTAAGAAAAATGAACATGACATTTGGCACTTAGGAAAAAGACACGAAAATGGAGTTTCCAAAGACTTTTCTGATTGAGATCCTTAAGACTTTACAATAAATTTTATGAGACTGCTAAACACAGAATAAATAGCCGGCTTAATTTGTCTTTATATGGACTAATTTTTCTAATCCTTCTAAAAGGAACACTACTTAAATAAGTGCATCTATGATCTACCTTTCTGTTTTCAATTTTGTTATTTCTTCTTCAATAAGTCTTCCATGGGAACTCAAACTACAGATGATACAAAGTCATTCGATGACTTAAAAGGGGCAACAGCAGATGCATCCAGTTTTGTAAGATAGTTTTTTCTTAGAATGCTTTAAATTAAAGACACGTTTTTTTATGAACAAAAAAGCATAAAAGAAAAGTTAAAGGATGCGATTAATTTGTACCTTTTTTACAACAGGATGAAAGGACAGAAGAGCAGAAAGCCATTGATGCATGGCTTCCAATCACAGGATCAAGAAATGCAAAATGGTGGTATGCTGCTTTCCACAATGTCACAGCCATGGTTGGAGCTGGAGTCTTGAGTCTTCCATATGCCATGTCAAATCTTGGATGGTATTGTATATATCGTATTAAAATTAAAATTACTCCTAAAATTGAAAACACAAAAAGACGATTTTGTCCTTCAATTCCCATAAATTTCTTCGTTTAAATACTAGAGTAACTTACGCAAATGGTTCTTATTCGTTCTGGGTTATACCGTGTTTAGTAAAGAACTCAAATGTTTTTCAATTTCAGTCCTTATTCAAAGGTTTCATATCGACTTTGGTCCCTGAGAGTTTGGGACTTTTTGATTTTGGTTCTTATGTCAAGGTTCAAGGGACCAAAATCAATATGAAACCTTAAAAAAGGACTGGATTTGAAAAAGGTTTCGACTTTAGACAGAACACAGTAAAAAATTAGAAAATAAAATTACATTTTTGGTCACTGAGTATCACTTATTTTTTCAATTTTGGTCCTTATATGAGGTTCTTTTAGTGTTTTCTGATCTTGTTCCAAGTAAAATGACTATTTTGGTCTGTGAGTATTGCTGAATTTTGCAATTTTGGTGCTAAAAATATAGCCATTTTACTCGTAATAGGGACCATAAACATCAGAAAACCCTCAAATAGACAAATAAGGACCAATACTGCAAGAGAAAACATTTTGACACCAAAATTTAGAAACCAGCTATACTCAGGGACCAAAAATGTAATTTACTCAAACTGGAAAGAGCAAAGACCATCTTGTTAATTTATACTAAATATCTGATTTTGCTCTTTATTTCAAGGTTCCAAGAAACAAAAGTCCAAAACTAATATTAAACCTTGAAATAAGGACCAAAATTGAAAAAAAATGTTTCATCTTTGGACTAAACTCGGTCAAATTTAGAAAGAAAAAGGAACAATTTTGTAATTTATTCTAAACATCTAAAATTTTCATTCCTTATATCAAATTCATGGACCAAAACCGATATGAAAACAATGACAAAACTGAAAAAGATTCCAATTTTGGACTAAACATAGTAAACATTAGAAAGAACAAGGACCATTTTTGTAACTTACTCTAAATACTACTAACAAGATGAAATTCTTCCAAATACAGGGGACCTGGTGTGGTTATACTTATTCTATCATGGATAATAACGTTATACACACTTTGGCAAATGGTTGAAATGCATGAAATAATACCTGGAAAACGGTTTGATAGATACCATGAATTAGGTCAAGAAGCTTTTGGTGAAAAACTCGGTTTATATATCGTTGTTCCCCAACAGCTGATTTGTGAAGTGGGTGTGGATATAGTTTATATGGTGACAGGTGGCGTATCTATAAAGAAAATCCACAAAACTCTTTGTGAAGATTGCAAAGAATTCAAAACAACATATTTCATTATGATATTTGCTTCTGTTCATTTTGTGTTGTCTCACCTTCCAAATTTCAACTCCATTTCTGGCGTCTCATTGGCTGCTGCTGTCATGTCTTTAACGTGAGTTTTTACATCTTTACCCTTGTCAATTGTCTTTAACTAAAATGGTATTCAAGAATTATAATTTCAAGGTTTTGTATCTATTTTGGTTGTTCATATGAAACCTTGAAATAAGGACCAAAATTGAGAAAAGTTTCAGTTTTGGACTAAACACAGTAAAAATCAGAAAGGACATAGACCATTTTGTAATTCACTCTAATTTTAACTCGATTTTGGTCCTTGTTTCAAAGTTCCAAAGACCAAAAATCGATACAAAACCATAAAATATGACTAAAACTGAAAAAGGTTTCAGTTTTGGACTAAAGACGGTAAAAATCAGATAGCACAAGGACTGTTTTTGTCATTTACTCTAACTTACAGTGTGATTGCCAAACACCTCATTGATTTTGGTCCTTATTTCACGGTTCCAGATACCAAAATTGATATGAAACCTTGAAATAAGGACCAAAACTGAAAAAGGTTTCAGTTTTGGACTAAACACAGTAAAAATCAGAAAGCACAAGAACCATATTCGTAACTTCCTCTATTTTCAAGTGTTCTTGCTAAGCCAATTATTTGATTTGGTCCGTATATAAAAGTTTCAGAGACAAAAATCGACACCATAACTGAAAAAACGTTTCTGTTTTGGACTAAACATGGTAAAGATCAGAAAGCACAGGGACCATTTTGTAATTTACTCTAATTTAAAGTGTTATGACCAGATATTTACTCGATTTTGGTCCTTATTTCAAAGTTCCATATACCAAAATCAATATGAAACCTTGAAATAAGGACCAAAACTTAAAAAAAATGTCAATTTTCAACTATCAACATGAAACCTTGAAATAAGGACCAAAACTGAAAAAAGTTTCAGTTTTGGACTAAACACAGTAAAAATCAGAAAACACAGGAACCATATGCGTAACTTCCAGTGCTCTTGCCAAACCAGTTACTTGATTTGGTCCTTATATAAAAGTTTCAGAGACAAAACATCAACATGAAACCTCGAAATACGGACCATAACTGAAAAAACATTTCTGTTTTAGACGAAACACAGTAAAAATCCGAAAGCTCAGGGACCAATTTTGTAATTTCCTCTAACATAAGGTGTTTTTCCGAAACAGTTACTCAACAATTGCATGGACAGCTTCTGTGAATAAGGGCATGCAAGAAAATTTGGAATACGGGTACAAAGGCAAAACCCCAGCAGAAACAACATTCAATTTTCTTTCAGCTTTGGGTGACGTGGCATTTGCATATGCGGGCCATAATGTTGTGCTTGAGATCCAGGCAACAATTCCTTCAACACCCGAAAAGCCTTCAAAGGGACCCATGTGGAAGGGGGTGGTGGTGGCTTATGTGGTGGTGGCTTTGTGCTATTTTCCGGTGGCTTTTCTTGGATATTATATGTTTGGAAATAAAGTCGCGGATAATATTTTGATTTCACTACATAAGCCTAAATGGCTTATTGCTGCTGCTAACTTGTTTGTGGTTATCCATGTCATCGGTAGTTATCAGGTAATTCTTTATCAATAATAGCAATGTTCTTTATTTGGTATTTATAAAAGCAACATACTTGCTTTGGATACCAATGTGACAAAACCTCGTAAATGGTCCCTCTGGTTTGGTTTCCCAAACTCGGGGATATAGTCCGTAAGTTTAAAAAACCTCATAGATGGTTCCTGTAGTTTTCAATTTCGATCGTGGTTGTTCCTTTACCCATATAAAATGACATTTATACCCCCTTTTAATTGTTTTTAATTCTCACCCAAATTATTGTTACATATTGTTACTATTGGTAAAGAAATGTAAGTACCTTGTTATTATGTGTCAAGAAAATGTAAGTTGCTTTATTGATTACATATTGCTATTATCAGTAAAAAAAAAGGGGCAAATGGCACAACAGGTATTTAAACATTGTACTTTCCAATTGTGTTTTCCGTTAAATGTCGACACTGCATTCACTTTTTTTTCGATTTTGGCATTGCATTTTCCAATTTTTGTTTGAGAGACAATTTGTTTTCACTTTTTTTGATTTTGACATCACATTTTCCAACTTGGTATGCCAAACCGGACCCTGGCAGGGTCCCCGGTGAAATGGTCAAAATTGAACAAAATTCAAAAATGCGATTTTCGATTTAGAACAAAAAATAACACAATGTCAAAATTAAAAAATATGTGAAAATATTGTGTCTTGTGCCATTTACCCTAAAAAATTGTAAGAACATTGTTGTTATGGGTAAATAAAATGTAAGTATATTGCTATTATAGGTGAAAAATAAAATACATTGTATATATGGGTAAAATGAGTAAAGGATGTTTTGCCATTTTTTTTTAACATTTTTCTAGTAGCAATGTATTTGCATTTTTCTACATGCTAACGAAGTTTTGAGTTTGTATAGATTTATGCAATGCCGGTTTTTGATATGATGGAAACCTTGTTGGTGAAAAAATTGAAATTCAAACCAACTTGGATCTTGCGGTTTTGTACGCGAAATATCTACGTAGGTTAGTAAAGTACAATAGTATGTCAAGGCAAAATGTTAGGAATTTATCTATTTTAAAGAATCATTTACCAATCTTTTTTTTTTTTTTTTGGATTTCAGCATTCACAATGTTTGTTGCTATAACCTTCCCTTTCTTTGGAGGTCTCCTTGGATTTTTCGGAGGCTTAGCCTTTGCCCCCACAACTTATTTTGTAAGAATATTTTTCGAGTTATATAAACATCCACATTTTCTTCAATTTCTCAAAATCCAACTATTTCTTGTTGTGTTGACTTTTTGACTTTTTGATTTCAAAAGCTTCCATGCATTATGTGGCTTGCCATCTGTAAACCAAAGAGGTTCAGCTTGTCTTGGTGCACTAATTGGGTAGGTTTTATCTTCTAACCCCATACATTATTTGTTTTTTATAAAATAAAATGAAATCTAAACTAACATTTTAATTTTCAGATTTGCATCTTTCTTGGTCTATGTTTGATGATTCTATCACCTATTGGGGGACTTTACAATATCATTAAGCAAGCCAAGGATTATAAGTTCTATAGTTGATCATTATCACTCAAAGTAAAAGTGGAAGAAAGCAAAATAATAGGGGATTTGTGTGATTTTCTTTTCTTTTCTTCTTTTTTCTGTTTATTATTCATTATATTATATGTTCTATGTGTTCTACAATATTTGTAACATATCATGAATAACAATTGATTTATGATTCTCTTTAATATATAACCCATGAACATTACAATATATATCCCAAGTCAGACTTAATTTATTCCGTTTTCTATGTACTTTTCTTCTCCTTCTCAAGCTTAAACATTCTTTCTCTATACAACTCGATCCAAAGGTTAGAAATCCAAAGTACACTAACAGAAATAGCCATGACAACAACACAAATCCAAGAAACCCAAAGCCATTTGGGAATAACATTATCAGCAACCCCACTCGAATAGAAAACAACCATTTTGTAAACAAATAAAGGTCCAGCAAAACCTCTAACAGCAGAATATAGCACATAAAATGGAGGAGACAAAAGATCAAACACCTGGCGTGCAGTTTCAGAATCCTCCCTTCGTGCACTTGCCAGCGTCCAAACGTTCTGAAAGAAGCTCGTGATCTCCGCCAGAGCAAGTAAAATCAACACCGCGTATGCTCCGTGAAGAACTAGATATCGACAGGTAACGAAAACGAAAAGGGTAGCTAAATGATGACCGATGAAGAGGATATCGGTTGGGTAGAAGGTTAAATAGTGGCAAAGATCCATTAAGAAGTAAGCAATGCTGTATTCAAGAACGGTATTCTGAAAATGAGTGTTGATCGTGGCGAACCCAGTTGTGGAATCAGCGAGGATGGCGAGACAAGCAAGGATCACGGCCGGGGTGCCATGGGCAAGTGAGATTAAGCAGCTGGCGGCTTCAGGGCGGAGCTTCGGGCTCCAACTACGGAAGACGATGAAGTGGGCAGTCAAGTATATTGTAAAATACATTGCGAAGAAGAGAGGTAGACTTGACATAGAAGAAATTAGGCTTGTTGAATCCATCGTTAAATTCCCCCAAATTCGATGTTGTTTGGATCCTAATTCACGAAATTAGATGGGGTTGGTTTGATTGTATGGATGAGATTGTGGAATCAAAAAGCTATATGAATGAATTTATAGATATGTCGCGTGATCAAGAGGTGAAAGACGATCGAGTTGATTAGTCATCCCGCCGCCAAACCCAACCCTCGGTCAAAATTAAAAGCTGTTGCATTATCCATTAAGACGCAGTCGCTGTCAACAAGTTTACTGGTTGAAAAAGGTGAAATGGGTGGCGACGGTGGGAAAAAATAAGTTAAAACATATGTTGAATTGTTGCATAGATAATCCAAAACCAAAGTTTTTTATATGGTTTTGGTCTAAAAAAAACTTGATCATACATTTTTATTTTCATTTTTATATATATTTTTTAATTTTTTAAATACTATTTTAATTTAAAAATAATATATATATATATATATATATCCCCT
Source organism: Lactuca sativa (assembly GCF_002870075.4). Classification (NCBI taxonomy): domain Eukaryota; kingdom Viridiplantae; phylum Streptophyta; class Magnoliopsida; order Asterales; family Asteraceae; genus Lactuca; species Lactuca sativa. The sequence continues at coordinate 206,177,558 of NC_056625.2, forward strand.
AACCCCACCTCTTTCTCTCTTTCTTTTTTATGGATGGGATGAATAAATAATGTTTGATTGAAAAGTCAAAATTAGATCAAGATTTCTACAATCAAGTTCATCATCTTTGAAATCCATCTACACCAATAAAAATCTTTAAAGCTCTACAAAATATTAACTTGGGTTTAGAAAATGATACAAGATCTCTCTCTCTCTCTCTCACATACACACGGTAAACTTCTTCATAAAAAAACCCAGGTACATTTCACACAAATAAACACACTTTGAAGGAAATTGGAAGCTCGATAAATGTTGTACATGGAAGCCTGTAACATCCCGGAATATCAAGAGTAGAGTTGAAGGGCTAAAAGAATAAATGGGAAAGGGCAACTCGGCGAGTCCACGAGTGGACTCAACGAGTAGGGTCGCGACTCTGGTCGCGTGTTAAGTGACCAACTCGGCGAGTAGCATGGGTGGACTCGGCGAGTTGGTGCTGAGTGGAGAAAACCCTAATTTCGAGGGTTGAGCCCTATATAAAGAACATCATATCTTCTCCCCATCCTCCTTATCATTCCTTGAGTTCCAGAAGCCCTAAATTCGTGAGGAGACCCCATTGTTGAGTGAATTAGAGCTTGGAGAATGATATTTGGTGCTTTAAGCTTGAAGATTGGAGGCTTGTATCAGGAAGCTTAGGGGGATCAGGAATCTATAGTTGGTTGGGCTCATTCTAAGGGTAAGGAACCATTTCCTTAAGCTATTTTCTTCATGGGTTCATGTGTGGTGGTTGATATGACATCTAAATTGAGATAGAAGCTTGGATCTGAGGATGCTACTTCAGATCTAAGCTTGGGATGGTCTTGTATGTCATAAAGTCCCTGTTGATGAGTGATTGGTGAAGCTACCTTGTCCTAAACCCTAGCCCTAGAGTGAAAATGCCTAGATCTCCTTGGATTCACGTAAAGTTTGCCACTTTACGTGATGGATGGCCTTAGGAAGGGTAGATTTATGGTTTGGATCATCTGCATGGCTTGGAAAGCCTCGGTATAGATTCAGACCCGGTGGTACTCGGCGAGTCACATGGGTAGACTCGGCGAGTTGTTTGAAGATAAGCTGGAACTCGGCGAGTTGGAAGAACAACTCGGCGAGTTGGATGAAGATGGCCTGGAACTCGGCGAGTTGGAAGAACAACTCGGTGAGTAAGTTGAAGATAGCCTTAGACTCGACGAGTCTTGTCGAAGAGTCCCAATCTTTTTTGGTTGAGCCGTGAATCGGTGAGTCAAGGGGTGACTCGGTGAGTTGTGTGCGAGTGGACTCAAAGTTGTTGAACTCGGCGAGTCTCGGGGTGACTCAACGAGTTGGGTCGCGGATTGAAGGAAATGCTGAGCATGGGGACTCGAGTAGTCATCGGGTTGACTCGGCGAGTAAAGTCAGTCAAGGGTTGACTTTGACTTTGACTTTGACCAAGGGTTGACCAGTTGTCTTCCAGGGGTATTTTGGTAATTATTGAGTTCAGTGCTTTGGTATTGTTCAGTGGGGGAGTTCGTGTCGGAGTTTGGAGCAGCGGGATCTTATCTTTTCAGCCGACAGTTTCGAGGTGAGTTATCCTCACTATATCAACAGGGTCTAAGGCACCAAGGTCGGCCCTTTATCGGATTGAGATCCGGGTATTTGTTGTTATGTTATTGCTTTGATATGTTTGCATCCTGGTAGTTAGGATGGTATATGTTAGAGACCTGGTTAAGGTCGATTCCCTGATATGTAGGGTGATGCTATGCTAGTGACCGGTTAGGTCGGTATCCTGGTTAGGATGATGATATGTTATGTGATCTGTTTAATCGGCTTGTTGACTATGAACGCTTATATGATTGTATGTTTATGTGCACATGGTTGTTTGGACTCGATTTGGGTTGAGGCGGGTCCTGTTTTGTGCTGTAGGCCAAGATACCCAGGGCGGACCGGTCGTCCCAAAGGCCCAGCGAGCGGTCCGGATAGGCTGTAGGCCCTAAGAGGGCGGACCAGACGTGTCGAGGCTCGGAGAGAGTGGACCAGGCCGACTGAAGTGCATGGCTGTTCTGTGATCGGATATGATATGGCATGTTATGCGTGTATGGTATATGTGGTTGGTATTTTGGGGATATCTCACTAAGCTTTCGGGCTTACAGTTGTGGTTTTATGTTTTTCAGGTTCTTCAGGAGACCGTGGCAAGGCAAAGGCGTGATCGTACCGCTCCGCATATTTATGTCGTGATGAGATTCTGGGAATACTTTAATTTAACTGTATTGAAAACCTTTTTGTAATAATTTAATGAAATCGGGGTGTTTTTGAAAAGTTTAAATTGGTTGGAATTTTTCGGTCGTTACAAAGCCATAGGATTAGATCGAGATGCTTAATCTCTAATTTGGTATCTGGTAAAAAAAACATAATTCGATCATCATTCTTTCAAAACCTTACTCAATATGTTTCATATTTCATCATCTTTATAAAAAAAACTTTGATGGGTTTACAAGGATTTATCAGGGGAAGACTATCTTCCTTCTTGAACACCACAATAGTATCAAATCGTTTTAGGGGATTCTGTTTTCCATTTACAATTTGGATTGAAAAACCCCATGACACCAGAATCAACCATTCCTTTTTATGTTCACAAAAAATGGTTTTTTGTATGATACTAGCGGAATCAACTTTAGCTAATTCCAATGGAGGGTAGCTTTACAGATTTGTGAGAGAGAGGCGGCTCCTCCGGTGGTAGTGACGACGGTGTGGCGAGAGCAGGTCTCTCCAATAATCTTCAAACAAGGAAGAAGAGAACCCGTTAGGGAGAGAATTCAACAACTCTCTGAAGCAGAACCGATGTTGTTCGCCATTACCCCTTCCAAAGTAGAATCGATAGTCACTACCCAATTCGATTTGGGTTCCTTCCAGTGATGGTGGTGGACAATGACGAGGGCCGGTGGAATCACATTATAGATCAGAGATAAGTCATGACTAAACTGCGAACGAGGAAACACCAAATTAGGGCACCATCGATTTTTTTCTCACATCAAGTTGTCGCCCATTCAACCTCTCTGCCACGAGCATTATGACATGGAGGTTGGATTGAAAGAGTGAAGATGGAGGATGAGTGAAGAAATAAGAAGCATGTCCCCTCCCACTTTGTGTTTTCATGGTGAAACGAGAGAGAGAGAGAGAGAGAGAGAGAGAGCATCGTACCCTTGAATTCGCCGTTTAGGAGAATTCAAGCTCGATATGGCATATGGCATAAGCAAGAAGCATGATTTGGTTTTGACCGTTCATTGTCACTACGAGCAACATCGTACCCTTAAATTTACCGTTTAGGTGACCAGCATCAATTATTAGGGTCGGCCTACAGTATTTGATGAACGCTTGTACCTACAATTATTTGTGATTGCATTAACAAATACCAATTAGGATTCGTATGTTATATTTGTTATAAAAAAATATTACTGCTTACCGAACAACCCAATGCAATATACACGAACTCAAACCGATCATCATCGCTTGTTCTTATCTGAGTAACAGTTCATGGATTATGCTTGACCAAGTTGTGCACATACGCTGGTAGTTTGGTAAATGCATCCTCTTTCGTACCTCTTAACATCAACAACGCATATTGTTTTGCCCGTCATACCTGTTGGTATGTGCTATTGGTTGGAAATTTCGAATTGATTTCCCTCACAATTTCATTACCCTAATAAACTCTATTATAATCTTCGGTCAATACTTCAGCGATAAAGTGGCCGAGTACCTTTTTCTTTGATTGTCGATGATTAGACTCCAAGTTTGTTGCTCAACAACTTTGGTGACTTGGAAAGCAGTAGCCGATTTGATTCCCCTTGCCCTAACCATCCAAGAACAATTCTCTACCAAAAAAACCACCTCAAACCTTTCTTTGCTCGATCTGGTAGTCTTATACTGCTTACCTTGTTCCATGCATTGTTTTCCATTTGCAAGCTTAAGCAACTCTTTGTTATCAAAAATGTATAGAACCTTAATCTCTTCACTTATATCCACCCTCTGGCATGGAATGTTCACATCATCATTTACAGGACACGAAGGCAATGGGGGCATACCATGTGTCACACCCCAAAACCATGAACGACGGAAACGTTCTGGAGCGGAGGACGTCATGTACAGTATCACAACAGTGAATAATAGTAAACAAGCAACAACATCATCTATTGCATTAATAAAATAATTTCATACATATGTGTTCTGTCAAGTTATATAGACACCAAAAATATACATATCAAAAGCAAAGACGAGTCTTGAACGGACTCCGTCTTCTCAAAATCTGGCACCTGTACCTGTCTATGGGTTACCTGAGAATACAAGTTATTTTGAAAGCGAGTATCAGCTTAAAGCTGGTGAGATCATAAGTATATTAATGTCTATGTTTGTATGAAAGCATTTTGTAAGATGTTTTGTACAATGTATTGTAAAATGTTTGAACTCTCCTAGAAAACCCTATGTTTCCTACTAATGGTAGCCTTCTACCAAGGCTTCTAGTGTCTGTGTGTGTGTCTCTTGTAAGAGTGTGTATTTTCCCAAATCCTACTATCATTAACCAAAAATATAGTTTTACATTACCATGCATCGTGTGAATATTCACGAAGTGAATGTAATGGGAAAAATGTCATAGTACTGTAGTATTTGTAATAAGTGACTACTGCTGTACTAACTACCTTAAAAACAAAAGGCATTTAAAGTAACATGTGATCGACATGTATCCTGCTACTGACTCTAGTAAAACGACGATGTAAGACGCCGTAAGAAATGACATTTGGCACCCATAGACTTACAAGTCCCACTGTAGCGAGCAACAAGGTGTAGGATAGTCAATCCAGTATAGATCTATACGCAAACTCATACGCTCCCCAATAAAGGAGATTCGGGATACAAAAACGGTCATGCAAGGAAGTGCCATGACCCATTTAATGGTTCACATAACTGCATGAATATACATGTATTGAATGTGCTAACTGTAAAGTGTACTCTTTCTCTGTCTAGCCTGTATGTACTATAATGTTCTGCGTGTGCTAGCTGTAATGTGTGTTCTCTCTCTATCTATCATGTATAGTAATGTACTGTGTGTACTACTCGTATTGACTCATGAATGAACTGACTCATTGTATGTTTCATTGTTCTAGTAATTGTATTAGTATCTTCCTGTGCTACCCCTATGGTAGCTTACTAGTAATGTATGAACACGTTTGCGAAACCCTTGCTACCCAATGGTATGGAACTTGTTGAAAGAACTTTTATGTCTATATATGTATACATAATATATAACTAATATTTAGACGACCTTCGAACGGATAACCTATGCCCTCAAGCCACATCCCAACGAGGAAAAGGAGATAAAGCGAGCTGGACTTCCTAAGCCCTTTAAACATTGCTTATATAACTATACATACATAGGCATGCATTTGATAATAGGTATAACAGATTTTAAGTAAAAGTATTTGACAAGTAAAAGAGTTTGTAAAACAGTTTGAAGCAAAACAGTTTGAACAGTAAGCAAACTACTCGTTTGGTAGTTATTAATAACATGTGATTGATATAATAACTATAAGTATTCAACTTGTATTCCCCCATAAAAGAATTTAAAAACATTTAAACCATTGATTAAGGGGTATGAACTCACTTGCAGTGAGTGGATTGGATTGAAGTGTCGGATACGGTGCTAGGTGACAAATGGAGACTTGTACACACACGTGAGCCTAGTTATCATATAATAAACATATATATAACTAATTAGTCAATTTATAACTAATAAATTAAGTTGGGACACTCTAGAACATGGAAACATTTCGTTTCAAGTGTTAAAGATCACAAGGGTTGCATCCAAGTGTTGTAGGGCATGGCTAGTGGGTGTAGGGTTCAAGGAAAACTCCCTAAGGGAGTTAACGGCCCTAAGGTCCTCAACAAATGAGTTTACGGCCGTAAACCCATGAGTTTACGACCGTAAACTCATACTTCCATGACCATTTGATGTTTTGAGGATTTACAAGACCCTAAGAAGCATTTCTACTTGATGGTTAAGTCTTTGGAAGAGATTAGGGCACCATTTCCCTCATTTGAGGAGTTCACGGCCCTAAGACCATTTCTTTTTGGGTTTGTTGCCGTAAACCATTAAGGATAATGGTATTTTGATGTTTTCTAGTCCCTAACTTAACAAGGAATGAATCTAGGCTAGTGTCCAAGGCTTAGGAAGAATTTAAAGCACACTTTGGCACCTTTAATTGGTGTTCACGGTCCAAGAACTTCTTGGGCCGTAAACACCTTAGTCTTGGTGGGACGTTTTCTTGGTGTATGGTAAGGTAATAAGCTGTACAATACACTAGGATGGGAGTACTTACTAGTTAGAAGCTTGAAAAGGTGCTAAGGGCCCAAGAACACTAGTGTGTGTTCTTGGTGTTTTGGAAATATAATCAAAACACAAAAATGGATGGATGAAAAGATGTATAATCACTAGTTGTTAGGATATATCAACTAATCAAGTCGAGAAATACTTACGTTTTCTGGAAATCGGGTGAAAACCAGGATGATAGTTGAGAGTGTTTGGAGTTTTCTCTTGAGTTTGCAAATGAGAAGTGAAGTGTTTTGGGGAGTAAACTCATGCTTAAGCATGAGTTTACGGTTTTTGGGGTAATTTACGGCCCAAACATAAAAGTTTGGCCGTGAACTTCTAAGCTACGTGGTATTCGCGGTTTTGAAATTTCAAGACTCGAGACGGCACATCCTTTCACCCGTTCGTTTAAATAATAATTATTATAATAGTCAAATGAACTTTTAAATTTGTTAAAAACAAATAGAAATGAAATTGACTTAATATGAAGTGATTGACTTTTAGGGTTTGACCGAATGAAAATTCGGGTTGTCACACCATGAAACATGGTATTGGAATAAATAAGTTTAGGTTCATCATCAAATTCTTCTCCGTTAGAATCACTCTTTAGGCCGAATAGTAAGTCATGACCAAACTGCGAACGAGGAAACACCAAATTAGGGCACCGTCAATTTTTTTCTCACATCAAGTCGTCGCCCATTCAACCTCACCTTCGACTCTCTGAGGTTTCGACTTCCTCTTTGCCACGAGCATTACGACATGGAGGTTGGATTGAAAGAGTGAGATGGAGGATGAGTGAATAAGTAAGAAGCATGTCCCCTCCCACTTTGCGTTTCCATGGTGAAACAAGAGAGAGAGAGAGAGAGAGAGAGTGTGTGTGTGTGTGTAACGCCCGTAGATCAGGGCTAGTCAATTTAGAGACGATAAGCGTCAAAAAAGAATTTTTGATGAAAGATTATTTAGAATGAATAATATTAACTAAGTTGTAGCATATGTTACAAGGATTCCGTACATATATAGAACGCCAAAATCTGACTTCGTATGAGGAAGTTATGATTTTCTGAAGTTTCGACTTAGCGGTATGCGACCTGAAATACTCGATTTGAGATCGAGCGGTTTTTAGCCGAAACAATCTAAACGAGAATCGAAGATCTCGTTGTTGGTATCGAAGCGATGAAAAGTTAGGCGAGAACTGACGTCAAACGAAGAAGTTATGAATTTATAACGAAGTTTTCCTGTCCGGGCCTACTAAAAATAAATAATAAAAATAAAGTCAAAATTAGCCGACGGAGTCTTAACGAAAGTTGTAAAGCGTAGTCTCACCTACGCGTGGATATAAAGAACGTCGAAAACGGAGTTCGTATGAAGAAGATATGAATTTCCGAAGTTTATTAAATATTTAATATTTAAATTTAATTCCAAATTTTGGTATTATCCGAAGAGGAGTCATCGGACTCATTCGAAGTAAGCCCAACGTACAGCGAAGCGTGACGTCCCTCGCACTCGAGTTCTTCGGATACGTAAGCAATGACGAATTCGGACGCGTACGCCCAACGTACTCCGAGGCTCCAGCCTCCTATAAATAGGATGCGAGGGCAGCCGGCTCATTTGCTCTTTTTCTCTCTTCTCTCTCCCGTTTTGCATCGTTTTGCGTGCCAGAAGTACCCCGAAGCCCCGGTATTATTCCCGAGCCCCGAAGCAAGTTTCGAAGTCCCGAAGATCCCGAGAAGTAAGATTCCTGAGCTGAAGCTCTGCCCGCGAGGAGTCCGGTTTTTGTGAAAATCTTCCAGATCTGCCGAAGAATACTACTTCTACAAGCTGTAGTGCTGTCCGATCATCTTCTGATCAAGTGAGTGTATACTACCTTTTATAAACGCGATAATAATACAAGTATGGTTTGAGTGTATTAAGTATATTGTTGTTTTATATGCGTGAGTGTATAGTTACTTTCTTCTAACACATAAATATTAAGTATTTGCTATGAAATACGTGCTATGTGTATAATATTAAGTTGTTTATATGTGTGGGTGTATAGTCCCTTTCATAAACACGGGTATAATACAAGTATTTTTTGAATGTATTAAGTATATGTTTGGGTGAGTGTATAGTTACTTTCTTCTAACACATAAATATGAAGTATTTGTTATAAAATACGTGCTATGTGTTTATATATTGTTGTTTATTTGAGATGAGTGTGGAATGGATGTTTTATATAGTTTTTAAATGAGTTAAACTATATATGTATTTTATATCTACAAATATGTTGGGTAGAACATGGGTAGATGAGATAGTTGGTATGTGATAAAACGATGAGGTATGAAAGATGATTAGGAATGATATTGGCAGATGCACAAATTAGAGAATATAATAATACTAGCAGATGCGCTTAAGAATAATATCGGTAGATGCACCATGTAGTGAATGTCGTAATCCTGACAGATGCGCTTATAGGATAATCCTGGCAGATGCGCTTATAGGATAATGTCGGCAGATGCGCCTAAAAGAGAATGTCATAAACCTGGCAGTCGCGCCTCATAGTGTATGACGTAATCCTGGCAGAGGCGCTTAAAGGATAATGTTGGCAGATGCGCCTTATGTAGCAATGGAAGTTTGTGCTAATTCCTTAGGTCAATCCTTAGGAATGAATGAATGACGGGTAGTTGAATTCCTAGGGTAAAATCCTAAGAAAGATAATAGGGATGGGTAATTGAGTTGATGGTTTGATGATTGAATATAATAACTATATTATTGTGGTTGAAAACCCTATATGCTCACTAGGCTCCCAAGCATGACCCACTCAGTTTTCTTTGCATTATAGGTAATGGCACAAGAGTATAAGTTGGTGGACTTGACGAGAGATTTTGGATTATAGGCCAGTAGTTATGAATAACTGTTGTGAGGTCTATTTTGTTCTGTTTATGCTTTTGGTTTGTATTGAACATGACATCCCGAGATTTTGTTATATAATGAAAATACATTTCTTTAAGGAAATGCTTTGATAATTTTTATCATATTTTGTTTTGTGAACAAATTCCGCAACTGTTTTTTAAAAGATTACTCTGATTTGATAAAACAATGCATAAACAAATCGGTCTTTTCTGGCCGTGAAAATGGGGATGTCACAGAGAGAGAGAGAGAGAGAGAGAGAAAGAGAGATACAGAAAGAAAGAAATAGAGAGAGAGTAAGAGAGAGAGAGGGTACCCATGGAGAGGGTTGGGTGAGATTTTATTTTTTATTTTTTTAATTATTTAAATACCAAAATAAATAAAGAAAATAGAAAAAAAAATAAAAAGGGTAAAATCGACTTTTCAAGTGTATCAGGGACCCAAAATATGGAAAAAAAAACCCTTGATTTTAGACCTTTCATGCAAGTTGGAAATTTTTTGGACCCTATCCAAATTTTTTTGACTACCACAGGGACCAATCTTGTAGTTTTGTCTTAGTTTTAAGTAGACAACTTAATTACAATATTATACAGTTGATTGGATGGATGATCAAGCGAGTCAGTAAACTTCTTAATTACAAATTTTAGAAATACTTTTAATAAGTTTTATATATGTTATTGATATATGTAGATGCTAAAATAACAAATAGATACAGATCAAAAAGATAAATAGATAAAAGATATAATTTATCTAATACACTTAACGCAGTCCGAGCATTAGGCTCTTCAATGCTAAGAATGGATGAGAAATCAAAAAATAGTTTTGATGGTAAACGTGTTGTAAATTGTAGCAAACAAATATGTTAAGAAATTAGGCTACAATTGTTAAAAATCAGAACAGATCTGATGCCACTTGCCAAGATCTGATGACCCTTATTAGGAAGTAATGTGGATAACACATGAAACCAAAACCACACAAAGACACAATATTTATGTAACGTCCTGATTTTCAACCCAATTTTTTGATTCAAAATATATCATAGTATAATTAATGAAGCACCTGAAAAATAATTATAATCAACCGGGTAAGCACAAAGTTTAGTGAGTTCTCTAAAATATCATATACCATGGCTACATATCATATGCGTATTTTAGACTTACAGCCCAATCATTTCGTCTTCAACACGAGTCTACGTGTACTTATGGCTTACATGTCATTTTGTCAACACGGGTCTATGTGTACTTATGACGTACATGCCATTTCGTCAACATGGGTCTATGTATACTTACGACCTACATATCATTTCGTCAACACGCAGACCTGTAGGCTCCTGACCTCTTTGTCTTTGTCGTTCTGTCATCATCCCCTATGTAAATATAATATCACAAAAATTACGCACATAGAGACTGTACTTTAGACTCTACTAGTACAGGTACATTTACACTTAAGCACATAGAGATTTTTCTATCAGCTCTACTTTACTATCTCTCTATCCTAACAAAGATGGACATATATTGTAATACATAGTATAGTGAGATAACTCACCTGGACAATTACTCATACGGTTGACAGCTATCTAAGTGATCCTACTAGCGATACAACTGGTGGGTAACGCACCTAACAAGTATTAACCTGTAATATTATAACTTGTTAATCTTCATGGCAATCTAGTAATGAAAGCTAGATCTTAGAAAGTTTTATCAAATAAGAATCAGACATGCAGGACAGTTGGGAGGCAGAACCATTTTGGCATATAGCCTTTCTGAATGGGAATCCCTATCAATATCAAAATGAAGAAAATAGAATGAAATCCAACAACCAAGCCAACGTGGTTATTCTAGACACCTCCCCGTAAGTAGATCAATCAATATTATAACTGGAATTACTAATAAATCTTATTTATACATTCATAACATCGACTATGAATATAAATATTAGTACACTTGAATTAAGATAAGTGCAACTTAACTTATCGAGATTTTAGCAAAAACTGGGAAAATTATGCTGGCAGAACTCCGACCCGATAGTTTCTAAGAGGTTGTTTTTTTTAGAACAACCTCTTCAGACCACTTTTTGTTGTGTGGTGCAGCACACATGCATCAATTTTTCTCTCGCAGTAGTTTGTTTTTTGGAAGGCTTCAGACTACAAAACATCTGCGTGTGTTCTGCATGGCGCAACACTTGACTTGTCTCTTCAAACCTCTCCAGCTTTCATTATTTCCAAGTGATTTTCTATTTTTTTAGAAATTTGGTATAACTTCATTTTTTTTTAACTTTGATTGTTTTAATAAACTTTGATTTACGGATTTGATACAATTTCTTTTTATAGTTTCCATAATTTCTTTTAACTTGATTTAAAAAAAAAGAAAAAAACTTTGATTTTTTTAATTTTTTTTACCTTTTCTTTTAATAATATTTGTAGTTTCGATTGCATCTTTTTTAACATGTGTGATTCTTTTATGAATTTTTTAGACATTGTTTGCAATATTTTCTTAATTTTTTTATAATTTTCTTTTTTTATGTTCTTTAAAATTAGTTTTTTCTAGAAAAATAACCGATAGCTTCTTTTACATTTTTTCTAGAAATTTTATAATTTTATTTTTTACATATTCTTTTCCGTATTATTTCAATGTTTTAATACTAGAATTATTAAAATTGCAGTGTTAAGAACTATTTTTTTTTGTAAAATTAGTTTATTTAAATTTTTGTTTATTGCAGCAGTCTGTAGATATTAAAAAAACAAACAAACTTCATATTACAGGCTGCAATCGTTTGGTCCACCTCTTCTGCTATAGAGGGTTGTAGAGGTGGTATGCAAACTTCATAAATTTTCGTTTCGAAAAAACAAACAATACCTAATTGTCGAGCTCACCAATACCTTAGGGATTTGCTAAAACTTCCTAATAACTAAAGAGATTGAGTTTTATAAGAGAAATCTAGAGAAATTCCAGATTTTGGGGTAAGGAGTGGGTGAAAGGGAGTGAAGGGTATTTATAGGGTTGAATCTCGATTTGCACACCGTGCCCTAGATTTGGTCAGCCTCCCTCCTCGTGACATGTGACAGTTGCAAAGTGGTTTGACGTGGCTCCCTTCTAGAAGTGCATGTCGCGCCTATGAACGCATGACGTCGCCGAGAAATTTTCAAAAATTCCTATATTCTTCATACGAACTCCATTTTTGATGTTCTTTATATCCACGTGTAGCTATCAACAAGATCTACAACTTTCATTTAGACTCTGTTGGCTAATTCTCACTTTATTTTTAAAGTTATATTTTTAACAGGCTTGGACTGCTAAAGTTCGTATAAAAATTCATAACTCTTTCCTATAACATCCGTTCTCGACTGTCTTTATATCGACCAATTCCTGTTCATGAGATCTTCAACTCTTTTTTAGAATGTTTTACCTAACAATCAACCGATTTTAATTTTGGTTTCTGCATCGCATACTGTTGTGCTGAAACTTGGAAAAATCATAATATCCTGATATGAAGTCAGATTTAGGTGTTCTTTATATGCACGAGTTCTCTTTTTCGATTACTACGAACTTCATCAAGACTATTTATCATAAATAGTCATCTATCAAAAATTATATTTACGTAACTGATCGTTTATACTACAAGACGAAAATAGGGTGTTACAATTTACATGGTCCGGTCAAGATAACTTACGTCCACAAGAAGGAGGGGAGTATTCTTATTCACAACAAAGTTCTCAAACAGATATTACAAGTACAACCAACATAAATTCTCCTACTTTGTAAGGTTACAAGATACAAATATCAAGACCTAATGAATGACTTAGTAGACATCTCTATTTATAGACTAGGGATTAGACCTAAAACCCAAATGGGCAACTGCTTCTAGAACCTTCAATCTTAAGAGACATTGTATTGGCATTAGCCATGCACATGATAGAGCATCATGTTTCATTATTGGTGCATCAAGTGTGAGATGAGACATCAGGTACCATGATAGCGCATCATAAGTCATTAAGTGGCACTCCTTGTCACTTGGTGGCACATGTTGTGCATGTCACTTCTTCTGATATTCTAGTTTTCTGTCAAATGCTCCCTTTTAAATAGTGTTATCGTATTTTAAGAGTGTCATCATAACCAAGAGTTCATATAAAAAATATAAGAAATCTATAAATAAAAACACTCAAATTTGAGTTCATATGAAGAAGTTACGATGTTACAAAGTTGGTATCAAATATGAGATTTTCACATGTGGAGTATAACACACGAAATGTGGTATATTTTCCTTAGCCCTTTATTGCAAAAATCATTACATTCTACTACCTAGCTATTACGCGGGGCGTACGCTTAGCGTACTAGCTCGTTCCAGATCGTGGGTTTCATCCACGTATGCGGGGCATACGTGGAGTACGCATGACATATGTGGTGTAGGGGAAAACCCTAATTTTTATCGTTTGCACCCTATTTAAACAACTTATCTCACTCTTGTGCACTCTATTGACCAGCCTCCATCACCATAAGCCCTAATATCAAAGCCCTAAGTGTATTTGGTGAGATTTGAGCTTGAAAGTGAATTTGTTGGTGTTTTGTGGTGAAGAAGATGAAGAGAAACACTTGGAGGTTGCTTGGGAGTAGCTTGAGCTTGTAGATTCAAATTTATATTCTCCTTAGAAAGCCATTTAAGGTAAAAAAAAAAAAGCTCTCATCTTGATGATTCTATGTGCTAGAACCAACTTAGGGCGTTGTTTAAGCATTTTTGGGTCTTTTGAGTTAAAGTTGAGCTTTTGATCTACTCCAGAAGCCATGGATGTTAGATCCTAGCTCCATTGAGGTCCATTGTCCATAAACATGCAATCTTTATGTAAGATATTGGTCCATGCAAGTGTTAAGGTTCCTTCTTTTTTATTATTGGGCCCCATTAAGCCATGCATGGTGTAAAGTTGCCAACTTTACATATTAAGTCGCCACTTAGGACCAGATCTGGGAGTTTATCATGTTGGCTTAACCAGTTAAGTGCTTAATGGGTTGGATTGGTAAGCATGGGAGTACGTTGGGTGTACCCAGTTGGTACGTTGCGCATACTGACCCAGGAAGGAGTATGCTAAGCGTACGAGCTGAGTACGCCCCGCATACTCAACATATTGACTTTTGGATTGACTTTCATGGTTTGGGCCATATCTTCAGCTTTTCGTATTTAGGCTTTGTTGGGCCATTGTACTTCTGACTTTAGGCCATGGTTGGGTTATAGGTTTTCTTGGTATTGGGTCCATGATGATTTTGGGGCCGAATTTGGAAGTTAGGCCTTGGGATGCCACTTAGGAATTTGGGCGTTTTGAGCAATAGGTTGGGCCTTGGTTTTAGGCCAAGTAAGAAAAAGGGTAAAATGGTCTTTTACCTGTATATTCGTCAAGTAGCTTAGATTTTTTTTATTATGGGTCATGATCCAATTATTAATTGAATATTTATTTGATGATGTTAGTGTGGGAATTTTTCGGACCAGCAGACTGAGATTTTATCCGAGTGATTTTGCAACTTGAGTTGATTTCCTCACTGTGTTTAGCGGGTTGAAGGCACCAATTCCAGCCCATAGTTTGATATGTTAGGATGCTAGTTCTCTGTGTGACTCTTGCATGTGTTATGTGTTTATATGTTTACCGAGAGGGGCCCGATGACTATCCTGTATGTTGTTATCTTTGTGATTATTGAATGTGTTTGTATGATTGTATGTTTATATGTATACTAGCCCAATGCCAGGCGGGTCCTGATGACTGACAATTTTTTTTACCGAGCGGGGCCCTTTCTATGTTTTATATGTATGGTATGTGGTATTTTGGGGAACTCACTAAGCTTTGTGCTTACGGTTTTCAGTTTATGTTTCAGGTACTTCTGGTTCAAAAGGGAAGAGCCCAGGATGACTGCAATTCACACATCACATTGTTCTGCATTTTTATATTACCGTGATGTACTTAGATGATTTTGATACACTTAGTTTCACCATGATTTCTATAATGTTGTTTGGATGATGATTTTATTAGTTTAAAAATCGAAACTTTTAGTCTTGATTTTTGGGAAGTTACAAGTTGGTATCAGAGCCTTAGTTTGAGGGATTCAGACATACTCTCGGGTGTTCCTGAACTCAAACTGAGGGTTTGGTAGAATTTTCAAAATAAATGTTTTATGAAAAGGGTTTTTCCAATAAAAGAAAAAGGGTGTGGTGCATGCAATCGACCGAGCTCAAGTAAGTTTTCCCAAAATACCCATACATGCTTTATGATATGCTTTGATTTGTGAATCACATTCTAGTTAGGGCTCAGGATCTGCTTAGGATTTGCATCATAGAATGCTAGGATGGCCTATTTAGGTTATGCTTGTTCCGATTACTCAATGCTCGAATGTTGCTTTCTTTGTGATTTTTAATAGTTCCCATTAGCTTCAGCTAACTAGTAAGTGAATATAACAAGTTACATATTATTGAGACCAAATAATTTTAGAATGTTAGGTTTTAACTCTATTGTGCAGCTCTTGTTTGAGTCCAATCGTTGTAGTGCGAGACCTTTCATTCGAAGAATTATCTAGTGTCAGTGATATGTAATTGTATTCATGAGCTAGTTAGAGGAGGTTAAGTTGAGTTCCTTCTGCAGCCGATGGCGGAGAGTAGCATGGTGATTGCTCTAGGAAAGACTAGGAAGAGATTTAGTGGGGGGGGGGGGGGGGCTTGTCTAGTTGAGGATTATATGTATGGATAGGAAGTAACTTGGAGGATTCAAAGGTGATCCTTGAGGAAAGTAGGGATAGATGTGGAAGGTAGTATGGGCTCATACTACTAGAAGCAGAGGATCCATACTCGAGTCAAGGAGAGCTGCGATGAAACCAGGGAACTTGTAGAGTGTGAGACTCCTCGATATTATTTATGCGTGTTCTGATGGTTTATATGGTCTATTTTCAATATGATGACTCTTCGAGGCAGACTAGTTAGTGGTTCTGGTGTTGGTGAGGGTTCAACCTTGGGTTCTGAAGTCGGGCAGTTAGATGATTAGACGCGGGAGTTCATTTCTCCTGTGATGTTGGATTAGTGTCTAAGTCCATAACTATTTTGGTATGTACTTGACCCGATGGTGCATGGTCCTTTTGGGTTGCCTTCACCAAAACAACTTGATAGGATGAATTATGGAGAGAAAGGATTAAATATGATTTATTAATATATTATGAGAATAATATATTAAAGGAGAAATCATATTGTTTAATTAATATTAGTCAAGAATTAATAAGAATTAAGTTTGTGACTAAAAGAGATTAATTAAACTTAAGGGACTGGAATTGTAATTATAAGATAATTGCAATTGGGCCTTGGATTGCCTTATATTATAAGATTGGACGAATTCTATGGGGAAACCCATTAGAAATCGTCCAAGGCTTTTAAGGAAAGGAGTCCATGCTTTGCTTACGGCTTAAGCATCCAAATTAGGGTTTCCTTGTTAGATAACCCTAATAGCCTCACTATATATAGAGCCCTTATGCCCCAAAAACGTGGACAAGCTTTCTTCTAGGGTTTCCACACGTTTTGGGCAGCCTCCTTCTCTTCTCCTCTTCATCATCTTGCTCTTGGTGTTTGTGAACCATTAGAGGAGTGACATTTGTGACTCTAAGCTTTCTAAAGTCAATACAAGGAGGATTTGGGATTGTTATTACTACATAACAATCAAGGTAATAACTTAAACCCATTCTTATGTTAATATGATTACTTGTATGCTAGAACTAGGGTTTATAGTCTTGGATGAATTGCATGTACAATAGAGAAACCTAGATCCAAGCATTAGGGTTTGTATGAGCACATAGGATGTTCTTATAACCAAAACCCATCAGTGGTATCAGAGCCTTGATTGGTTTCTATTGTATTGATGCCTTGTATGTTTGTTCAAGTTAAAAAATTCGATTTTTGTGAAACTGCCTGATGAACTCGGCGAGTCCCATTGTGGACTCGGCGAGTAGGCCCCTACTCGGCGAGTCCATATGGGTACTCAGCGAGTTCGAGCGTCAGAAAGAGGGGATTTCGGGATTTTTTGCTGTTTTTCTCATGGATACTTGCCTTATCTGTTTTAGATCATTGAAATCCGATTTTATTCATATTTTTGAGTATATCCTTGATTAAACAAAAGATAATTACCAATTGATTAGATAATAACTTCCTTATATGATAAAGATTGGATTATTTGTATTAATTGGGTAACTTATTTTGCAAGAAATTGAAAATTAGGTCAAATATAGATAATGATGAAATTAATTGTTTAATTTATATTATTTGTTATTTGATCCTTGTGTTATGAGAAGTTTCAATTTTTCCCCTTTAGGTTTTATAGTTTAAATTTAAACTCAAAAGTTTAGTTTTGAAATTTAAATAGTTGAAACCCTAATGTTTTGAAAAGGTTTCAAAACTTGTCCTCAAGTTTTGGAATTTAAATTTTGATTAAAAGTTTAATTTTGATGTATATTTAAATTCTAAACCTAATGTTTTGAAATGTTTCAAAACTTGCCCTCAAGTTTTGGAATTTAAAAGTTGATTATAAGTTTAATTTAGGAATGTTAAATTCTAAAACCCTAGTATTGTTTTGAAAAGTTCAAATCACACCCTTATGGTTTTATTAATTAATTAAGGTGTATAATTAAAAGAGGTTTAATAAATCCATAAAGTTTTGGTTTACAATTTAATTGAATTAAAAGTATAATTGTTAAATTTGACCTCCTAGTATTTTAAAAGTGTAAAATACACCCTATACTATATATAACATTAAAAGTCTAACATTATATATATGTATGAGTAAAAGTCAGTCTTACCGTTAGTAGGCCTCATTCACGAAGCCAGTCTATAAGGGGTGTTTAAGGAAATTGCCTATAAAATGGCGATTGAATGGGTATCCAATCTTACCCACCGCACTCTTGACTAGTGGAGGGTCGTTAGCCGAACGGGTAGGATAGGACACAAACCTTCCATTATAAGTATAATGAAGTACAAAAGTAGCTAAATGTTTTACAAATTCCCAATCTTAGTTACTTAGGCAAAAGTGAATTGATGCAATTTCATGAAATTACACTTTGTGCCCTTGCGAAGACGTTAGTGGAGCGTGTGTGGTTAACCGGCACACTAAATGGTTCTAAGCAAAGGTAGCAAAGGGTGACTCAATGTTTTTCATAGTTCGATGGAGCATGTGTGGTTTACCGGCACATCGAATAGGTGACTGTAACATGCGAGGGAACCATGTAAGTTTGCATGGTTATTCACACCCGCTTTGTGATCCTCGACATCCCAGTCACAAACTAGAGGGGCATATCGACATTTAAACATGCCATTGAAAAGTTCAATGAATCTCAAAGGATCTAGGAGTTTTCATAGATTTAAAACTTAAATTTCTTTTTCGTTTTTCATGGTGGAAATTAGTGAATCGTCATTCACTTACCTTCAAATATTCTGCAACTAGATTACGACATCCCTTTTCTAGGTTGTAGCGTATTGTGTTGGGTCCTAGACTTAATATCTCATTTGGGTGATTTATTAAGGACTCAATCAATCAACTAACTCGAATTCATTTTCTCCCGTTTTGTAGATGTCAAAGTACAACAACTATGGTCTTCCCAAATCCCGTGGAACAAGCATTCCACATGAAGATAATATTCCACGATTCGATCGAGGAATAAGAGATCATGCTTTACTTCCTCCACCTCCTCCAATTATTCTCCTTAACCCACAAGATCGAAGGCTTGAAAGGTTCAAGCTCACTCAAGCCCTTTTGGCAAGTAAACATAAAGAAGGAAAGTCGGTGTGTGCACACGTCGTAGGGATGAAGTCACACATTGATAAGTTAAGAATGTTGGGATCCGTTGTATGCGAGGAGATGGCTGTTGACTGGGTTCTTCAGTCACTTCCTAACTCGTATAGTGAGTTCGTAAGAGAGTACTATATGATGAACCACGACGTGACCCTTATAGATCTCACTTATGCTTATTGCTGCTGAATCAGCAATGGTTTGGCGCAATAGAAAAGCAAAGTTGATTGGTGAATCTGCCTTCCAGACCTCTATGGACATAGACAATGGCAACGAAAGACATGCTATGATCGAAAAGTTTGATCATAAGAGAAAGGCAATGTCTGAAGTAGTTCCATGTCCTGTTCCAAAAGAGTCAACTTGCTTTTATTGCCAAGAGAAGGGGCATTGGAGACGAAGCTGCCCTATTTACCTAAGAGATCTAAGAGATGGGAGAGTCAAAACGTATGGCTCTGCTTTAGGTAAAAATCCATTGACTAACTCTTTTAAGCTTCTATTCTAGATTCTTAATACATAATGTGATAAGATTACAATTGATGTTTTGTAGGATCGAAGAAAAGAAAGGAAGCTTAAGGGAAGAAGTGAGCAGAATCTAACCGGGAAGGAATGGATTTCGATCGCATTACTTGAAGATTAGATTCTTGAGCTACTACTTGGAGTTAGAATAAGATTGCTAAGAAAGATGTATTAGCATAGTTTTTCAATGAATTGCATTGTAAGGACAAATTTTTTCCGCAATAAAATAAATTTTGATTTTATATTATTTATTTATCCTTTGCAATGGCGTGTATGAAAAATTGATGTTTGAATGTTTTTATTATTAGCAATAATGGATTTGATTCTTAATTATGGAAATATCGAAAATTTACCAAATAAGGAGAGTTTCTCATCGCCCAAGTTTCAATTGGACAGAAACTTGGAATCTTGCAACTTGGTTGCACGATGAATGAGAAATTTCATATTTGGAAATTAGACTAATTCATTGACAAAGTGTCAAGTGAAGGACTAGGATATCGAGTACACAAAGTTGCGTGTTGATCAAGCCCACCATAAGAGTAACAAGATATTCGTCGTGATTTACTAAAGGTTTAGTAAATATGATTATACTTATAAGATTAAGTGTAATTCTGAATTGATTGAAAAAGTTTAAATCAATAGCAGAACGAATAAGAAGTATCAAGTAGGCAGAAAGATAAAAGTTTATCCATTCTAATAAGAAGGGAGAGTACCTTTTATGCTTTTTGATAGGTCTTAATGATTAAGAACCATATCTCAATTGATCCTCTAAGTGAGTCTTAGTACAATTGTATGTCTAAGAAGAGAAATCAAGAATTGAGGAAATGGTTAAATCAAGAAGTCAATCATACTTCGTTCCAAAACAAGTTTTAGAGTTAAGATTGTGACATTGAGTGAAAAGTATTAAGAAGGTTTATAGCATTCATCAAATGTGGAAAGTTGTGATGTCTTGGATAAGACAAAGACCAACTAGGACCAATTTATGAAGTGTTTCGATAAAAAAACTACACTAACTCTTGAATATTTGGTTGTCAAGAAATGTTTATTGACAAGAGAATCTTACATGTCAAGGAGTCAGTGGGAGTCTTAATGGTCTTGAAAGGTTTCAAGAACAAATCAAAATAAACCTTATCGATCATCACTAGCACACGAGTTGAGGTTTACAACCTATCGTGTTGACACTATTTTGTTTCTGTGCCATTCCAATTGAGTTAATTATGCATGTAAGTTCTATGAGTTCTCATTTGAATGCATAAAAGGCAGGCACCTTGATCATTGGAAAGTACATTGATAGGAAAGGGTGAGCTACTTAACTACTTGGAAAACATGGTGGGCAGCTGTGTTACCATAAAGCAAGAAGTCAATATTAAGAAAGTTCGGTCCATATGAGTTTGAATTTGTCGTAAACTTTGGTTTTGACAAATTCACATGGATAGGAACACATGCACCATTAAAATCTAAGATTCCCTCCTTCATGAAAATGACTGTGAGGAAATGATTTCACTAAGAGAGATTTTAAAAAGATAGTGACTGTGAAAATTGGATTCTCGAATTCGATTATGGTTACGGTATCCCTTTCCATGATTCGAATTGTGAGATTTGGCAATTAGTCTGAATTGATTAGACACACATATGAGCTATCTAAGGGAAAGGTGCATAAGCTTAGATAAAGGATTATCAAAGCATTAGGTATTAGATACATGAACTTAAGAAATTCAATAAGTATTGTTTTTCTAAAAGTTAAGCTGGTTTCTGAATACATGTCAAAGCTAGTGGGAGCATAAGTGTTATGTTTATAATAATCATCATGATAGTGGGAGCATAAATGTTATGATTGTATGATTATTAAGGAAAGTATTGCAAGTTAGCAATATTAATTATAGAAAACAAGAGTCATACTTTGCAAAGTTGTAAAGGTTGAATAGTTGTTTTGCTATAATTAAGGGAGAGAATATTATGCTTCATTTCAAATATAAAGGCTTAGGTTGTGGAATGTTAATAAATTTAGTCAAGGATCAATAGTGTGTTCTCGAATTTCGATTATGATTACGACATTCCTCTTCATAGTTCGAATTTTGAGAACCTAGCACATAAAATATTACGGCAGAAGATTGATAAAGTATCAAATCTTTATGTAAGACATTATGCATCGTGTCCCATACGCTTCGGGTATAGGATCGATTGCAAATGCTATAATATTTGACCATTCTAAAATTTTCCAAATGTCTAGCGCATTTAGAGTGAAAAAGGACAAGAATCGGTTTTGACTAAGATAATTAAATAACTATCAAAGAACAATCCAAAGTTCGCCTAGGATTGGTCGCTTGTGAGTAGTTGGAAGTATAGTATTGGATGGAACATATCAACTTTATTATAAATAGATAAGATTCTATTAAGAATGATTTGTCATATGGAAAATATGGAAACGTGTCCATATTGGGAATTGAATATTGAAAATCTATGTCTAGATTAGAAACTTTTATGCAAAAGGATGTTCAAAGGAATGTACTTTGAGTGAGAGACATCATATATAAGGAATTGTATAGTAACAATCTCTGATAGAGGACTTTGTAATATCATTGGCAATAGTCATTGTGACTTTTGTGCTATGACATTACGAAAGGATCATTGCATAAAATGTTAGAATCTAGCATATTCCATAAGTGGCAAGAATTTGATATTCTTTCACTTGTGAAAAGAATTGGGAGTTAAGAAATGAGTATGATTGGAAATGTGTTCATTTGATCCATTTCACAAAGTAGAACCATAGATAAACATTGTGTGCATGCTAGGAGCATGGGACAAGTGTAGTAATAATTCAAGTAAAAGGTTGATTATCCGAAACAACAAATAATGAGTAATCGATATGGTGATAGATAAAAGGTGTTTTATTTATGCTCAAAGGTTTGAGGCCATATGGGATTAGTATTATGCCTATGTTTCACTTTGCATGTTTTGACTTCCTGAATAATTTAATTGGTTTAGAACAGTCAAATTATTCGAACGGACCACAGTCGTTCATATGTTGGAAGTAGGTATGAATAAAGACTGTCGTGAATTGGTGTGTTGATTGTCTAAAGAGTATTAGACATAAGCAAATGTTTGCTGCAACGTTCATGAGTGCTTATGAATATGATTTGAGCATTGGATTAAACCCATGCTCACTTGGATCACTTCATGGATTGTTATCACGAGTGATTGGTGAGACGATAATGTCTTATATTCTTGAAACCGAGATGTGTGAGTTGTATCTTGCAAATCGGTTGCATATTGATAATATGTAAACGCACCAGTAACTTGGTGTCATAAAACATATTGTTGTGTGTGATTCGGTGAGTGAGTGCAAGCGAGCATTGAATCAAAGTTTATCCGTTCCTTTTATCCAAAGAAGGATAAAAGCGATATCTTTGGGCCCCTCGATGATTTAGTGATGACAAACGTAAATGCTCGGCCGGGCTAGGTCTAATTTGATTTGTTCAATTAGTCAGTCATCATAAATCGGAAGTCGAGAAATAGTACAGAGAGAATGATTAGAAATCATGTCTCATACGATATCTAGAATGGAGGAGTATATGATCCCTTATCTAAAGGACACGCGTATCTGATAGGATTAGAGTTGACAGCGGATTTGGAAAGCTATGATTGCAGATCAGGATCTGAAGTCATACGCAGAATAGTTATTAGACTTATCCAAGTGGGAGACTGTTGGATTAGTGTCTAAGTCCATAACTATTTTGGTATGTACTTGACCCGGTGGTGCATGGTCCTTTTGGGTTGCCTTCACCAAAGCAACTTGATAGGATGAATTATGGAGAGAAAGGATTAAATATGATTTATTAATATATTATGAGAATAATATATTAAAGGATAAATCATATTGTTTAATTAATATTAGTCAAGAGTTAATAAGAATTAAGTTTGTGACTAAAAGAGATTAATTAAACTTAAGGGACTGAAATTGTAATTATAAGATAATTGCAATTGGGCCATGGATTGCCTTATATTATAAGGTTGGACGAATTCTATGGGGAAACCCATTAGAAATCGTCCAAGGCTTTTAAGGAAAGGAGTCCATGGGTTGCTTAGGGCTTAAGCATCCAAATTAGGGTTTCCTTGTTAGATAACCCTAATAGCCTCACTATATATAGAGCCCTTATGCCCCAAAAACGTGGAGAAGCTTTCTTCTAGGGTTTCCACACGTTTTGGGCAGCCTCCTTCTCTTCTCCTCTTCACCCTCTTGCTCTTGGTGTTTGTGAACCATTAGAGGAGTGACATTTGTGACTCTAAGCTTTCTAAAGTCAATACAAGGAGGATTTGGGATTGTTATTACTACATAACAATCAAGGTAATAACTTAAACCCATTCTTATGTTAATATGATTACTTGTATGCTAGAACTAGGTTGTATAGTCTTGGATGAATTGCATGTACAATAGAGAAACCTAGAACCAAGCATTAGGGTTTGTATGAGCACATAGGATGTTCTTATGACCAAAACTCATCATGTGATTACACGCAACATACTTGAGCAGACTCCTATGATCTTTGTTTGATCTGGAAAAGGTCGAGGCCGTGATGAGGTGGGAGGTTCTGAGGTCTCCATCTAAGATTCGAAGTTTTGTTGGATTGGCATGCTACTATCGGAGATTCATTCAGGATTTATCCAAGATAACGGTTCCTCTGACTCGTTTGACGAAGAAGACGGTTACTTTTCATTGTTTCCTGAGCAGCAGTCAACTTTTGAGACCCTGAGACAGAGATTGTGTGAGGCACCAATTTTTACCCTATCGGAGGGTGTCGAGGATTTCGTGTTTATTGTGATGTGTCGATAACGGGTTTGGGTGCAGTTCTGATGCAGAAGGGTCGCGTGATCGCTTACGCTTCGAGACAGCTGAAGCCTCATGAGCCGAATTATACGACACATGATTTACAACTGGGGGCTGTGGTTTTTGCTCTCAAGATTTGGTGAAATTACCTCTATGGATTCCGTTGTACTATTTATACGGATCACAAGAGCCTGAGGTATTTGACGGATAAGTTGAATCTGAATATGAGGCAATACCAGTGGTTGGATGTGGTGAAGGATTATGATTGTGAGATCGTTTACCATCCGGGGAAGGCTAATGTGGTGGACGATGCTCTTAGCCACATGGCGGTCGCGGCTCCGATCAGGGATATTTGTTTGAGGATGACCATGATTACTCCACTTTTGGAGCGAATTCGAGAGGTTCAGGTTGAGGCTATAAAGTAAGAGCACCGGAAGAGTGAGCGCATATTGGTTCAGGTGGCTTCCTTTGATTTTGATAGCCGAGGGTTATTGAATCTTCATCGGAAAGTGTGGGTTCCGTATTGGGGTGGTGTGTGTCAGGATCTAATGGAGGAGGCGCAAAATCAAGGTTATGCATTCATCCTGGGGCGACGACGATGTATAGATATCATCGTCCTGGTTATTGGTGGCCATGCATGAAGCGAGATGAAGCTTGGTATGTGAAGAGGTGTTTGGATTGTAGGAAAGTACAGGTCGAGAATTAGTGACCTCATGACAAGATACAACTGTTAGATATTCTTGTTTGGAAATAGGAGGAGATTACCATGGATTTCATTACAAAGTTGCCTCGGACTATGCGTAGAGTGGATTCGATCTGGTTCATCGTTGATCAATTGACCAAGAGCACGCATTTTATTCCAATTCAAGAGAGTATCTATACAGAGAAGTTGGCTGAGATATACATCAGGGAGGTCGTGGCAGGGCATGGGGTGCCACTTTCTGTGGTTTCAGATAGGGACGTCCGGTTTACTTTCAGATTTTGGAAGAGGTTCCAAGACGAGTTAGGCACTCGTCTGCATTTCAGTACGACCTGCCACCCACAGACTAATGGTCAGAGCGAGCAGACAATTCAGACTTTAGAGGATATGCATCAAGCATGAGTTTTGGATTTCCGGTGGGAGTTGGGATACGTATCTTCCTTTAACAGAGTTTTCGTATAACAACAGTTATCATGACAACATTGATCGACCTCTGTTTAAGATGCTTTATGGGAGGAAATGTAGAACCCCGATATGTTGGGGTGAGGTCGGTCAGTGAGTCATGGGGAGTACCGAAGTGGTACTCAAGACTACCGAGTTGATTCAGCAGGTTCGGAGTAGACTTTAGACAGCTCAGAGTCGGCAGAAGAGCTATGTCGACAACCACCAATAAGATCTAGAGTTCTAGGTTGGGGATATGGTTCTCCTGAAGGTGTCACCTTGGAAATGTGTCATCCGATTCAGGAAGAGGGGTAAGTTGGGCCCTAGGTACATCGGTCCTTTCAGGGTTTTGACCCAGGTGGGACGGGTTGCTTATCACTTGGATCTTCCCGAGGAGCTTAGTCAGATCCATAGCATGTTCCATGTCTCTCAGCTGCAAAAATGTTTAGTGGATGATTATGTGGTGGTTCCGTTGGATGACATTCAGGTAGATGATCGCACGAATTATATCGAGAGACCGGTGGCGATTCTTGATCGAAAGACGAAACCCTTGAGTAACAAGGTTGTTGAGCTAGTAAAAGTTTAGTGGTAGCATCTCAAGGGTTCAGAATGGACGTCTGAGCTAGAGGACGAGATGAGGGAGCAATATCCAGAGTTGTTTGGGGCAGCGGACTTCAAGGACCAAGTCTGATTCAAGTGGAGGAGAATTGTAAAACACGAAAATGTGGTATGTTTCATTTAGCCTTTTATCGTAAAAATCATTGCATTCTAGTCCCTAGCTAGTACGCTTAGCATACTAGCTCGTTCCATTTTGCGGGTTTCATCCACTTATGTGGGGCGTACGTGGAGTACGCATGGCATACGTGGTGCAGTGGAAAACCCTACTTTTTATGGTTTGCACCCTATTTAAACAAGTTATCTCACTCTTGGACACTCTATTGACCAACCTCCATCACCCTATGTCCTAATATCGAAACCCTAAGTGTATTTGGTGAGATTTGAGCTTGAAAGTGAGTTTGTTGGTGTTTTGTGGTGAAAAAGAAGAAGAGGAATAGTTGGAGGTTGCTTGGGAGTAGCTTGAGCTTGTAGATCTAGAGTTATCTTCTCCTTAGCAAGCCATTTGAGGTAAAAAGCTCTCATCTTGATGATTCTATGTGCTAGAACCAACTTAGGGTGTTGTTTAAGCGTTTTTTGGGTCTTTTGAATTAAAGTTGAGCTTTTGATCTACTCCAGAAGCCATGTATGTTAGATCCTAGCTCCATTGAGGTCCCTTGTCCATAAAATGCAATCTTTATGTAAGATATTGGTCCGTGCAAGTGTTAAGGTTCTTATTAAGCTTCTTTTTTAGTATTGGGTCCCATTAAGCCATGCATAGTGTAAAGTTGCCAGCTTTACATATTAAGTCGCCACTTAGGACCAGATCTGGGTGTTTATCATGTTGGCTTAACCAGTTAAGTGCTTAATAGGTTGGGTTGGTAAGCAGGGGAGTACGTTGGGTGTACCCAGTTGGTACGTTGCGCGTACTAGCCCCGGAAGGAGTATGCTAAGCGTACGAGCTGAGTACGCCCCGCATACTCAGCATATTGACTTTCATGGTTTGGGCCATATCTTCGGCTTTTTGTATTTGGGCCTTGTTGGGCCATTGTACTTTTAAATTTAGGCCATGGTTGGGTTATGGGATTTCTTGGTATTGGGTCCATGATAATTTTGGGGTCGAATTTGGAAGTTGGGCCTTAATGGGCCTTAGGATGTCATTTAGGAATTTGGGCCTTTTGAGCAATAGGTTAGGCCTTGGTTTTAGGCCAAGTAAGAAAAAGGGTAAACTGGTCTTTTACCCTAGATATTGGTCAAGTAGCTTAGATTCTTGATTATGGGTCATGATCCAATTATTAACTGGATATTTATTTGATGATGTTAGCATGGGGATTTTCCTGACCAGCAGAATGAGATTTTTTCTGAGTGATTCTATAGCTTGAGGTGAGTTTCCTCATTGTGTTTAGCAGGTCGAAAACATCAATGCCGACATATAGTTTGATATGTTAGGATGCTAGTTGTCTGCGTGAATCTTGAATGTGTTATGTATTTATATATATTTATCGAGTGGGCCCCAATGAGTATCTGTCACACCCCCAAACCAGAATGGCAGAAACATTTGGGGGTGGATGACTTCACATAGTACCATAACAATTAAATATTGTAAAGAAAGTAATACAACCATCATATATATAATAAAAACGTACATTTTTGTATTATACATGTTTCCAAAAGAATATTACAATATGACGATTTAAAATGTTTGATAATAAATGCCTTTAGCGTTCCTTCTTCAAAAGCTGGTAGTTACTTGTATTACTGATTCCCTGAGAAATACAAGTGGTTTCGAAAAAGTGTCAACAATAAAGTTGGTGAGTTCATAAATGTTTTGTACTGAAAAAGTATGTCTTTTTGGAAGAAAATCGATGAACGTGGCTTTCAGAAAATCCAATATTTTCCACATATAGTTTGAAAAGTTCCCAAGGTTGGAGGGCGTTAGTATCTTTCGTATTTAAATGATAAAGATAATTTTTGTACTCAAAATAATGTAAGTACTGAATGCATGTATGAATCTCGTAAATCAAGCTTGTTTTTATACTTTTGTGTGAGTCTTATAACCATACTATTGACACAGACTGCTTGTAACAACATGCTTCAGGTGTTGTAGTGTTATGACATTTGTCACCCCAGACCTGCCGGTCTAACTGTAGCTAACAGTTTAGGTGCGGGGTTGTCAATCCCGTATAGATCTATACACAAGTATCACGCTCTCCCTCCAAGAGATTATGGCTTATAATACAGGACTTGAAATGCATACATAAGAGTACGTTGAAGTTTGAATATCTCACATCACTTAGTATAAATAGATTTATGATAAGAAAGTCTTTATTTCACTTTAGATGAAGGTATTTCGTTTTTCAAGATGTATACGTAAGAATGTATGAATAACTCGCAAACTATACCCATTATAGTTTTTCAGAAAGTATGTTCCGTTTGGTGAAAATAACTTGGTGATATACTAAACTTTATACGTAAAGATAGTTGTTGCATTTAAGTTTATATAAAACGATACGTTTTCTTGTATTGTACTTGTATCCCCCCCTAAAACATGAAAAGACTTGAAAAGTAGGGGTATGAACTCACTTGTTCGGTTTGAAGAGAATGAGACTAGAGTCGGGCAGAACTTCAACTGCGGAAAGCTGCGTCTTCGAGCTTCTCGGGGATCTCGGTAGCATAGAACCTTCGTCGGGGGCTCGAGTTTGGAACCGAGGGTGTCGGGATGGTCTCTGGTACGTAAGAGTGTGTGAGAGTGAGTGAAATTTTGAGAGAGGTGTGCTAAAATCTGGAGCTTATGCCTTCTATTTATAGGGCTGAAAGCGCGAGTACGCTGGGCGTACCACCAGAGTACGTTGGGCGTACGCGTTACGCTGGGCTTAACTTTGTGTCATGGCTTACGACTCGGGTCTAGCTAGGCATAGAGCTTGCAGCCGATGGGACTCGACCCTGCACCTGAGTACGCTGGGCGTACTCCTGAATTACGTTGGGCGTAATTCTGGCTTCTATCTTCTAAATTCCGTAACTTTCGCGTACGGGCTCCGTTTTTCGCGTTCTTTATATCCACGCGTAGGTGAGATTATGTTCTACAACTTTCATTTAGACTCCGTCGGCTAGTTTTGATTTATTTTTAATGCTATGTTTTTAATACGCCGGGACTGCTAAAGTCCGTTAAAAATTCATAACTTCTTTATCCGACGTCTGTTTTCGTTTGTCTTTTTATCATCTTACTCCTATTGTGGATACCTTCTACTCTCGTTTAGGTTGCGTTAGCTAAATATCGATCGATCTTCAATTCAAGTTTTTAGCTCTCTACTACTGTTACGAAACTTAGAAAATTCGTAACTTCTTCATACGATGTCCAATTTGGGCGATCTTTTTATGTACGTTTACAGTTTAACGAATTCTACAACTTTTGTTTAGACACTTAAGGCTAAAATACATTTTATTGGAATTTCACTTTTTACGTTAAATAGTGTTTTACCGGGTGTGTCGTAAATATTTGAGTGGTTATAGTTTCTTCAATATAACCCGATTTTGAATGTTCTTTATGTTTTTGGAAACCATGGAACGATATCTAACATTTGATGCATCCCAATTTAGATATTTTGAACACTTTATTTTTGAGGTTAATTTCGTTGATTCCAAATAGTTTTCGTTGTATTTGACTTTTGAGTGTTACATTGCTTTTGGAAAAATATAGGGTTGTCACAATATCATGTATGCTATTATCTTTATGAGTAATGCATGTGTTTGTATGATTATATGTTTATATGCTTATATGTATACTGGGCAGGGCCCGATGCCAGGCGGGGCCTGATGACTGACAGATCTTTTTACCGAGCGGTGATCGATGCCGGGTGGGGCCCGATGACGGGCGGGTTCCATTATATGTTTTATATGTATTGTATGTGTTATTTTGGGGAGCTCACTAAGTTTTTTGCTTACGGTTTTCAATTTATGTTTCAGATACTTCTGCTTCGAAGGGGAAGAGCCCAGGATGATTGTAGTGCACACACCGTATCGTTCTGCATTTTTATATTACTTTGATGTACTTGGATGATTTTGATACACTATGATTCACCATGATTTCTATGTTTTTGTTTCAATGATGGTTTTATTGGTTTAAAAATCGAAATTTTTAGACTTGAGTTTTAGGACATTACATGAAGGGAGAATTGTGGAGATCTCCACTGCAAAAATCATGACTAAATTTTGTCATTTTATTAAATCTTAGTTAAATCTTGGAAAATAATTTGTAGTAGTCTGGTTTGTTTTTTTTTTGTATAGATAATAGTGACATTTGTAATTATAGGTAAAAGGGTAGGTCAAAGTCGGGTCAGAATATGTGATAGCAAACCCACAAGAAAACTTCTAACAATAGGTATGTATAGGGCTGTAAACGAGGGCTTGTTCATGTTCGTTCATTT
Organism: Lactuca sativa; assembly: GCF_002870075.4. NCBI lineage: Eukaryota > Viridiplantae > Streptophyta > Magnoliopsida > Asterales > Asteraceae > Lactuca > Lactuca sativa. The sequence goes on from NC_056625.2 coordinate 206,208,086, forward strand.
AAAAAATTATATTGTTCATGTCTGTTCATTTATGTTCGTAAACATGCTAAACGAACATAAATGAACGAACACAAATGAACAAAGATAAACAAACACAATTGAACATATATATTGGAAGATAAAATCATATCCTAAATTAGTTAGTCAACTAATTATTATATACCATGTATAGCTCCTATACTTTCGTTGTAATCTGTATTTATACTTGTTTTAATCATCAATAATATTCTCAAGGGGAAAACATTATTCAACCCTAATATGGTATCAGCCTAACCTCGTTCCTTCTATCATTCTCTTCCTCATCATTCTTCTCCTCTTCTCTAATGTCTTCCCCAATCGATTCATCCCTCCCATTAAACACTCTCATCCATATGCTTACCATTAAATTAACCTCATCCAACTATCTTCTATGGAGGAATCAGATCAGTCCATTGTTGCTTCACCAAAACTGGATGCAGTTTGTTGATAGGTCCTATCCTACCCCCTCAAAATTCATTATTGTTAATGATAAAGAAACCCCAAACCCAAATTATCTCTCTTGGGTTGAAACATATCAAAAGGTACTTCTCATCCTTCAAACCTCACTCTCTGAAGAAGCCATGGCAGAAGTAATCAACCTCTCTTCTTTTCATGTCGTCTGGAAGGCTCTAGAGTCTACCTATAATCATGACTCCATTGAGAGATCCCAAAATCTCAAGGACTATCTTCGACAGTTAAAAAGGGTAATCTTTCTGTTCCAGATTTTGCTAAACAGTTCAAGACTATTTGTGATCAGCTTGCTGCCATTGTTCAACCGATCTCTGAATCGGACAAAAGCCACTAGTTTTTGTGTGTTTTAGGGTTAACTTTTGAGATGTTCTCTACTGCTCAAAGAAATGTTCAGCCAAAACCTTTGTTCCATGATCTTGTTGCTCATGCAAAGGGTCATGAGTTATTTATTTATGTGCTCCATGGTCCCTCTCCTCCACCCATCGCCTTTACTGCTCATTAATCTCCACAACCATCCTGTGGCAGAGGTCGATCTGGACTATCTAATTACCATGGTTCCTCTTCTTCTCAAGGACGTGGTCAGTGATAGCCTCACTGCCAACTTTGTCGGCATAACGGCCATTACGCCACCACCTTTCCTGACTTAGGAACTTATGCACATAAATCATCCTACTCTGCTGCTAATTTGGCTCAAGCTTTCACTACAAACTGCAACCTTCATGAATCCAATCCAGATTGGTATGTAGACTCTGTGGTAACGGCTCACATAGCTCCATCTTCTGCATCAGTTGACTCATATGTTCCCTATCATGGAGATGATAAGGTTGCCTTGGGTAATGGTAATGTGCTTCATATCTCTCGTATTGGTACATTCACAGTTAAACCCAATCTCAAACTGAAGGATGTTCTTATAGTTCCACATCTCAAAAAGAAACTTCTTTCCGTGAGCAAGCTAGATAACGATTACCCGATTGATTTTCTATTTTGTTGGTCTTTTTTTTTTGCCATTCAATACACGAACACCAAATCCATTCTCGCAACAGGAAAGCATAAGGATGTGTTATTCATGTTACATGCGGGACCCCAGGCTCTAGTTGTATCAGTTTCTTCTCCTATTAAGGCTTCATTTGAATTATGACACAAACGACTTGGACATGTTGCTTTTGATGTTATTTTAGTTTTAAATAACCATGGATATTTGCTTCTTACTTCTTATTTACCAAGACCAAATATTTGTTCATCATGTGCACTCTCAAAACCCCATTGCTTGCCCTTTCAATTAAATGAACAACGATCTTTACATGTTCTTGAAAAAGCTCACTGTGATTTGTGGGGATCTACTCCCATTACTTCCGTTGATGGTTATCAGTTCTATGAATTATTTGTAGATGACCACTTAAGATTTTCTTGGTTTTATTCGTTGAAAACAAAGTCTGGATTTTTTGAAGTTTTAGAAAACTTCTTACAGTTTGCTCAAACACATTTTTCTTGTAAACTCAAACTTTTACAAAGTGATGGTGACACCGAGTTTTGGAATCATTGCGTTAGAAAGTTATTTCTTGATAATGGTACTCACCATCAGATGTCTTGCCCATACACTCCACAACAAAACAAATGTGTAGAACGCAAACATCGCCATCTCACCGAAACAGGCCTTGCAATGATGTTTGGTGCCAATGCACCAACAACTTTTTGGGTGCATGCTTTTTGCTCAGGTCATAAATCACTTCCCAACCAAGTTATTAAACAACAAATCACCCTTCAAAGTTCTTTTTCATTCGGTTCCAAATTACAACAATTTTAAGGTATTTGGATGTCGTGTTTTTCCTTACTTACGACCATACTCAGAACATAAACTCACACCACATAGCATTGAGTGTGTTTTTTTCGATTATTGCACATGCTACATAGGGTATAGATGCATCGATCCTCTTATGTAACGAGTTTTCATAACCCACCATGCCCATTTTGATGAGACCTCGTTTCCCTTTGCAAGAACAACAACACCCGCTGATCTTGCAGGTTTATTTTTGTGCTCTTATTCGGATGAATTACCTCATATATCCTCATCCCAAACAACCCCTGATCCTCAACATATCAAGACCCCTATCCTATTAAAATCCTCCATGCCTTGTACCTCTTGTTTGCATGATACTACCCCCACAACACCACCCACCATCATTGAATCTGCCTCCACCTTCAACACCACCATCTCAGCCACCTCCAACTGCACCTACACCATCGATTTCCTCTATACCATCGACACATCAGATGGATACCGAGGGTAAAACTGGAAGTGTTAAAACCCGACATCTTCTCAATCTCCTTTCCATTTCTCCCACTACTTTGCATGATTCTCTATTCGCAAACAAAGAACCTCACGGTTTTAAATCTGCCTCCAAACACCAACACTAGTGTCACACCATGTCTGAAGAAATTCAGGCGCTTCACCAAAATAACACTTGGACTCTTGTTCCATGTCCACCAAATCAAAATGTGGTTGGATCTAAATGGGTTTTTCGGACCAAGTATCATGCTGATGGAACAATTGATCGACATAAAGTAAGCCTTGTAGCTCAAGGTTTTACACCAATTTAGGGCTTTGATTTCTCTCATACATTTAACCAAAGTAAATATGCTCATGATATTTTAAGTCGTGTCGGTCTCCTTGATTCCAAACCCATTGGGTCTCCTCACACAACCAATGATGTCTTTACCACTAGGCCATCATGATCCTACTTTATATAGGTCATTTGTTGGTGCTCTCCAGTAATTGACTATAACAAGGCCTGATTTCTCTTACGTTGTCAATCAAGCTAGTCAGTTCCTTCAGTCCCCAACGGATCAACATTTCACCTTAATTAAAAGAATTATGTGATATATCAAAGGGATACTCCATCACGGTCTTCAATTCTCTTGTCCTTCCTCATCCACGCTTATTGGCTACTCTGATGCGGACTGGGCTCGATGCATCAGAACTAGACGTTCCACCTATGGCTATTCAATCTTTTTCGGTGGTAACCTTGTCTCTTGTAATGCAAAGAAACAAACAACAGTCTCTTGATCGAGTTGTGAGTCGGAGTATCGATCTATGTCCAACACAACTACAAAACTTATTTGGATTTCACATTTGTTTCCAGACTTAAATGCCTTACCGACTGCTCATCCCAATCTGTTGTGTGATAACCTAAGTGCCATTTTCCTTAGCCAAAATCCCATTGCACACCGACGTTCTAAACACATAGATATTTACTATCACTTCGTTCGTGAACTCGTCTAGTTAGGTAAATTGCACACCAAGTTCGTTCCAGTCAAGCTTCAGGTAGCTGACTTCTTCACCAAACCATTACCACGATCACTCTTTGAGTCGTTCATGATTAGTTACGAGTTCACCCACCACCTGTGCGCTTGAGGGAGGGTATTTGAAGATAAGATCATATCCTAAATTAGTTAGTCAACTAATTATTGTATACCATGTATAGCTCCTATACTTTCTTTGTAATTTGTATTTATACTTGTTTTAATCATTAATAATATTTTGAAGGGGAAAACATTATTCAACCCTAATAATATATGAATATAAATGTGCATATAATATAATAATGTAATCTGTCACACCCCGACCGCCAGCGTAAACACCGGTGTTGCGACGTAAAAAGTTGGATCACAATTAACAACGCATAATGAATAATACAAGGATTTATGATACATTACATTCTTCCATAATCCGACATGAGGATTTACATTATTGACAATCTAAAAGATGATAATTACTAGAACATGTTCTGCAAATGTAATTTAAAATGAAACAAAAATGCCTAACAGATCGACCAAATATTTAAATTAGAAAATGCATAATTCCATGTCACAGAGGGTGTGTCTTCCGACTCCTATGTTCCTGAAGATATATACGTTTGAAAACAATACTTCAACAATAATGTTGGTGAGCTTTATAGGTTTTGACTATGTGTGTTTTTATAATCAAAAGTGTGTTTAGACTAATGAGTTATAAAAGTGTAAAGCGCAACATATTCTACCTAAGTAAACTCATACAAGTAAAAGAGATTTGATTATCGTTCTGACTTCGTGTATTTTATAATCAAAAGTGTGTTTAGACTAATGAATTATAAAAGTATCAAGTACAACAAGTTTTACACTCGTAATCCCATACAAGTAAAATAGATTTGTTTATCTACATAACTTATAAATTCAAAGTTATAATTCGATAGAATTTCGTGTTGAGTTAAACATTTATTTTTTTCAATTAAATCAATATTTGACACATAACCATTTGAATAAATCATTTTCATTTTATTCCTTCACGTTCTAGAATGAATTTCCACGATTTTATAATGAGCCTATAACCGAGCTACGGACGAGAAAGCCTTTGAAGAGCACAGTGAGTAGATGTGCCTAAATAATCAATAATGCTTCATCGACATTGTGAAATTATGAAAAGAATGAAAAATTATATCTGTTTTGACTCGTCAGATGGCAGGTGTTGCTAGTAACCACATACGGTGCTATCAACCCATATATATCTATACCAATAAGTTTTACGGTCTTTGCGGATTAACAGTTATAGCACATATGACTTTTACTAAGTTTTCATGTTTTTAGTGCATGAAGAGTATTAATCTCTAATAAAGGTTCTCGTAATGATCATATCCGAATTGTGTATGTGCCCTAGACTTTAATGAAAAGTTTATTTGACTCAATCGTTCAAGTTTTTCAATCAAGTAAATAACACTTTAAAAAATGAAGTTGTAAAGTTTCCTATACTTAGACTTCAGGTTGTAGTACAAGTTTTCTGACAAAATCAAGCAGCGTAGCGGCTGCATTTTGACTAAATCCAGATTTCGTTTAATGTGAAATCAACCAATAAATATAAACTTTGAAACACAAATATACAAATAAAATAGTTATTAAATCGTAGCCATAATAAATTCGTTTTTACCCTATTTAATTTTTAACAAAATTAAATCACATTCGTTAACGTAGTTCATGTTTATAGTTCATTCCTTATATATATTCTATATATTTTTTTCAACAATATATATATATATATATATATATATATATATATATATATATATATATATATATATATATATATATATATATATATATTCTAAAACCAATTAAAGAAATAGAAAATATATATATATATATATATATATATATATATATATATATATATATATATATATATATATATATATATATATATATATATATATATATATGCATATTATGATTTAGTAAGAAATTATATATGTTTATATTAAAACTAATATTGACATATATGATACCCAAATCATCGTTTCGTGTTTCGTGTTTAAAGTCGCATTTTACCCTTTTTTGTGTACAAGAATTTTATGTATATGTATAATACATATTTTGTCAATATTTCAAGTGTTTAAGCATCTTTATAGTCTCATTTCTATATATAAAACATTTGAGAAAATCATCATTTTTATATATAACACGTTTATGAAGCCTGTTTGTCGTCCTTTTATATAAAACTCATATAAGAACAATTATGAACACCTTTTTTATATAAAACATATTTTTATATAAAAATAATAACCCTTTTTATATAAAATCTTATTTTGATTATTTTTGTTCAAGTCTTTTATATAGATACATATAATACATAAATTTATACACACACATAAGACTTTATTTCCTTTGGCAAAAAAGTATTAAAAGCCTATTTTTCAAATAAGACGTACAAATACATATTTGGTTGTTATTTTATGCATAACACCTACTTGTGTAGAATTAAAAGTCTTTATGTATTTAACACACACACACACACACACACATATATATATATATATATATATATATATATATATATATATATATATATATATATATATACTTAGATCTTGGTATTGTCTTATGATTTATTTAACTAACATTTTATGTCATAAAATGTTCATGAAATGTCAAGAATCTCTTACATATAATTTGTAACATGTTTATTAGCATTTTAACATTTCACTTATGCATATGTATTTAGAAAAAACACAATGCAGTTTGTAATAACCTAGTTAGATACACACAACATATTGTGAACACATAATAGCAACAAACTTTATAAAAGAAAAAAAAAATATGTATCTTCCCTCAAAAATCAATAAAACATAAAATGGGGTCATAAAGACTCACCCTTGATGCGAGATATCAATCTAGGCTCGAAGAGTGGCTCATTTACTTGAAGCTTTACGTGAGAAACCGCAAATCGAAACCTCTTTAACTAAAAAAATCACTGGGACTGTTTTATAACTAGTTAAACGAGAGGGAGGTCTTCGGTTCTTGGTTTGATTGAGAAAAGAAAGAATGAAGGTAGAAAATGGGTGGTTACTATTGACAACCGGTGGGGAAGGGCTACTCCGGCAACTTCCTCGTCGGTTCTTCTTTCTTTTATGGTAGTAGAAACACGAAGGGGAGTGGAGGAAGTTGGTTCGAAGAAAATAGGAAGCAACAACAACAATATCTGGGGGTGTATGGCAGCTTCGATCGACGAAAGAGAGGGACATAATGCGAGGAGGCTGTGCCTTGCGATCACAAGAAAAAGCCCACCTTTGGTGGTGTTTTCTTGGCAGAAAAACGGAGAAGAAAGGAAAAGAGAGGGAGAGGGAGAGAGAGAGAGAGCAAGAGAGAGAGAGAGAGAGAGAGAGAGAGAGAAAGAGAGGGTAGTGTTTGAGTGACTAAAAGGAGCCGATGGAAGAGTGCAATAAAACTCATTCGTGGTTATGATTTTAATACCAATAATGCATGTCCTTTGAGTTAGATTTGTAAGAAAAGTGCTAGGCTTTCAATCATGTGTACTTTGTGTCACACCCCTGAACCAGGACGGCAGAAACATCCGGGGTTGGATGACGTCATTGTATAGTACTATAACAACTGAATATGAATGAAACATAGCATTACAAGTGACATACATTGAAAATACGTACTTACATTGTTTTTATATTATACTTGTTCATCAGTTAAACAAAAGTGACAAAAATTAAATTTTCATAAGGTTGCACCACTTGACCTCATAGCAGAGTTGATTACCTGTTACTGGATCCATGAGAATATAAGTCGTTTTGAAAAGCATCAACTAAAAAGTTGGCGAGTTCATAAGCATTTTTGTATAAAAATGGTTTTGCACTTGATTAGAATAGTTCTCGTAGTACTTTCAGAAAATCCGATATTTTCTATAAAAATTATTCGTAAGTCTCGTTCCAAAACTATGAATATATGCATGTCCTTTGTTATCTTCTGTTCATAAAAGTAAAGTGAACGTTCCCAGAAAATCCAATATTTTCTGATGTAATAAAGACTGTAGTCTTAAACCCTAAGACTGGAAGTGTAAGAGACTGAATACTTGAAAAATGATTTGCAACTTTGTAGTTTAATAAAACTGACGAAGTGTAAGCTTCGTGTAAACCAAAATCATATTGTTATTCCTTATGTGAGTCGCTATAACCATGCTTAATATGACTGGTATGCCTGTCATGAAGTTCTTCACACATCGGTTTCGGTAAGATATTTGTCACCCTAGACTGGCACGTCTAGCTGTAGCGAACAACTCAGGTGTGGGGGTGTTAACCCCATATAGATCTATACACAACTACCTCGCTCTCATAGGAGACTCTGGTTATAACTACAGGACTTACAATGTACGCTAGGTAGGTACGGTGAAGGAAAGTCTCACAAGAGCCTTAACAGATTTACGTGAACTATGTCTCCGTTTTACTTGCAAAATAAGATAATTATGCCTTTAAATAATTATGTGTACTTTGAAAGTGTGGTTTGTGACCTCCAAACTATACCGATTATAGTTTATTATGTTTGTTTGTCAAGACAATTTATATAATCATGTATATAAATACATATATGTTAACATGTCTAGATGTTTTTAAAAGAATATATCATATACATCACATTTAACATAAGTATAAGAACTTTTAGTATGATAAAACCAATTTCTAGTTTTTGACTTTTCTGTCCCTGTTTTTAGAAAACTTATAGAAAAATTATCGTAAGTCGAAATTTGGATCCGTAAACTCTGAGAGTTTGGAAAATGAGTCTAATTTGTTCATACTTTTTATTATAATTTTTAATGGCCTCAAACCAGTGTGAAAATGTTCACCTTCACAGACTAGTTCGAAATTATTTCTGAATTGATAGGTAGTTTTGTAAAAATTGCCAGAAATTGTAGAAAAATCTTATGACTGTGTACGAGTACTCCCCAGAACGGTATAAACTTGAAACATTTTCATATTAAACAGTTTTGAAAAAATACTAAGTTTAAGATGGTCAAAACAGTCTATTAAATAGACCATAACTTTTCTATTGAAAGTTGATGTTTAAGTTTAGATTATATATGTTTGAACACAACACTCATATTTGCTATTTTTGAGTGTATAATCCCATATCCACAAGTATTCATGCAATACATATGTTAACAAACACATTTCTCATGATTTTTATGAAGATGTATAAGATCAACTCCATGTTCATGCAAATACCCAAAGGTTAAACACAAAACACATTGGTCCATGCAATTATCCAACAGTTAAACAAAAACTTGACTTGTATTCCCCCCTCCCCCCCCCCCCCCCCCAAGTATGAAAAACTCGAAAAAAGTGGGGTATGAAGCTTACCTTGAGGATTTTCGAGATGTTCAAGAAGAAGAAAGAAACTTTCAATCCTAGCCTTGTGTTCTTGGTGAGATTCTCGAAATGGTGTTCTAAGGGTTTAACACACAACAAAATGTGTGTGTAAATGGAATGTTCTTAGCATGAACATGTAATAAAACACTTTTAGTTTAACATGGACTTACCAAGAAGCCTAGAATCGATTTTTGATCATGATGAACTCGAGATTTTTAGAGAGAAAAAGGAGGATGTTCTTGAGAGCCAAGTAAGGAATTTGAAGTTGTGAAGTGTGTGTGTGTGATCGGCCTCACATAAGGAAGAGAGAGAGAAAGGAGAGTTGACCTTCTTCAATTTGATGGGATTTGCATGGTTACATTGGGGTTAAAAGGCTTAGATGCATGTTAGATAAAAATGAGGTGGCAATGCTTATTATCCATTCCATTTTCCTTTTCTTTTTCCTTTTTTTGTTTTTGTTTAAGCCAACCGACCCAAGAGGGTTCTGGGCCCAAATGGTGGCCCAAAAGAGTGGGTTTCGATTTTGGCTTGGCCCAATAATTTTTTTTGGCGCAATAGGAGTTTTCGATCCATTTACGGCCTAAGAAAAACCAAAGAGGCCCAAAGGGAAGTTCTCGGCCCAATAAGGCCTAAAGAAAAAGCTTTTGGCCCAATAAGGCCCAATGAAGGGTTTTCGGCCCAATGTAGATCCCAATAGAAGTTTTTGGCCCAATAGGGCCCAAAGAAAGGTTTTCGGCCCACTAAGATCAAGTGAAGAAGGTATCGGCCAATAGGGCCCAAAGAAGAAGTCTTGGTCCAATAGGGGTTTTGGGCCGAGAATTCTTGGGCTAAGGCCCAAAATTGATTGGACTTAGCTATTGGATCGAGTTTTTTTGGGCTTATACTCGGTTTTTTCGACTTGAATCACAATGTATGAACGTAAGAACTTAAATAACATTGTGGTTTGGATTTCACTAAATGAGGTGTTACAAGGTTACATGGAGGAAGTTGTTGTAGGCAAGCTTCGTATCTTAAACCCTAAATTGCTGGTTGTGACATCTTCCCCCCGTTAAAGGGAATTTCATCCCGAAATTCGTTCTAGAGTAGTCCTTAAGAACTAGAGAAGGGATGGGGGTACTTGTAACGCCCGCAGATCTGGGCTAGCCAATTTAGAGGCAATAAGGGTCGAAAACGACTTTTCGACAAAAGATTATTTAGAATAAATAATTTTAACCAAGTTGTAGAATATGTCTCAAGGTTTCCGTACATATAAAGAACGCCGAAATCCGAGTTATAACGAAGAAGTTATGGCCCGTCGAAGTTTTACGGCAAAACCGGCACGACACCGGGAAGCGTAAAAAGTGAATTTACGATAGAGCGCGATTTAGACTTAGTGATCTAAATGAAAGTCGTAGAATATGTTAAAACGAGGAAATCCATAAAAAGAACGCCCAAATCTGACTTCGTATGAGGAAGTTATGATTTTTCTAACATTCGGCTTAGCAATGCACAGCCCGAAACTCGAATTTTAGTTAGAGCGGTTTTTGGCTTACGCGACCTAAATGAGAGTTGAAGATCTCATTAATAGGAAATCAACGGTAAAAAGATAGACGAAAACGGAGTCCGTATGAAGGAGTTACGAATTCTTCGCGGTCATTTAACAGTCTAAACGCCTCCTACTGTTAAATTTGAGATTGGTCGAGAATTAGCCGATGGGGTCTAAATGAAAGTTGTAGATCTTGTTTTTACCTACGCGTGGAAAAAAAGAACGTCAAAAACGGAGCTCGTATGCGAAAGTTACGGGGTTTAGAAGTCAGCAGGGTGCTGCTGCAAAAAGGGTGACGTGGCTGAATATGGGCCAAGGCTTTCTCCCCAAGGAAAGCCATCAGGTGATGACATGTGGCACTGACTCGGCGAGTCAGTAAACCGACTCGGCGAGTCCGTCAGGATTTCACCCTATAAATAGAAGTGTCGGGTTCTCTCATTTCTCACACCTTTCCCCACTTCTTTCTCTCTCTCTATACTTTCTCTCTAACCTATCCTAACCCCCCCTAAAGCCTAGGAAAACCCCCTAGCACCCGAAGAAAGCCCCGAGGCTCCTGGAGTCCCGAAAAAAGAGCCTTTCGGCTCGGGAACGCTGCTCCAACGAAGCCCGATTTTCGAGAAAACCAGCTGTAAGTGAGCTATGCCTACCCTATCTTTAGTATAGCTTATGTTTTAATATAGTAAGGTTATTAGGAACTTATAATAAGTATTTGGGCTATTATTATTATTATTTATATTGAGTGTTATTTAACGCTTATATAATAATAATAATAGCTAGACTATTAATTTGTCACGGTTAACGTCAGACTAAACCCTAGTCATATTGATACTAGGTTTGTCGAGGAAATCGTTTTAAGAATAACGAAGTGCTGTCCGAGTGACGAGTCACCACCTTCCTAGGTGAGTGCATAGTTACTTTCATCTTACACATAGATATGAAGTATTTTATATAAATTACATGCTATGCGTGCATATTATCTAAATACTTGTTGTCTATGCTGGATGAACAATTTTATACATGTTTTAAATTATTTAAACTGTATATATATTTTATATCTACGATAATGTTGGGGTAAAACTTGGGTAGATGTAATAGATGGAATATGAGTTGGATGATGAGTTGAGAGGTGTTATAGACCACGAGGTGAGGGTGAGAGGTGGACGATGTGAGAAGCCTTTTTCCCAAACGATGTCCCCGTCATTCAGCAGAGTATGGATGACAACCACAGACTATTCTAGACAGTCCAGTGGAACACTAGCAGGCTCGAAACTTGTAGGTGTTGTGAACGATGTGTTCACCCGGTGTACTCTAAACCTTGGTGACCATGCAGACTTGGTGCCAAAACCTTGGTGATCATGCATACTTGATGCCAAAACCCTGGCGACTATGCAGACTTAGTGCCTAAACCCTGGCGACTATGCAGACTTAGTGCCTGTTGTGTAGACCATGGCAACGATGGACTTCATGCCGATTCCTTAGGATGATCCTTAGGAATGAATGAACGAGGAATATCTGATTCTTAGGGTAAGTCCTTAAGAATAGAAAATATAATGGGGATGGGTAATGGGGTTTAATTGCTTGCTTGTTTAAACATAATAATTATATTATTGTGGGTTGAAAACCCTATGTACTCACCAGGTTTCCCAACCTGACCCACTCAGTTTATTTATATCACAGGTGTCGATATGAAGTGACATTACACTGAGAGATTAAAGAGATGTAGATCGCTAGTGTAAATAAATGTAAATTTCGTTTATGCTTATGTTCCTGTATTGACGATGACATCCCAAACGTTTTAAAATGAATAAAATACGTTTCTTCTAAAATGTTTTAATAACGTATTTATCATGTTTTTCTGGGGACAAATTCCGCAACATTTTTATTAAAGAAGTACTCTGATTTTTATAAAGCATAAACAAAATCGATCTTTTCTGGCCGTGAAAATGGGGATGTCACAGTACTTGTGCATCATTTGGTCTTCACGTTCCCCGATGAGCTCTGGCCCTCACTTGGCACTCCATCGGACCGTCACGGTGGGAATGCGGCTTTGCTTCGATCACTTCACTTCTCTGTCCATTATTTCTGTGAGTTGCTTGACGCAGTGATGCTGTTCATCTACTTAAATCAAATCAAATGGGACAACAAGAGCTTCGTCAGGTAGGTATTTCTGCATGAATGATAGGGTGTACATTGCTGAGTTCAGGCGGTAGCTGGAGTCTATAAGCCATCGGACCAATCCTATCAAGGATTTCAATGGTCTGATGTATCTCAGGTTCAGTTTCCTATGCTTTCCCCAAAGTGTATTATCTTTTACCAAGCAGGGACTTTTAGCAAGGGGTGTCAAATCGAGCAGTCGTGTCATGTTTTTTTCTGACACAATACAACACGACAAGGTTTTGTATAACACGAACACGACACGACATGACACGATGTCGTGTTATTTTTCATTAACACGAAAACGAACCAATTAAAACACGACAACACGACACGGCACGACAAATATAATATTACATAACTATTAGTGTATTTCGTTCACACTTAAAGATATATAACACGACAAAAACGACAAACACGAAAAACACGACAACCACATGCTTAATCGTGTCAATTTCGTGTCGATTTATGAACACGAACACGACACGACACGACACGACATCGTGTTTTTTAATCTTGACACGAAAACGACACGAACATGAATTCGAATTTTGATTTCGTCCCGATTTCGTTTTGTTTCGTGTATTTTTATCGTGTCGTGTCATAAATTGACACCCCTACTTTTAGCAGTGCATGATCACTGACTTGAGATTCCAAGGGCTTCCGTCGCTTACTTGCATGGCTCTTTTTTCAGTTTCTAGATGCCTCTAGTCGTGATCGAATTTGAGTGATCTCTTTGGTTGTCTCTCCGGTTGTTTCAGGCTAGTGACAGTGTCGTCGGGTACTTGACCCTTTGGCTAGTTGGGTGTTTGTCATCTCAGTCCAACACAGAAGTAGTTTGCATTTACGTCCTATATGGGGAGGTGGATGGATGGTCATGGTTAATGAGGATTGTGTACTTGACGCCCAAAAAGTTAGTATCTCTAAACCTTAAGGTGAACCCTATTGTCACCAAAGTTAAGGTTGCGTGTGGTGTAGTTGGCCTTACAATTCTTAGGTTGTTTTGGGAGTTTCTGTTGGATAAGGTGTCTAAGTCCATAACTATTTATGGTATGTACTTGACCTGGTTGGCATGGTCCATTTGGGTTGCATGGCATCATAACACTTGGATAGACAAAATGAGAAAAGGACGCTTATGGTTTATTAATATATTATAAGTTCTAATATATTAATAATATTATTTAACTAGTATTGATCAAGAATTAAGTTGGAATTAATTTTTTGATCAAAAAGAGACTAATTAAATATATGGGGTTGATTGTGTAAATCATCTATTCTTATATAGTGGGCTAATGATCCATGGTTTATTGGATTAGGCTAAAACCCATTGGGTGCTCCATGGAGGTTAAAACCCATGGATCATGGAGGAAATGAAAAGCCATGTCAATTAGGGTTTACATGGTGTAACCCTACTTATGACACACTATATAAAGACCCCATGAGCTTCCAAAATCGGCACTAAGTGAAGACAAGAGGGGTATCCGATTTTGAGTGTTTATGTACTTCTCTCAAAGTTATTCCAAGAGTTGTGGTGTTGTGTGAAACACTTGAGGCATCATATTTGGGGTGCTAGGCTCACAAAGTTCTTAAGGAATCCAAGCAACAAGAAAGGTATGTTCTTCTACTAGCTTTTATGTTTCAAGTTCCCCATGCCATACTAGTTAGGTTAAGAACCTTGAAAAAAATCAAATTTGCATGTATCTTAGTAAAACATAGATCCAATGTTTCTAGGGTTGCATGTACACCTTAGGAGTGTTAGAATGCTCAAAACCCTTCAGTGGTATCAGAGCCTAGGCTTGTTTTCTTGATACTTGATGCAACTTGTTGAAGATGTTGGGTTTTGAGCATACTAACACTCTATGGTGCACATGCAACCCTAGAAACTTGGATTTATGTTTTCTCTAAAATACATGAAAATTTGATTTCCAAGGTTTACAACCTAACTAGCATGTTATAGGGTACTTGTAATACAAAAACTTTAAGTAGAATAACATACCTTTCTTTTGTGGTTGATTGCTTGGAGTTTTAGAGCCTAACACCAATAACGTGGATGCCTCAAGTGGTGTCACAAATCACCAAAAACAAGTTGGAAGTTCTTGAGAGAATAAGAACACTACAGAAATTGGCTTACCCTTGTGCTCACACACACTAGTGCCAATTCTAGAACCAAGGACTCCTTTATATAGTATGGAGGATTAGGTTTAAACCCTAATACCTATGACTCTTCATTTACCTAGGATCCATGGGTTAAAAGCTCCATGGAATATCCATGGACCTCATATACTCTTAGCCCATCCTAAATAAATCTTAGCCCAATCCATATATATATATATATATATATATATATATATATATATTAATTAAATAATTACGACTTCATATTAATATATTATAACTAATAATATATTAAGATATCATAAACATCTTATTCTCAAAAGTATATCCATGCAAGTTGTTAGGTGAAGTGCAACCCAAATGGACCATGTCGGGTCGGATCAAGTTGATACCAAATATAGTTACGGACTTAGACACCTTATCCAACAGTCTCCCACTTGGATAAGTCTGATAACTATAGTTGCAAGTATAACTTCAGGAACAAACCAGCAATCGTAGCTCTTTAAAACTCTGTTGAACTATGAAGCGCCATTTTAGACAAGTGATCATATACTCCTCTGTTCTCAAGATATCAGCCGGACAAACACATGGAACATGGTCTAACTTATTTTCCAACATTTGTTTCTCGATCTCTGATTTCATTGACATAGAACTAAATTGAACACATCAATTAGGTTCTGATCGGGCCCGACACATAAGTCAAAACCAAATCATCAAGGGGACCAGATATCGCTTCTATTGCTAGAAGGAACAGATAAAGTTTGACTCATATGCTTGTACTAACTACTTGTTGAATTATGCACAAAAGCACGCTTTATGACATCAAGTTACTGATGCGTTTTCATACAATCAATGGATAACCAACTCATAGTCAATGACTCATATCTCTAGGTTTGAAGATATATATGATATTACCATCTCACGATCACTCGAGATAAATTCCATGAAGTGATACAAGTGAGTGTGGGTTTAATCCAATACTCAGACCTTATGAGCACTCATGAATGTTGTAGCAAACATTGCTATGTCTAATGCACCTTAGACAAATCTTACAAGCCAAATTCATGACAGTTTTGATTCATATCTACTTCCGACATATGATCGACTGTGGAGAGTTTGAATAATTATTCTGGAAGTCAAAACATGTAAAATCGAAACAATAGTAAATGATCAACATAGGATAGTAACACTTTACTCATAAATAAATAACAACTTTTATTTAATCATCAAATGTCAATTACATTTTACAAGTTTCAGAAAACTATCTAATTATTAAAACTAATGTTGTCTCTCGGCCCGATGCTTCTCGCATGCCGCAAATGCCTAACCCTTGTCAGTCCCTTGGTGAGTGGATCTGCAGGGTTCTCTTCTGACGATACCCTCTTTGCCACAAGGAGTCCTTCTTCTATCTTGTGTCTTATGAAGTTGTATTTTCTATCAATGTGTCTGGATCTAGCGTGATCTCTTGGCTCCTTGGCTAAGGCAACCGCACTATTGCTGTCACAGAAAATCTCCATAGGCTCTTGTATAGCTGGCACAACTCCAAGATCTCCAATGACGTTCTTCAGCCATATTGCCTCCTTCGCTGCTTCACTCGCAGCTATGTACTCTAATTAACAAGTAGAATCAGCTACTGTCTCCTGCTTGGAACTTTTCCAAGTAATTGCTCCTCTATTTAGGGTAAAGACTCAGCCTGACTGAGAGCAGAAATTATTCCTATCAGTCTGAAAGCTAGCATCACTATACCAAATCACTCTCAAGTCGTCACTCCCACCAAGGGTAAGGACCCAATCCTTAGTCCTCCGTAGGTATTTGAGAATATTCTTTACCGCAGTCCAGTGCGCCATGCCAAGATTTCCCTGAAATCTGCTAACCATGCTCAAAGCAGAGGCCACTTCAGGGCGAGTACAGGTCATAGCATACATGATCGAGCGTATAGAGGAAGCATACGGTACTAGACTCATCTCAGCTATCTCAGCCTCTGTACTCGGGATCTGAGTCTTACTCAATTTGGCGTTACTCTGGATCGATAACTCTCCTTTCTTGGAATTCTGCATGTTGAATCTTTTCAACACCTTATCCAAGTAGGTACTCTGACTAAGTCCAATTAGTCTCTTACTCTTGTCTCTCAAAATCTTTATCCCTAGGATATAGGCAGCTTCTCCAATGTCCTTCATAGCGAAACACTTCCCAAGCCAGGACTTAACCTCCTGCAAAGTCGGGATGTCATTTCCTATGAGTAGTATGTCATCCACATACAACACTAGAAAGCTAACTATACTCCCACTAGCCATAACATACACAAAGGACTCATCTTCG
Organism: Lactuca sativa; assembly: GCF_002870075.4. Lineage (NCBI taxonomy): Eukaryota > Viridiplantae > Streptophyta > Magnoliopsida > Asterales > Asteraceae > Lactuca > Lactuca sativa. Next base: position 206,225,363 of record NC_056625.2, read on the forward strand.
CTCCTCGAAAATCCAAACTCTTTTTTCTCATCGAAGCAAAGATTCCATCTGCGAGATGCTTGCTTTAAGCCATAAATGGATTTCTCAAGCTTACACACCCTATTAGGGTACTTTGCATCGACAAAACCCTCTGGCTGAGCCATGTAAACATCCTCAACCAACTTTCCATTAAGGAAAGCGGTTTTGACATCCATTTTCCATATTTCATAATCATGAAATGCAGCTATGGACAGAAAAACTCTAATAGACTTAATCTTTACTACTGGTGAAAAGGTCTCATCATAGTCAACTCTCGGAGTTTGAGTAAAGCCCTTTGCCACCAGTCTTGCTTTGTAGGTGTGTACCTTCCCATCGATGTCGGTCTTCTTTTTGAAGAATCATTTGCACCCAACTGTCTTATGACCTGGTACATTGTCAACAAAGTTCGAAACATGATTGTCATACATGTACCGAATCTCGCTGTCCATAGCCTCCTTCCATTTTGCAGACTCAGGGTTTGCCATGGCTTCCCTGTAATTATTAGGTTCATCCAAATCTATTAGTGTAATATCACTAATAAATGTATCACCTTCAGTGGTGATGTGATAACCATAATAAAAATCAGGTGTGTTCCTAACTCTAGTGGAACGTCTCGGAGGTACGGACTCATCTATCGGCTCAACAGGAGTTTCCTCCTCAGGTTGGTTGATAGTGTTTGAGGTTCCTTCACCACTTGACTCTTGAAGCTCTTCCAGGTCAATTTGCATCCCACTGTTTCCTTGGCTTATGAATTCTCTTTCACGAAAGACTCCCCTTCTTGTTACAAAGACCACATTTTCACTAGGCCCGTAGAAGAGGTAACCAAAGGATCTTTGTGGATAACCGATGAAAATACACCTCTCACTTCGAGGTTCAAGCTTGTCATGAGACTCGCGCCTCACAACCCCAAATCTCGATGTGTTTTGGCAACCTTCTTAGTAGAGACTAGATTGAGGATATGGACGGTAGTCTCTAAGGCATACCCCTATAATGAGATTGGTACTGAAGCTCGACTCATCATGGAGCGAACCATGTCCAACAAGGTTCGATTGTGCTTCTCGGCAACACCATTCACCTGTAGTGTCCTAGGAGGTGTCAATTGTGAGACTATCCCACATTCCTTAAGATAGTCAAGGAACTCAATACTAAGATACTCTCTTCCCCGATCAGATCAGAGCATCTTGATATTCCTGCCCAACTAATTCTCTACTTCCTGCTTAAACTCTTTGAACTTTTCAAAGGTTTCTGACTTATGCTTGATTAAGTAGATATATCCATATCTGTTATAGTCATCAGTAAAAGTCACATAGTACCGATTAGCATCCCTTGTGGCTGATTTGAAGGGTCCACACACATCTATGTGTATGAGATCCAACAAAACCTCACCCCTCTCACAAGTACTAGTGAAGGGTGACTTTGTCAATTTTCCAAGTAAACAAGACTCGCAACTATCATCCGACTTTAGGTCAAATGATTCCAAAACTCCAGCCTTATGGAGTTGGCCTATGCGCTTCTTGTTAACATGTCCAAGACAACAATGCCACAAGGATGCTTTATCTAAGCTCATCGAAGAATCAATATGATATACATTATTTCCTAGGTTGTCTACAACCGACACAGTTTCATATACACCATCACAAGGTAATGCTTTAAAATAAAACACATCATTATAAAAAGCATCAATATCACCAATTTTATTATCAAATGAAAATGTGAAACCTTATTTGTACAAACTATGAAAGGAAATAATATTTCTCGCAAGTAACAACATTTATTCAAATCTGAAGTTAACCCATTATTAAGCAATAAAGAATAAACTCCAATCTTCGTCACATGTGATGCTTTCCTATTGCCCATGATTAGGTTTATCTGTTGGATTAATGTCTAAGTCCATAACTATAATTGGTAAGACTTGACCCGACCCGGCATGGTCCATTTGGGTTGCATACCATCATGCACTTGAATGAGAGAAATAAGACACTTATGGTTATTAATATATTATAAGTTCTAGTATATTAATAATAAGAATAATAAGATTATTTAATTAGTATTGATCAAGAATTAATCTAGGATTAATTAAGTGATCAAAAGAAGACTAATTAAATATATGGGTTGATTGTGTAAATCATCCATACTTGTATAGTGGGCTAATGCTCCATGGATAATCAAGTTGGGCTAAAACCCATAAGATGGTCCATGGATGCTCCATGGTGTATTTGTACCCATGGATCCAAGGAAATGGAAAGCCATGACAATTAAGAGTTTACCCTAATTGTGTAACTATATAAGCATCTTATTATTGAGGAAAAATCGGCCACTAGAGATAGTGAAGAAAGGGCTAGCCGATTTTGAAGAGTGTAGAATTCTCTCAAATCATTCCAAGTGTTTTGATGATTGTGATTCCATTTGAGGTGTCACACTTGGGGCACTAAGCACTCAAGCTTCATGAAGACTTACTACACCAAAAATGTATGTATTCTATCCTACTATATCCATTGTTTTATATGCTAGATTAGGATAATACCTTGGAAGTTCTTATTTGCATGTATAATAGAGAAAACATAGATCCAAGGTATTTAGGGTTGCATGTACACTTAGGAAGTGTTAGAATGCTTAAAACCCAACAGTGGTATCAGAGCCACGGGTTGTTTTCTGTTATATTGATGCAAATATTTTATTTTCAAAGTTGAAAGAAAAAAAAAACATGAAGTTTGTCAAATTTTAAAAACTAATTATTTGTAAAATTTGAATAATTTGCTTTATGAGTTGAATTAGGTCAAATTTAATAAAAGATAAAATAATATGATTATTTTATTAGTTTTAAAAGTTTGATCTAAAAAGTTTTATTTTTTTTTGAAACCTCCATAAGTTATGGATTTGAAAAGGTTTTAAAAAAAAAAAATTGATTCAAAGTTTTTTTGGAGTTACAAAATTTGGTGTTAATGTTTTAAAGGATTACATAACTTAAGAATAAGTTATGGATCACCAAAAGTTTTTTGTGTTATCTTGTTTTATGAGTGAATTTGGATTAATGATGAAAATTATGTGATAGTTGGTTTTAATCCAAATTAATCTAAGAATTGATTCTAAAATGTGTTTTTGTAACTTGTCCTCAAGTTATATGAAAAGTCACATTTAAGAATCATAAAACTCATAAAAATTGGCAAAGGTTACAAAATGAAGAGTCTAGTTCTAATTAAATGGTTTTATGACTCCATAACTTGCCCTCAAGTTATGGAGGACCAAGAGTCTCTTCATTTAATAAAATAAAAATAAAATAAAAAAAAAGGTGTAACCTTAATTAATTCCATAAGTTATAAAATAAAGAAAAGTTAATTCTTTTATTAGTTTAAAGTCTTCCATAACTTGTCCTCAAGTTATGGAACTTGAAGAGTTTTTGGATTAAAACTACTTTAAACACATAAGTTATGGAATTAATTAGTTTTGAATAGTTTCAAAACTTGCCCTCAAGTTTTGGAATTTGTAAAGTTTTCTCTAATGAATACTTTAATTCCAAGTTAGCCCTTAGAATTTTAAAAGTTAAAATTCAACCCTTATACTTTATAATATTATAAGTTAATAATATATATATGTATAAGAGTAAAGTCAGTCTTACCGCTAGTACGCCTCATTCACGAAGCCGGTCTATAAGGTGGGTATAAGGTTGTTGCCTATAAAATGGCAACTTAATGGGTGTCCACTCTCACCCACCGCTTGCTTGACCGGTGGAGGGTCGTTAGCCGAACGGGTTTGACAGGACTATAATTCTCCCTTCATTAAAAGTATTAATGAAAATACTAAGTAACTAAACTTTTAATAATACCCAATCTTAGTTACTTAGGAAAAATGTGAATAAGGTGCTAATCCATGAAATTACACTTTACACTTTGTCTAAGTCGTTAGTGGAGCGTGTGTGGTTAACCGGCACACTAACTTGGACTTAACAAGGTAGGTAAAGGGTGACTTAATATTTATCATAGTATCGATGGAGCGTGTGTGGTTAACCGGCACATCGATTGAGGGGTAATTTATTAAGGATACCAAGTGATTTGCATGGTTACTTCACACCTTGTTTTGTGATCCTCGGCATCCCAGTCACAAAACCTGAAGGGCACACTCGAGATTGAAACATGCCTTTGAAAAGTTCAATGAATCTCAAAGATCTAGGAGTTTCAAAACCAATTAAAACCTAATTATACATTTCATTTATCTTGGTGGAAATTGGTGAATCGTCATTCACCTACCTTCAAATATTCTATAGCTTGGATTACGGCATACCTCTTCTAAGTTATAAAATAGTTTGTTGGGTTCTAGCCTTAATATTTCATATTGGGTGTTATATTAAGGACTTTAAATCAACTATCTTGAATATCTCCCAAAAGATGTCTGGTTTAGACACCTATGATCTTCCCAAATCTCTTGAAACAAGGTTTCCTAATGAAGATGATGTCCCATGGATATCATACTTCTTTCTCCTCCTCCAACTATTCTCCCTAACCCACAAGTTCTTGAAAAGTTTAAGGTCACTCAAGCCCTATTGGCAAGGCAAGGTCTAGGTGTGATCACATCTTGGAGATGTAGTCACATATTGACAAGCCGGGAGAGTTGGGTGTCAAAGTCTTGAGAAAGTTGGTGGTTCAATCACTTTCTAAGTCACATAGTGAGTTCCTTTGGGACACCTATGAAACAGACTATGACAAGACCCTTAATGATCTTATCTATTTGCTAAGATCAACTTCCTAAAACTTTATGGACATTGACAATGATGACATTGGATATCCAGTAAAGCATTCTCTTCCCAATGGAAAGGGATCGGCTATAGTCAACTCGGTTGACCAAATGGTAAAGAGAAAAGCTAAGTCTGTGATAGTCCTGTGTACCATTATCAAAGGGTCCATATGTTTGTATTGCCAAAGAAAGGGCATTGGTTGCGAAGCTGCCAAATTTACCTAAGGATGTTAAAGTCAATAAGTTTGACTCTACTTCAGGTAAATTCCACTATCTAACTCTGTTAAGTTTCTATTCTGAGATTCTTGATACATGATGTGACTGGGTCACATGGAGATGTTTTAAGAATCAAAGGAAAAAAAGTGAAGAAACTTAAAGAAAGAATATGCTGAATCTGATCGCGTAGATGGATTTCTATCGCATAGTTTGAAAAATCGGATTCTTGAGCTACTTCTTAGGAGTTATGAGATATTGCCTAGGAATAGATAACAACAAGTTCTCATATGGATTGTAAGGATAAGTTTTTTCCGCAAAGTTTTAAAATAAAAGAGAATTTTTTGATTTTATTTATTTTAAAATATCCTTACGATGGCATTTGAGGAAAAATTGTTGCTTATATAATTCCGTTAAGAGCAAGAGTGGAAATATGAAATTGATTCTTTCATTTGTGGTAATGTCTAAATTTACCAAATAAGGAAAGATTCTCATCATCCAAGGTTCAATTGGACCGGAACTTGGAATCATGCAAGTTGTATAGCATGATGAATGAGAACTTTCAAGTTTTGGAAAATTAAGACTAATTACTTGTTCACATGGATGTGTGAATCAAGTAAAGGACTAAGGGATCGAGTACACATTCTTGTGCACTGGTCAAGTCCACCACAAAAAGTTTGATAAGACTATTCGTCATGATTTACTTAAGTTCAGTAAATATGATTATACTTACAAGCTTAAGTGTAACTCTGAGACATTGGAAAAGGTTCCAATGTAAGGCAGAGCGAATAAGAAGAATCAATTTAGGCAGAAGGATAAAAGTTTCTCAAATCTGAAAAGATGGGAGAGTACTTTAGTATCAGTTTTTGTGATCATCTTAATGATTAAGAAACCATAGCACAATTAGTTCTCTAAGGAAATCTTAGTGCATTCTTATGACTAAGAAGAGGGATCTTGAATTGTTGAAGTGGTTAAATCAAGAAGATGAGTCATACTTCGTTCCAATACAAGTCTTAGAGTCATACTCCAAGATTGTAATTTGAGTGACATGTCTCAAAAGAAGGTTAAAACACTTGTCAAATGTAAGAGTAAAAGTTTTTCTACTCTTGTACATTTGAAATTGGTAAGTTGTGATGTTTTGGATAAAACAAAGACCAACTTAGGCCAATTGGGTAAAGTGTTTTTCTTGAGTAGAATCCGCACTATCTCTTGGATGTTTGACAAGGGAGTCTTATATGTCAAGAGGACAGTGGGAGTCTTAAAGGTCTTGAAAGTCTCAAGAAATAATCAAGAATAAAACCTGAAGTTCTTCGCTAGCACACGACTTGAGGTTTATAACCTATCGTGTTGACATATCTGTGCCCATTCCAGTTAAAGTTGGCTATGCATATGAGTTCTTAGAGTTCTCAATTTGTTGCACAACAACTTGGAAGCAATGGTAGGCCCTTGAGCTGCCAGGTGGCAAGAAGTTAAGATTGAGTTCAATCCATATGGTTTTGGATTTGTCATTATCTTTGTCTTATGATTATGATTTTGACAGTTCATATGGGTAGGAACTCATACACCATTAAATCTAAGTGTCATAAGGTTTCTCTCTGATTCATGAAAATGATGGTGAGGAAACACTTTCACTAAGTAGATTTTAGCTAGATAGCAATTGTGATATTTGCATTCTCAAAGTCGTTAGTGGAGCGCGTGTGGTTAACCGGCACACTAATATGGACTTGTGAGAAGTGGCAAAAAAGGTCTAGCCATTATGATTACGGCATACCTCTTCATAATTGTTTAGACCCACAAGTGTGCTATCTAAGGGAAGGTGTATGATTTTGATAAAGTCTTATCAAAACAATCTAGTATCAGAAATCTGAACTTTGGTAAGAAAGTCAATGAAGTATTGATTTCTAGAAGTCCAGCTGATTTCTGGGTACATGTCAAAGCTAGTGGGAGCATAAGTGTTATGCTAATAATCATCATGTTAGTGGGAGCATGATAATTATGATAAGTATTGCAAGTTAGCAATGTTAATTATAGAAAACAAAAAATTTCAATTGGGGAAAAGTTGTTTTGCTATAATTAAGGGAGAGGAAATTATACTTCATATCAAATCTATAAGGTTTAGATCTGAGGTTTTAATCATTTAGTCAAGGATATATATATGAATTTCATGTTGGAATGGCTCAACATAAGGAAATTCTGTATATGGGTCCATTATTTGCGTTCTAAAATTCGATTATGATTACGGCATCCCTTTTCATAATCTGAATTATGAGAACTTGGCAAATAGAAATGGACATATTATAGCAAAAGACTGGTTTAGTCTTTATGTGAGACATCATGAATCGTGTCCCATATGCTTCGGATATAGGATCGATTACATGTGCTATAATCATCCGTTCTAAAATTTTCCAAATGCCCAAGGCATTAAGAAGGGAAAAAGGTTTAGAACTGGATATGACTAAAAGGATTAAAAAAATTGTCGAGGACAATCTAAGGTTTACCAAAGATTGGTTACTCAAGGACAATTGGAAGTATAGTGATAATTCTGGAAGGACCATATTGACATAGTCTGTAAGGAGGCAACTCTTGTTCAGAAGTGATAGTCAAAATGGAATCTGGAAATGTTTCAAAGTTAGAATTTTCAATCTGTGTAAGATTAAGGAAACTTAATGCAAGAAGGATATTTCCAAGGAGTTGATCTCCTTTGGAATACTCTGTAATGATTGTTGCCAAGTCTTTGTGAGTTTGTGCATAATCGTTACAAGAGTATCAATGCATATAAGTTTAGAATCTAACAGATTTCAGTAAATGGCATGAATTTGGAATTCTTGCATTTGCAGTAAGGATTTGGTAGTGTGAAAAGAGAATCATTGAAGCTATGTTCAATTGATCTAGTTCACAAAGTAAAGATCATAGACAAACATAGTATGCATACTTGGTGTGTGGCATGACTAGTGTTTAAGAAAACATAGTGTACATGCTTGGAGCATGGGACAACTATTGTTTTAAATTCAAGAATAAAGTTGATAGCTGAAACAGTATACAATGAATAATGTGTAATCATATGGTGATAAATAAAAGGTGTTTTATTTATGTTCAAAGAGTTGATACCATATTGGATTCAATTATTATTGTGTTTCATTTTGCATGTTTTGACTTCCCGAATCAACTGGGTTATTCTTCCGGAATGACTAAGTTATTCAAACCATCCACAGTCGGTCATATGTTGGAAGTAGATATGAATTAAGACTGTCATGGGTTGGCTTGTAGAGGTCTAAGGTGTTGGACAAAGGGCTACAACACTCATGAGTGCTCATAAGTTCTGAGTATTGGATTCAACCCGCGCTCATTGGAATCACTTCATGGATTTTATCACGAGTGATCATGAGACGATAATATCTTATATTCTTCAAACCTAGAGATATGAGTTGTTACTATGAGTTGATAGTACATTGATAGCACGAAAACGCATTTGGTAACTTAGTGCTATAAAACGTGCCTTTGTGTATGATTCAACAAGTAGTAGAACAAGCCATATGAGTCGAAGTTTATCCGTTCCTTTTGCCTTCGGGATAAAAGCGATATCTGTGGGCCCCTCGATGATTTGATGATGACAAATGGAAGTGCTCGGCCGGGCCAGGACTGATTTGATTTGTTCAATTAGTCAGTTGTCATAAATCGGAAATCGGGAAACAACAAATGGACAGAGAGAATGATTATAATCCATGTCTCAGTCCATATGATATCTAGAATGGAGGAATATATGATCCCTTATCTAATGGACAAGTCATTGACAAAGGTCAGAGTTCATCGACAAGGTCAGAGTTCGACAGAAGCTTTTGAGAGCTACGATTGCCGGTTGGTTCCTGAAGTCATACGCAATAATAGTTTTAGACTTATCCAAGTGGGAGACTGTTGGATTAATGTCTAAGTCCATAACTATAATTGGTAAGACTTGACCCGACCCGGCATGGTCCATTTGGGTTGCATACCATCATGCACTTGAATGAGAGAAATAAGACACTTATGGTTATTAATATATTATAAGTTCTAGTATATTAATAATAAGAATAATAAGATTATTTAATTAGTATTGATCAAGAATTAATCTAGGATTAATTAAGTGATCAAAAGAAGACTAATTAAATATATGGGTTGATTGTGTAAATCATCCATACTTGTATAGTGGGTTAATGCTCCATGGATAATCAAGTTGGGCTAAAACCCATAGGATGGTCCATGGATGCTCCATGGTGTATTTGTACCCATGGATCCAAGGAAATGGAAAGCCATGACAATTAAGAGTTTACCCTAATTGTGTAACTATATAAGCATCTTATTATTGAGGAAAAATCGGCCACTAGAGATAGTGAAGAAAGGGCTAGCCGATTTTGAAGAGTGTAGAATTCTCTCAAATCATTCCAAGTGTTTTGATGATTGTGATTCCATTTGAGGTGTCACACTTGGGGCACTAAGCACTCAAGCTTCATGAAGACTTACTACACCAAAAAGGTATGTATTCTATCCTACTATATCCATTGTTTTATATGCTAGATTAGGATAATACCTTGGAAGTTCTTATTTGCATGTATAATAGAGAAAACATAGATCCAAGGTATTTAGGGTTGCATGTACACTTAGGAAGTGTTAGAATGCTTAAAACCCAACATTATCTTCCCGTGCTCCTCTTCTTTACTACTTCTTAGGCCCTGCAAATCAGTACAAATGTGAATACCACAACCTGTATCAAGCACCCAAGAGTTAGTATGCAATGAGTTACCAGACAATATAGTATAAATACCTGCACGGGTGGGTTTAATTTTCCCATTCTTCACATCCTGCAAGTATTTGGGGCAGCTTCGCTTCCAGTGCCCCTTTTCCCGACAGTAGAATCATTGTGCTTCCTTTGGGTTTGAAGAAGGTGGAATGAGACCTTTCTTGGTCCCACTTGAAGAGGAGCCATCAAGGGACTTTCCCTTGGTACCCTTCGAAGGGGTCTTCCTTTTCTTCCCCTTTCCCTGCCCAATTGTCAGAATAAGGGAAACTATAGGAGTAGGAGTAAAAGTAACAGCCGACTGACCTTTAAGGCCACTTTTAGCGGTCCTTAAAATTCCTTGAAGTTTTCTAAGTGTAACATCCTCCTTTTTCATATGATAAGTCATACGAAACTGATCATAACTTGGAGCTAAGGAATGGAGAATGATATCAATTGATATGTCCTCAGGGAAGTCCACATTAAGCTTCAACAACCGGTCTACGAAGCTTTGCATTTTCTGCAAATGACCGGTGATGGGTTCACCATCCTTCATCCTGGTCGTTATCATGGAGGAGATGATTTCATACCTCTCCTGATGCGCGCTCTGATGGTACCTATCCATCAGATCCAAATGCATCTCATAAGGGTAGAAATCTTCATAGGATTTCTGGAGTTCGGGAGTCATGGTAGCCAACATGATGCAGCACACTTTGGTAGCATCCCTCTCATGTGTAGTGTACTCTGCAACCTCCTCAGGAGTAGCAGTGGACTCATTGATAACCTTAAGCTCCTTATCAAGGACATATTCCTTGTCCTCATAGCGGGTAATCATCCTGATGTTTCTAATCCAGTCATTGAAGTTAGACCCATCAAAAGTGACTTTCCCACACAAGTTCATGAGGGAAAAGGAGCCTGTAGGATTTGAGCTAGTAGTAGTGTTGGGAGACATCTGAAAGAAAGAAGGACAAGTTTAATTAGATGAAGAAGTCCTTAACAAGTCACCCAAATGAAATATTAAGGCTAGGATCCTACAAACTATTTCACAACTTGGAAGAGGGATGCCGTAATCCAAGCTACAAAATATTTGAAGGTAGGTAAATGACGATTTACCAATTTCCACCATTATAAACGAAATAAATTATTAGGTTTTAATTGGATTTGAAACTCCTAGATCTTTTGAGATACATTGAACTTTCAATGGCATGTTTAAATCTCGATTGTGCCCTCTCAAGTTTGTGACTGAGATGCTGAGGATCACAAACAAGGTGTGAATAACCATGCAAATTGACTTGGTACCCTTAATTTTATCACCTAATCGATGTGCCGGTTAACCACACGCGCTCCACCGATCTTTGATAAAACTTAAGTCACCCTTTGCCACTCTTACTAGTCCCAGTTAGTGTGTGGGTTAACCACACACGCTACACAAACGACTTGGTAAGGTATAAAGTGTAATTTCATGGGTTAGCACCTATTTCACATTTTCCTAAAGTAACTAAGATTGAGAATTAATAAAGGTTTAGTTACTTTATAATTTCATTATGCTTTTAATGAGGATTTTGGTCCTATGCTACCTGTTGAATCATAAAAAGTGGCCCTCTTGAACTCAACTACCGCAACTTTCACTTTACTACCGTAACGGTTCAGCTCCCGCAACTAATTCAGCATCCGGAGTCAATTTTACAACTGTAACCGCAACCGTTCTCCATCAGCAACAATATCAGCATCCGGAGTCATCAAGTCTTCAGCATCCGCAGTCTTAGTTATTTCTTTTACTTATCCTATGTAATGTACTCTATTATCCAGTATGCCTTGCACGACTGCTTATAGAGTCTTAGTCCAGTTCAGAGTCTCTATAAATAGAGACGCATTCTCTTGTATCAAAAACACTTCTTACTCCTTACTGATAACTTATGAACTTATTCTGAATATATTTCTCTAAGTTATCTTCTTCATTTCTCTATCTTTCTACTCTTGTTACTCTCAACTGCTACTTAAACATCTCTGAATATAATCTCTCTCCAGAGCAAGTCTGTAAGACTTAATCACTAAGTTTGATCTTCCTTATTAACTTGGAGTGAATGCATTCCTTGTTACGAATTAGCTTAAGTGTATTCTTGATATAACAATTGTTGTCATTTCTATTTCTTTAAATTCCGCAACTAACTTCCTAACTCTAACTATATTATTGTTGAGCTTTTAGATCCTTTGAGATTAACTCTATTCCACAATATACTTGTTCTAACGCTTGTTCAAGTGTGTCTCCAAGTTTTTCTCTCAACAATTGGTATCAGAGCCAAAGTGGTTGCTTTTTGAATATCGGAACTCTGATTTTCTCATTAAGCCTTCTATACCACTAAAGCTCATTTCTCAAAAAAAATGGCATAATCGTTATCTCTGAATGTCTCCAATAGTGTTGGTGGTTCTAACCGAACTCCAATACTGGTAGCAAATAAATATCATCACTGGTCACAAAGAATGGAGAGGTACTTAAGAAGACTGGGTAGAGATGTATGGCGATCCGTGGAAGAAGGACCACATGTTCCAGTCCTCACACAAGTCCAAACTGACGGCGCGACAACCAGACTAGGAGGAGGTCAACCAACTATGAGCCGTCCTACCAAGGATGATCTCGATAAAATGGAAAATGATGCTGTTGCTTTTTATGAAATTTCTTGTGGTGTCGCTCCTGGCAACTTTGATATTATCATAAACTGCAAGTCAGCAAAAGAGATCTGGGATGCACTCAAAAACCTATACGAAGGCTCAGTACAAGCACAAGATAAGAAGCTCACAACCGCACTCAACGACTTCAACAACTTCAAAGCTCATGCGGGTGAAAGTTTGGAAGACTCCTTCAAGAGATTCAACCTGATAGTCACAAAGTTATCAAATGCTGGTACCATCCGCTGCAACCATGAAACCAATCTCCAGTTCCTTAATGGCTTAGGACGACATTGGACTACGGTCAAAATGATAGTCCAAGGTGACAGGAAGATTCACTCTTTATCACTCTACAAACTCTATGGAGAACTTCAAGCACAAGAATCCACTGTACTCAAAGACTGTGCTGACTTCGGAGGACCACTTGCTCTCATAGCACAAGCTCCACCGCAGTCACCTTACTCTTCATCGTATGATACCCCACCACAGTCATACGAAGCAGATTCTGAGTATGATGATGAAGAAGAATTTCAGAAGGCTATTGCTCTAGTTAGCCAACAGTTCAACCACATACCACCTTCTTCTTTCCGCAAGAATCAACAATTCAACAAACCTCCATTCAACCGTAACTTCGGTCCTCAGAACAACCACTCTCGGTATCCTAAAGGCTCTCAGAACAATTAACCCAATGAGGTACCGCAGTCTCCTCAGAACAATGACTCCGGTACTCAATCAGAAGACAAGACTGATGTTGTGATTTGTCACAAATGCAATAAAGAAAATCACTTTGCAAAAGACTGTAAGGCCAATATAGTCAAGGACAGAGCATTCTATCTTAGAATGGCTCAAGAGTTGGAAGAAAAAGAAAAGGCAAGGGCATATGTGGCTCAAGCTAAAAGATACCATCAAATTTGGTCATCAGGAGATGAAGAAGAAACCATCAGCAGTGTTAAGGGAAAAGGGAAAATCTGCATGCTGGCCACTGCGGATGATGATGGGTCAGCAATGTTGAACAAAAACTACTGCTACATGGCGAAAGATGGGACTCTAAGCATCGTCGAACAGGTAAAACACATGATCCAAACTTTAAATTATAACATGCATGACTGTCAACCCTACATAGATGATCTTAATGACACTTGTGTTGCCGTCCTTACAGACTATAACAAAGCCCTAGATGAGAAGAACATTGCATCCTAAGAGATGTTCCATGTGAGTGGAAGACTGGATAACAAGAGACTTAAAATGGCAATGTTAGAGATGGATCTAGAGTTAGAGAAAGATGCTAGAATGTTAAGTGAAACCCAATTAGAAATAGCTTTGAATTAGAGATATTTAGCTCAGAGAGAAATTGTACGCTTAAATCTCTTAATTGAAAAATTGTTTAATGAAAGTGAGGCTATTGATAATTTGGTAAATAATGGAACCATAGACAATACATATAATTGGGGGTGGTCAAACGGGTATCCTACCACAATGGATTCCTCACCCCGGTTCAACAAAGACAAAGTGTATGTCCCTCCTGATAGAGAATTTCATTTCCCTGTCAATGACAAGACTTTTCCCGAAGATATCAAAACTCACTTCGGTAGATTACACAATTTGAGCAATAATTGTGTCATTGAGGAAATTGTGCCTGAGGATTCTAGTCACACATGTGATCAAACTCCCATCAGTGGCACCACTCATTCAAATTCTCAAACTTCATTCGAAGTTGATGAAGAATTTGTTGTTGAAAACCCCGAAGTCTCAAAGGACTTTCCATCTTTGTCCTCAGACCATAGTGTTCCACACTATAGTCAATTGTCCCAGAAGTGTCCCACCATAGTCTCATCGAAAACCTACTCTGCGGTAGTCAAATCATCTTCACCGCAGTTGAATAACAATGACTGCAACTCTTCAGTTCAAGGAACTACAACTCTTCAGCCGATTATTGATGAGTTACCTATAGATAATTTCGAAGTAGGCCAATGCTCTCAAATTCCAGAATCCTCAAGTTCTGATGATTCTAGTCCGCATTTTCAAAATTGTTCAAAAAATCTCAGGAAACCGCAGTTGAATAACAATGACTGTCATTCACCAAAATTTTTGGCAAAAAGAGTTTTCAAAGAAGAAATAAGATCTCGAAACAAAAGCAGACCAAGTTTTTCAAAAAATAAGAAACATATGAGAATTCCAAAATCCAGGAGTCCAGAAAAATTTGTTTTCACAAATTACATTTCAAAAAACTCTTCTTTCATGAAAATGAACAAAAAGGAAAGTTCAGTTTCAAAAGTCATTCCTGCTACTTCTGACACAACCCAAAAAGGTGTCAAACATGTAAGAAACTACGTTTTTCAGGTCTATTCCCAATGTAACATCCCGAGTTAAGGAGTGCAAGTTCAGGGTTCAAAGTGAAAATGTATAAGGGCAACTCGGCGAGTCCATGGGTTGACTCGACGAGTACAGTCGCGACTCTGGTTGCATGTTAAGTGGCCAACTCGGCGAGTCGGCGGCTGGACTCGGCGAGTTGGTGCTGGGTGAAGAAAACCCTAATCTTCGGGGTTTGCCCCCTATTTAAAGGATGTTATGCCTTCTCTTCAGCCTCTATTTACCCTAAGAGTTCCAGAGAAAACCCTAATCGTGAGAAACTCCATTATTGAGAGGATTGAAGCTTGGAAGAAGGAATTTGTGAAGAGAAGTTGGAGGAATTCGAGGATAGCACCAAGAGGGCTTGTGGATCTGAAGTCTACATCAGTTTAGGATCATCTTTGGGGTAAGAATCCTCTGTCTTGAACCCTTTTTCCCCTATTGTCATCCATTGTGGTTGTTTTGGGGTTTTGGAGGATTTCATGAGTCATTTCGGGATTGGAAGATGGATCTGAGGATGCTACCTCAGATCTGGAGTAGTGATGATCCAAAAATGCATAAAGTCGCTTGGTGATAAGTGATTGGCGAAGCTATCTTGTCCCAAACCCAAGCCCTAAAGTGTAAAATGCCTAGATCTCTTTGGATTCACGTAAAGTTCGCCACTTTACATGATGGATGGGTTGTAGGAGGCTAGATCTATGTTTTGGATCAATTGCATGGACTGGAAGGTTCTGTTTGGAATGAGATCTAGAGGCACTCAGCGAGTCACAAGGGTGTACTCGACGAGTTGCTTGAAGATGGTCTAGAACTCGGCGAGTTGGAAGAACAACTCGGCGAGTAGGTTGAAGATAGCCTTGGACTCGGCGAGTCTGTTCTTGGACTCGGTGAGTCTGGTCGTAAGTGTTGGATTAATGTCTAAGTCCATAACTATATTTGGTATGTACTTGACCCGACCCGGCATGGTCCATTTGGGTTGCACTTCACCGACACAATTTATATGGATAATCTTTTGAGAATAGTATGTTTATGATTAATATTAATATGTTATAAGTTCTAATATATTAATATGGAATCATATTATTTAATTAGTATTGATCAAGAATTAATTTATAATTAATTAAGTGATCAAAAGGAACTAATTAAATATGGACTCTTATATATATGGAATGGGCCAAGTTCATTTAGGTTGGGCTAAGCTTTCATGGATAGTCCATGGAGTGTTTAACCCATGGATCCTAGGAAATGAAAGGTCATGGGTATTAGGGTTTAACCCTAATCCTCCATACTATATAAAGATGTCTTTGGTTGGTGAAATTGGCACTAGTGTGGATACACTAAAGAAGGGCTAGCCAATTTCACTAGAGAGAACCAAGTAATCATATTCTCTAAAGTATTCCAAGGTGTCTTGGTGATTTGTGATTCCACTTGAGGCTTCCACACTATTGGGGCTAAGCTCTTAAAGCTTGAAGACATCAAGCTACATCAAGAGGTATGTATTCTATCTTGTTACATTCATAGTTTTTGTATGCTAGATTAGGATAATACCTTGGATGTTCTTATTTGCATGTATAATAGAGAAAACATAGATCCAAGGTATTTAGGGTTGCATGTACACTTAGGAAGTGTTAGAATGCTCAAAACCCAATAGTGGTATCAGAGCCACGGTTTTTTTCTGTTATATTGATGCAAATATTTTATTTTCAAAGTTGAAAAAAAAAGGAAAAAAAACATGAAGTTTGTCAAATTTTAAGATAATTACTTGTTCTTGTGAAAAACTAATTATTTGTAAAATTTGAATAATTTGCTTTATGAGTTGAATTAGGTCAAATTTAATAAAAGATAAAATAATATGATTATTTTATTAGTTTTAAAAGTTTGATCTAAAGAGTTTTATTTTTTGAAACCTCCATAAGTTATGGATATGAAAAGGTTTTAAAAAAATTGATTCAAAGTTTTTATGGAGTTACAAAATTTGGTGTTAATGTTTTAAAGGATTCCATAACTTAAGAATAAGTTATGGATCACCAAAAGTTTTTTGTGTTACCTTGTTTTATGAGTGAATTTAGATTAATGAATAAAATTATGTGATAGTTGGTTTTAATCCAAATTAATCTAAGAATTGATTCTAAAATGTGTTTTTGTAACTTGTCCTCAAGTTATATGAAAAGTCACATTTAAGAATCATAAAACTCATAAAAATTGGCAAAGGTTACAAAAATGAAGAGTCTAGTTCTAATTAAATGGTTTTATGACTCCATAACTTGTCCTCAAGTTATGGAGGACCAAGAGTCTCTTCATTTAATAAAATAAAAAAAAAGTGTAACCTTAATTAATTCCATAAGTTATAAAATAAAGAAAAAGTTAATTCTTTTATTAGTTTAAAGTCTTCCATAACTTGTCCTCAAGTTATGGAACTTGAAGAGTTTTTGGATTAAAACTACTTTAAACACATAAGTTATGGAATTAATTAGTTTTGAATAGTTACAAAACTTGTCCTCAAGTTTTGGAATTTGTAAAGTTTTCTCTTATGAATACTTTAATTCCAATTTAGCCCTTAGAATTTTAAAGAGTTAAAATTCAACCCTTATACTTTATAATATTATAAGTTAATAATATATATATGTATAAGAGTAAAGTCAGTCTTACCGCTAGTACGCCTCATTCACGAAGCCGGTCTATAAGGTGGGTATAAGGTTGTTGCCTATAAAATGGCAACTTAATGGGTGTCCACTCTCACCCACCGCTTGCTTGACTGGTGGAGGGTCGTTAGCCGAACGGGTTTGACAGGACTATAATTCTCCCTTCATTAAAAGTATTAATGATAAATACTAAGTAACTAAACACTTATAAATACCCAATCTTAGTTACTTAGGAAAATGTGAATAACGTGCTAATCCATGAAATTACACTTTGCACTTTGTTTAAGTCGGTTAGTGGAGCGTGTGTGGTTAACCGGCACACTAACTCGTATTTAACAAGGTAGGAAAAGGGTAACTTAATGTTTATCATAGTATCGGTGGAGCGTGTGTGGTTAACCGGCACATCGATTGAGGGGTAAACACTTAAGGGTACCAAGTAATTTGCATGGTTACTTCACACCTTGTTTTGTGATCCTCGGCATCCCAGTCACAAAACCTGAAGGGCACACTCGAGATTGAAACATGCCATTGAACAGTTCAATGAATCTCAATAGATCTAGGAGTTTCAAAACCAATTAAAACCTAATAATACATTTCGTTTATCTTGGTGGAAATTGGTGAATCGTCATTCACCTACCTTCAAATATTTTATAGCTTGGATTACGGCATCCCTCTTCTAAGTTATAAAATAGTTTGTTGGGTCCTAGCCTTAATATTTCATATTGGGTGTTATATTAAGGACTTACGATCAACTATCTTGAATATCTCCCAAAAGATGTCTGGTTTAGACATTTATGATCTTCCTAAATCTCTTGAAACAAGCTTTCCTAAATGAAGATGATGTCCCATGGAAATCATACTTCTTTCACATCCTCCAATTATTCTCCCAAACCCACAAGTTCAAGGTCACTCAAGCCCTATTGGCAAGGCAAGGTCTAGGTGTGATCACATCTTGGAGATGTAGTCACATATTGACAAGCCGGGAGAGTTGGGTGTCAAAGTCTTGAGAAAGTTGGTGGTTCAATCACTTTCTAAGTCACATAGTGAGTTCCTTTGGGACACCTATGAAACAGACTATGACAAGACCCTTAATGATCTTATCTATTTGTTAAGATCATATTCCTTAAAAATTGATGGACATTGACAATAGTGACACAGGAAATCCAGGAAAGCATTCTCTTCCCAATGGAAAGGGATCGGCCATAGTCAACTCGGTTGACCAAATGGTAAAGAGAAAAGATAAGTCTATGATAGTCCCGTGTACCATTATCAAAGGCTCCATATGTTTATATTGCCAAAGGAAGGGGCATTGGTTGCGAAGCTGCCAAATTTACCTAAGGATGTTAAAGTCAATAAGTTTGACTCTACTTCAGGTAAATTCCACTATCTAACTCTGCTAAGTTTCTATTCTGAGATTCCTGATACATGATGTGACTGGGTCACATGGTGATGTTTTAAGAATCAAAGAAAAGTGAAGAAACTTAAAGAAAGAATATGCTGAATTTGATCGCGTAGATGGATTTCTATCGCATAGTTTGAAGATCGGATTCTTGAGCTACTTCTTAGGAGTTATGAGATATTGCTTAGGAATAGATAACAACAAGTTTTCATATGGATTGTAAGGATAAGTTTTTCCGCAAAGTTTTAAAATAAAAGAAAAATTTTTGATTTTATTTATTTTAAAATATCCTTACAATGCCATTTGAGGAAAAATTGTTGCTTATATGATTCCATTAATAGCAAGAGTGGAGATATGAAATTGATTCTTTCATTTGTGGTAATGTCTAAATTTACCAAATAAGGAAAGATTCTCATCACCCAAGTTTCAAGTGGACCGGAACTTGGAATCGTGGAAGTTGTATAGCATGATGAATGAGAACTTTCAAGTATTGGAAAATTAAGACTAATTACTTATTCACATGGATGTGTGAGTCAAGTAATGGACTAAGGGATCGAGTACATAGTCTTGTGCACTGGTCAAGTCCACCACAAAAGATCGATAAGATTATTCGTCATAATTTACAAAAGCTCAGTAAATATGATTATACTTACAAGCTTAACTGTAACTCTGAGGCATTGGAAAAAGGTTCCAATGTATGACAGAGCGAATAAGAAGAATCAAATTAGGTAGAAGGATAAAAGTTTCTCAAATCTGAAAAGATGAGAGAGAGTACTTTCGTATCAGTTTTGTGATCATCTTAATGATTTAGAGACCTTATCACAATTCATCCTCTAAGAGCCTTCTTATAGCTAAGAAGAGGAACTTGAATTGTTGAAGTGGTTAAATCAAGAAGATGATTCATACTTCGTTCTAAAAACAATTCTTAGAGTTATACTCTAAGATTGTAACTTGAGTGACATGTCTTAAATAAGGTTTAAAACTCTTGTACATTTGAAATTGGTAAGTTGTGATGTTTTGGATAAAACAAAGACCAACTAAGGCCAATTGTGTGAAGTGTTTGTCTTGATTAGAATCCACACTATCTCTTGGATGTTTTACAAGGGCGTCTTATATGTCAAGAGGACAGTGGGAGTCTTAAAGGTCTTGAAAGTCTCAAG
The DNA here is from genome assembly GCF_002870075.4 of Lactuca sativa. Classification (NCBI taxonomy): domain Eukaryota; kingdom Viridiplantae; phylum Streptophyta; class Magnoliopsida; order Asterales; family Asteraceae; genus Lactuca; species Lactuca sativa. The sequence goes on from NC_056625.2 coordinate 206,245,286, forward strand.
AACTAATCAAGAATAAACCTGAAGTTCTTCACTAGCACACGACTTGAGGTTTATAACCTATCGTGTTGACATATTCTGTGCCCATTCCAGTTAAAGTTGGCTTTGCATATGAGTTCTTAGAGTTCTCAATTTGTTGCACAACAACTTGGAAGCAATGGCAGGCCCTTGAGCTGCCAGGTGGCAAGAAATTAAGATTGAGTTCAGTCCATATGAGTTTGGATTTGTCATTATCCTTGTCTTGTGACTATGATTTTGACAATTCACCTGGATAAGAACACATACACCATTAAATCTAAGTGTCATAAGGATTCTCTCCGATTCATGAAAATGATGGTGAGGAAACACTTTCACTAAGTAGATTTTAGCTAGATAGCAATTCTGATATTTGCATTCTCAAAGTCGTTAGTGGAGCGTGTGTGGTTTACCGGCACACTAACCTGGACTTGTGAGAAGTGGCAAAAAGGTCTAACCATTATGATTACGGCATCCCTCTTCATAATTGTTTAGACACACAAGTGTGTTATCTAAGGGAAGGTGTATGATTTTGATAAAGTTTTATCAAAACAATCTAGTGTCAGAAATCTGAACTTTGGTAAGAATGTCAGCTGATTTTTGAGTACATGTCAAAGCTAGTGGGAGCATAAGTGTTATGCTAATAATCATCATGTTAGTGGGAGCATGATAATTATGATAAGTATTGCAAGTTAGCAATGTTAATTATAGAAAACAAAAGTTTCAATTGGGAAAGAGTTGTTTTGCTATAATTAAGGGAGAGGAAATTATACTTAATCTCAAATCTATAAGCTTAGATCGTGAGGTTTTAATCATTTAGTCAAGGATATATATATATATGAATTTCATGTTGGAATGGCTCAACATAAGGAAATTCTGTATATGGGTCCATTATTTGCGTTCTAAAATTCGATTATGATTACGGCATCCCTTTTCATAATCTGAATTATGAGAACTTGGCAAATAGAAATGGAAATGTTATAGCAAAAGACTGGTTTAGTCTTTATGTGAGACATCATGAATCGTGTCCCATATGCTTCGGATATAGGATCGATTACATGTGCTATATTCATCCGTTCTAAAATTTTCCAAATGCCTGGGGCATTAAGAAGGGAAAAGGTTTAGAACTGGATATGACTAAAAGGATTAAACAATTGTCGAGGACAATCTAAGGTTTACCAAAGATTGGTTACTCAAGGACAATTGGAAGTATAGTGATAATTTTGGAAGGACCATATTGACATAATCTGTAAGGAGGCAACTCTTGTTCAGAAGTGATAGTCAAAATGGAATCTGGAAATGTTTCAAAGTTAGAATTTTCAATTTGTGTAAGATTAAGGAAACTTAATGCAAGAAGGATATTTCCAAGGAGTTGATCTCCTTTGGAATACTCTGTAATGATTGTTGCCAAGTCTTTGTGACTTTGTGCATAATCGTTACAAGAGGATCAATGCATATAAGTTTAGAATCTAACAGATTTCTGTAAATGGCATGAATTTGGAATTCTTGCATTTGCAGTAAGGATTTGGGAGTGTGAAAAGAGAATCATTGAAGTTATGTTCAATTGATCTAGTTCACAAAGTAAAGATCATAGACTAACATAGTATGCATACTTGGTGTGTGGCATGACTAGTGTTTAAGAAAACATAGTGTACATGCTTGGAGCATGGGACAACTATTGTTTTAAATTCAAGAATAAAGTTGATAGCTGAAACAGTATACAATGAATAATGTGTAATCATATGGTGATAAATAAAAGGTGTTTTATTTATGTTCAAAGGGTTGATACCATATTGGATTCAATTATTATTGTGTTTTATTTTGCATGTTTTGACTTCCCGAATAAACTGGGTTATTTTTCCTGAATGACTAAGTTATTCAAACATCCACAGTCGGTCATATGTTGGAAGTAGATATGAATTAAGACTGTCATGGGTTGGCTTGTAGAGGTCTAAGGTGTTGGACAAAGGGCTACAACACTCATGAGTGCTCATAAGTTCTGAGTATTGGATTCAACCCGCGCTCATTGGAATCACTTCATGGATTTTATCACGAGTGATCATGAGACAATAATATCTTATATTCTTCAAACCTAGAGATATGAGTTGTTACTATGAGTTGATAGTACATTGATTGCACGAAAATGCATTTGGTAACTCGGTGCTATAAAACATGCCTTTGTGTATGATTCAACAAGTAGTAGAACAAGCCATATGAGTCGAAGTTTATCCGTTCCTTTTACCTTCGGGATAAAAGCGATATCTGTGGGTCCCTCGATGATTTGATGATGACAAATGGAAGTGCTCGGCTGGGCCAGGACTGATTTGATTTGTTCAATTAGTCAGTCGTCATAAATCGGAAATCGGGAAACAAAAAATGGACAGAGAGAATGATTATAATCCATGTCTCAGTCCATATGATATCTAGAATGGAGGAATATATGATCCCTTATCTAATGGACAAGTTCGTTGACAAGATCAGAGTTCGACAGCAGCTTTAAGAGCTACGATTGCCAGTTAGGTTTGAAGTCATACACAATAATAGTTTTAGACTTATCCAAGTGGGAGACTGTTGGATTAATGTCTAAGTCCATAACTATATTTGGTATGTACTTGACCCGACCCGGCATGGTCCATTTGGGTTGCACTTCACCGACACAATTTATATGGATAATCTTTTGAGAATAGTATGTTTATGATTAATATTAATAAGTTATAAGTTCTAATATATTAATATGGAATCATATTATTTAATTAGTATTGATCAAGAATTAATTTATAATTAATTAAGTGATCAAAAGGAACTAATTAAATATGGACTCTTATATATATGGAATGGGCCAAGTTCATTTAGGTTGGGCTAAGCTTTCATGGATAGTCCATGGAGTGTTTAACCCATGGATCCTAGGAAATGAAAGGTCATGGGTATGAGGGTTTAACCCTAATCCTCCATACTATATAAAGATGTCTTTGGGTGGTGAAATTGGCACTAGTGTGGATACACTAAAGAAGGGCTAGCCAATTTCACTAGAGAGAACCAAGTAATCATATTCTCTAAAGTATTCCAAGGTGTCTTGGTGATTTGTGATTCCACTTGAGGCTTCCACACTATTGGGGCTAAGCTCTTAAAGCTTGAAGACATCAAGCTACATCAAGAGGTATGTATTCTATCTTTTTACATTCATAGTTTTTGTATGCTAGATTAGGATAATACCTTGGATGTTCTTATTTGCATGTATAATAGAGAAAACATAGATCCAAGGTATTTAGGGTTGCATGTACACTTAGGAAGTGTTAGAATGCTCAAAACCCAACAGTAAGGTCCTATACTTTCTTCTGGTTGAGCTGTGAATCAGTGAGTCAAGGGATGACTCGGTGACTCGAGTGTGAAAGGACTCAGAGTTGTTGGACTCGGCGAGTTGAGTCGCGGATTGGGGAAAATTCTGAGCATGGGGACTCAGCAAGTCATCGGGTTGACTCGTCGAGTAGAGTCAGTCAGGGGTTGACTTTGACTTTGACCAAGGGTTGACCAGTTGACTTCCAGGGGCATTTTGGTAATTGTTGGATATTGTTTTGAGTTCAGTGTTTTGGTGGTTGTCCAGTGGTGGAGATCGTATCAGTGATCGGAGCAGCTTGGGTTATCTGTTCAGTCGATAGTTTCGAGGTGAGTTATCCTCACTATATCAACAGGGTCTAAGGCAGCAAGGCCGGCCCTTTATCGGATTGAGATCCGGGTATTTGTTGTTATGATATTGCTTTGATATGTTGTATCCTGGTAGCTAGGATGGTATATGTTAGAAACCTGGTTGAGGTCGGTATCCTGAGATGTAGGGTGATGCTATGCTAGTGACCGGTTAGGTCGGTATCCTCGTAAGGATGATGATATGTTATGTGATCTGTTTGACCGGTTTCTTGACTGTGAATTGTTATATGATTGTATGTTTATGTGCACATGGTGAGTTGGACTGGAGTTGGGTTGAGGTGGGTCCTGCTTTGTGCTGTAGGCCAAGATACCCAGGGCGGGACCGGTTGTCCCGAAGTCCCAGCGAGCGGTCCGGATAGGCTGTAGGCCCCAAGAGGACGGACCAGACGTGCCGAGGCTCGGAGAGTGGACCAGGCCGACTGAAGGCCCGGTGCGAGCGGACCAGTCATACTGTAGAATCAGAGAGTGGACCAGGTGGATTGAAGGCCCGGTGCGGGCGGACCAATCACACTGTAGACTCGATGTATATGGCTAGACTTGGAGGGTGGACCAGGTGGACTGTTGGCCGATGCGGCGGACCAGTCACACAGTAGACTCGAAGTGCATGGCTGTTCTGTGATCGGATATGAAATGGCATGTTATTCGTGTATGGTATATGTGGTTGGTATTTTGGGGATATCTCACTAAGCTTTCGGGCTTACAGTTGTGGTTTTATGTTTTTCAGGTTCTTCAAGAGACCGTGGCAAGGCAAAGGCGTGATCGTACCGCTCCTCATGTTTATGTTGTGATGCGATTCTGGGAATACTTTAATTTAACTGTATTGAAAACCTTTTTGTAATAATTTAGTGATATCGGGTTGTTTTTGAAAAGTTTAAATTGGTTGGAATTTATCGTTCATTACAAGTTGGTATCAGAGCCTTGGTTTGAGTGAATTGGAGGAACACTCGTGTGACTCCAGTCTCAAATTGAGGAGGGTTTTCAAAAGAGAATTTAAAATGGTTTTCAAAATGGGTAAAGGAGGACGCGGAGGTACGATCAGCCGGAGCCAGTAAGTAACCCCAAAATACTATACATGATATTTATTTTTGAGCATTGATAGAACAGCATGCTAGTGCTAGGCGAGGGATCTTCAGTATTTCATGATAAAGTTGCCTGATTTATGATGCCTGCTAGCCTAGGGATTCCTTGTGGGAGATTTCCAGTGTTCCTCTAGTAGTGAGGATTGAGCGCTTGCTATGTAAGTTTTACACTAGGGTGTTGTGGTAGTACTTCATACAAATATGGGTAGGTGTGGAAGGTAGTATGGGCCCGTACTACTGAAAGCACAGGACCCATACGCGTATCAGGGAAACCATGACCTCTAGGGTTGGTTTGAGAGTTGGTTCCCGGGGTAGTGGGAAGTGTCTGAGATTTTGTGGTGTTTTTCAGTATGGAGATTCCGAGGCATGCTGGGAGTGGATCCGGGTCAGGATCGGGAGCAGGAGAGGGAGTTCCGGGCGGGTCAGTACCGCCCGAGGTTATTGGTCAGATGAGCATGTGCGAGCTGGATGCGAGGATTCGTGAGATCCTGCATGATGAGGTTGCTGTGTTGTTCCGTGCCGAGTTTCCGGAACTGTTTGGGTCGATCAAGACCGCCATGGTTGAGTATTTTGATGAGCGCTATGCAGCTCTCACAGAGACGGCTGTCGCGGCGGCTACAACGGCTGTAGCAACGGCAGGGGAGGAGCTGGTTAGGGGTTTTTAGTATCGGGACTTCGATAATACGAAGCCTCCCACCTTTGATGGAGTTTAGGACCCGATTGTTGCTATGAGATGGTTATCGGACATGGAGGGGTGTTTCTTCACGTGTTCATGCCCTACTGTTCAGAGGGTTAGGTGTGCTCTGAACCTGTTGAGGCTCGGGGCGAAGGATTGGTCGAGATTGACCACGGGGTCATATTCGGATGTGCAGAGGGCTACGGTTTCATGGGATCAGTTCAGAGAGATGTTCAGCACTCGTTATGTTCCGGGGGTTGAGAGAGAGAGAGATTGGCTCAGGAGTTCCTTGAGCTGAAGCAGGGTTCGGAGTCGGTGAATGAGATCACCAGGATGTTCACTGAGAGGGCGATGTTCTGTCCTGAGTTCGCTTCGGAGCAGGCTCAGATGTCTCGATATCTGAGCATGCTCAAGAGGGATATCATACAGTTTGTGTCTACACAGAGTTGCGAGACTTTGTTGGAGTTGCAGGAGGCCGCCAGGCGGTGTGAGTTAGAGATTGAGTTGCAGTTGCGTGAGCTAAGGCAGGCTCCTGTGCAGTCGCAGTCAGCGCCGAAACGGTCCAAGACCGTTGATTCTAGGGTGGGAGATCTGAGCAGCCACACTTGTGGGAAGTGTGGGAGGGGTCACACCGGAGTTTGTAGGTACGGTGGTGCGTGCCGCAAGTGCGGAAAGGAGGGGCACTATGCGAGGGATTGTCGGCAGTCAGCGCCGGTTCGGGATTTGAGGATTTGTTATCATTGTCATCAAGTTGGGCACTTGAGGGTCAACTGTCCATAGCTTGCTGCAGGACTGGTGCAGGCTCCAGCACCGGCCACTTTGAGGATCACGGGTGGAGGTCAGGGTGGAGCGGAGCCCCCAAGGGCTCAGGGTCGTGCTTTTCAACTTACATCAGAGGAGGTCAGAGCAGTGCCGGATGCAGCTGTGGGTATGTTTCTTTCTTGATGTCTTATTATCTTTTGTTTATTGTGGAGCATTGTTTATCTGCTAGTTTCATTTCGTGGTTTTTGATGTGGTATTCGTTGTTCTTTGAGGGTTATGGTATGGTTATGGGTTAGTGATAGGAATTTCGTTGGTTATCATTCATGTGGGTTATTAGTGGAAATCTGGCATTGGTCTGACTGCCGGGTAGCATCTGCTTTCCGAGGAGAGGTTAGCTGCAGATTGAGTTTCTTTGGAGCGGGATGATCAGTGTAGAAATGTGATTTTGTGAAGATTGCTAGTGCTAGTGGGAATCAGTCCGCGTGTAAGTGTTGGTTTTGTGCAGGGTTGTTTTGGGAGGTCGGGATAGCGACCGGTGGTTGTTAGTTATAGCCATAAGTGGGGGAGAATTCGAAAAATTCTCCGGAAGATCGATGAGCATGTGAGGTTGTTTAGCTGTTTGGGATTCAGCAGTGTTCTGTCTGCCAAGAGCGTAGGCTGGTATGGGTAAGTGGCAGACATGCGGGGCGGGATGCAGACCAAGGGTATTTGATTGTGGAGGGCCTGGGATCAAGCAGGGATTCAGTATGTATGATGGAGATAGAGTTCGGAACCCCTAGAGGGCTAGAACAGTATGCATGGGAGGATTTCCCGGAGAGATAACTCAGAATGATGAATGTTAGTTGAGCGGTCCGGATAGACTGAAGGCCGGTAGGCGTACCAGTCAGGCCGAAGGCTCGGAGAACGGTCCAGCCAGACTGAAGGCCCTGGAGGGCGGTCCAGATTGGCTAAAGGTTCTGAGAGTGGTCCAGATTGGCTGAAGGCCTAGTAAGGCAGTCCAGTCATGCTGACGACTCTGCAGGTATTGGCAGATCGGTTCGAGGAAAAGGATTTAGTTTGATTCGATGTGTTAGCATTAGAAGGTCTGGCCCCGGGTATTGATCTTGATTAGTGGAGATGGTGCATGGACTCGAGAGTCCTTGTGAGCAGATTCAGAGCATGTGTGTTGCATGGATATCAGTTACGCTATAAAGGAGTGATGTAGCGCTGAGCGAGCACCGTGTCACTTGTCGCAGTGACAAGGCGGCCAAGTGGATTTCCTTGGTAAGGGAAAGAGAGAGGAATATAACTCCGAGAGGGAGTGTAAAATTCACGGAAGTGAAAGCAGCAGCACAGGGTTATGATTGGGGTGGTCCAATTGCGGTCATCGAGCAGCGTGATTGCGGCAATGGTATGGGATCACATCCGGTTTGGGATGTCTGCTGAGGTCGCGGAGGGAATTCCGTGGGTGTAGAGCCAATAGGCTCGGAAGGGATGCAGGGATGGAGTCTTGGACTTCCAGCTTGATTCTGATCAAGGAGTTGTGTATGTAATGGTGGTTCATCCGGCGGGGGGGGGGGATGATTAGAGGTGTCGTCAGTGTGTCGGGTTTTCCCAACCCGAGAGTACTAGGGCTAGTTCAGCGTGTGCGTGTGATTGCAAGAAGAGAACTCATGGGAGTTGCTCTGAGGCTGAAGAATGTGTCATTCTGTCAGCAGGGTGTGGATAAAGTTGGACTCGGATCGGGAAACCGGTGGTTCAGGGTTATATCTAGCTCGTAAGAGTCAAGTGAATGTGGTGATCAGGATTGAGAAAAGTGCCATGGAGTGGTACTCGGTTGTTAAGTGTGGAGCCTGATGGGTGTGGTTATCAGAGGGTAAAGCCGGTGGCCGGCTTGAGATGGTGGTCAGGACACCGCAAGAAAGGAGAAAGTGAGTTTCGGGTTTCGATGGTTGTGCTTTGAGGAACTTGCTCTGGTTAAGGCCAGGTGATGCAAGGCAAGAGTATTTCTGGAGTTGAGTTGCCGCAGACTTCGAGGACGAAGCCTAATTTAAGTGGGGGAGAATTGTAACATCCTGAGTTCAGGAGTGCAAGTTCAGGGTTCAAAGTGAAAATGTATAAGGGCAACTCGGCGAGTCCATAGGTGGACTCGGCGAGTAGAGTCGCGACTCTGGTCGCATGTTAAGTGGCCAACTCGGCGAGTTGGTGCTGGGTGTAGAAAATCCTAATCTTCGGGGTTTGCCCCCTATTTAAAGGATGTTATGCCTTCTCTTCAGCCTCTATTTACCCTGAGAGTTCCAGAGAAAACCCTAATCGTGAGGAACTCCATTATTGAGAGAATTGAAGCTTGGAAGAAGGAATTTGTGAAGAAAAGTTGGAGGAATTCAAGGATAGCACCAATAGGGCTTGTGGATCTGAAGTCTACATCAGTTTAAGCTCATCTTTGGGGTAAGAATCCTCTGTCTTCAACCCTTTTCCCCTTATTGTCATCCATGGTGGTTGTTTTGGGGTTTTTGGAGGATTTCATGAGTCATTTCGGGATTGGAAGATGGATCTGAGGATGCTACCTCAGATCTGGAGTAGTGATGATCCAAAAATGCATAAAGTCCCTGTTGATAAGTGATTGGTGAAGCTATCTTTTTCCCAAACCCAAGCCCTAAAGTGTAAAATGCCTAGATCTCTTTGGATTCACGTAAAGTTCGCCACTTTACGTGATGAATGGGTTGTAGGAGGCTAGATCTATGTTTTGGATCAATTGCATGGCCTGGAAGGTTCTGTTTGGAATGAGATCTAGAGGCACTCGGCGAGTCACAAGGGTGTACTCGGCGAGTTGCTTGAAGATGGTCTAGAACTTGGCGAGTTGGAAGAACAACTCGGCGAGTAGGTTGAAGATAGCCTTGGACTCGGCGAGTCTGTTCTTGGACTCGGCGAGTTTGGTCGTAAGGTCCTATCCTTTCTTCTGGTTGAGCTGTGAATCAGTGAGTCAAGGGATGACTCGGTGACTCGAGTGTGAAAGGACTCAGAGTTGTTGGACTCGGCGAGTTGAGTCACGGATTGGGGAAAATTCTAAGCATGGGGACTCGACAAGTCATCGGGTTGACTCGGCGAGCAGAGTCAGTCAGGGGTTGACTTTGACTTTGACCAAGGGTTGACCAGTTCACTTCCAAGGGCATTTTGGTAATTGTTGGATATTCTTTTGAGTTCAGTGTTTTGGTGGTTGTCCAGTGGTGGAGATCATATCAGTGATCGGAGCAGCTTGGGTTATCTGTTCCGTCGGCAGTTTCAAGGTGAGTTATCCTCACTATATCAACAGGGTCTAAGGCAGCAAGGCCGACCCTTTATCGGATTGAGATCCGGGTACTTGTTGTTATGATATTGCTTTGATATGTTGCATCTTGGTAGCTAGGATGGTATATGTTAGAGACCTGATTGAGGTCGGTATCCTGAGATGTAGGGTGATGCTATGCTAGTGACCGGTTAGGTCGGTATCCTCATTAGGATGATGATATGTTATGTGATCTGTTTGACCGGTTTGTTGACTGTGAATTGTTATATGATTGCATGTTTATGTGCACATGGTTAGTTGGACTGGAGTTGGGTTGAGGCGGGTCCTGCTTTGTGCTGTAGGCCAAGATACCCAGGGCGGACCGGTTGTCCCGAAGTCCCAGCGAGCGGTCCGGATAGGCTGTAGGCCCCAAGAGTACGGACCAGACGTGCCGAGGCTCGGAGAGTGGACCAGGTCGACTGAAGGCCCAGTGCGGGCGGACCAGTCATACTGTAGACTCAGAGAGTGGACCAGGTGGATTGAAGGCCCGATGCGGGCGGACCAATCACACTGTAGACTCGATGTATATGGCTAGACTCGGAGGGTGGACCAGGTGGACTGTTGGCCGGTGCGGCGGACCAGTCACACAGTAGACCCGAAGTGCATGGCTGTTCTGTGATCGGATATGAAATGGCATGTTATGCGTGTATGGTATATGTGGTTGGTATTTTGGGGATATCTTACTAAGCTTTCGGGCTTACAGTTGTGGTTTTATGTTTTTCAGGTTCTTCAGGAGACCGTGGCAAGGCAAAGGCGTGATCGTACCGCTCCTCATCCTTATGTTGTGATGTGATTCTGGGAATACTTTAATTTAACTGTATTGAAAACCTTTTTGTAATAATTTAATGATATCGGGTTGTTTTTGAAAAGTTTAAATTGGTTGGAATTTTTCGGTCATTACAAGTTGGTATCAGAGCCTTGGTTTGAGTGAACTGGAGGAACACTCGTGTGACTCCAGTCTCAAATCGAGGAGGGTTTTCAAAAGAGAATTTAAAATGGTTTTCAAAATGGGTAAAGGAGGACGCGGAGGTACGATCAGCCGGAGCCAGTAAGTAACCCCAAAATACTATACATGATATTTATTTTTGAGCATTGATAGAACAGCATGCTAGTGCTAGGCGAGGGATCTTCAGGATTTCATGATAAAGTTGCCTGATTTATGATGCCTGCTAGCCTAGGGATTCCTTGTGGGAGATTTCCAGTGTTCCTCTAGTAGTGAGGATTGAGCGCTTGCTATGTAAGTTTTACAATAGGGTGTTGTGCTAGTACTTCATACAAATATGGGTAGGTGTGGAAGGTAGTATGGGCCCGTACTGCTGAAAGCACAGGACCCATATGCGTATCAGGGAAACCATGACCTCTAGGGTTGGTTTGAGAGTTGGTTCCCGGGGTAGTGGGAAGTGTCTGAGATTTTGTGGTGTTTTTCAGTATGGAGATTCCGAGGCATGCTGGGAGTGGATCCGGGTCAGGATCGGGAGCAGGAGAGGGAGTTCCGGGCAGGTCAGTACCGCCCGAGGTTATTGGTCAGATGAGCACGTGCGAGCTGGATGCGAGGATTCGTGAGATCCTGCATGATGATGTTGCTGTGTTGTTCCGTGCCGAGTTTCCGGAACTGTTTGGGTCGATCAAGACCGCCATGGTTGAGTATTTTGATGAACGCTATGCAACTCTCACAGAGACGGCTGTCGCGGCGGCTACAACGGCTGTAGCAGCGGCAGGGGGAGGAGCTGGTTAGGGGTTTTTCAGTATCGGGACTTCGATAATGCGAAGCCTCCCACCTTTGATGGAGTTTAGGACCCGATTGTTGCTATGAGATGGTTATCGGACATGGAGGGGTGTTTCTTCACGTGTTTATGCCCTGCTGTTCAAAGGGTTAGGTCTGTTCTGAACCTGTTGAGGCTCGGGGCGAAGGATTGGTGGTGATTGACCACGGGGTCATATTCGGATGCGCAGAGGGCTGCGGTTTCATGGGATCAGTTCAGAGAGATGTTCAGCACTCGTTATGTTCTGGGGGTTGAGAGAGAGAGATTGGATCAGGAGTTCCTTGAGCTGAAGCAGGGTTCAGAGTCGGTGACTGAGATCACCAGGATGTTCACTGAGAGGGTGATGTTCTGTCCTGAGTTCGCTTCGGAGCAGGCTCAGATGTCTCGATATCTGAGCATGCTCAAGAGGGATATCAGACAGTTTGTGTCTCCGCAGAGGTGTGAGACTTTGTTGGAGTTGCATGAGGCCGCTAGGCGGCGTGAGTTAGTGATTGAGTTGTAGTTGCATGAGCTGAGGCAGGCTCCGGTGCAGTCGCAGCCGGCGTCGAAACGGTCCAAGACCGTTGATTCTAGGGTGGGAGATCTGAGCAGCCACACTTGTGGGAAGTGTGGGAGGGGTCACACCGGAGTTTGTAGGTCCAGTGGTGCATGCCGCAAGTGCGAAAAGGAGGGGAACTATGCGAGGGATTGTCGGCAGTCAGCGCCGGTTTGGGATTTCAGGATTTGTTATCATTGTCATCAGGTTGGGCACTTGAGGGTCAACTGTCCATAGCTTGCTGCAGGATCGGTGCAGGCTCAAGCACCAGCCACTTTGAGGATCACGGGTGGAGGTCAGGGTGGAGCGGAGCCCCCAAGGGCTCAGGGTCATGCTTTTCAGCTTACAGCAGAGGAGGTCAAAGCACTGCCGGATGCAACTGCGGGTATGTTTCTTTCTTAATGTCTTATTATCTTTATTTTTTATTGTAGAGCATTGTTTATCTGCTAGTTTCATTTCGTGGTTTTTGATGTGGTATTCGTTGTTCTTTGAGGGTTATGGTATGGTTATGGGTTAGTGATAGGAATTTCGTTGGTTATTATTCATGTGGGTTATTAGTGGAGATCTGGCGTTAGTCTGAATGCCAGGTAGCATCTACTTTCGGAGGACAGGTTAGCTGCAGATTGAGTTTCTTTCGTGCGGGATGATCAATGTGGAAATGTGATTTTGTGAGGATTGCTAGTGCTAGTGGGAATAAGTCTGCGTGTAAGTGTTGGTTTTGTGCAGGGTTGTTTTGGGAGGTCGGGATAGCGACCGGTGGTTGTTAGTCAGTGCCTTAAGTGGGGGAGAATTGGAAAATTCTCCGGAAGATCGATGAGCATGTGAGGTTGTTTAGGTGTTTGGGATTCAGCAGTGTTCTGTCAGCCAAGAGCGTAGGCTGGTATGGGTAAGTGGCAGACATGCGGGGCGGGATGCAGACCAAGGGTATTTGATTATGGAGGGCCTGGGATCAGGCCGAGATTGAGTATGTATGATGGAGATAGAGTTCGGAACCCCTAGAGGGCTAGAACAGTATGCATGGGAGGATTTCCCGGAGAGATAACTCGGAATGATGAATGTTAGTTGAGCGGTCCGGATAGACTGAACTCCGGTAGGCGTACCAGTCAGGCCGAAGGCTTGGAGAAAGGTCCAGCCAGACTGAAGGCCCTGGAGGGCGGTCCAGATTGGCTGAAGGTACTGAGAGTGGCCAGATTGGCTGAAGGCCTAGTAAGGCAGTCCAGTCATGCTGAAGACTCTGCAGGTATTGGCCATCGGTTCGAGGAAAGGGATTTTGTTTGTTACGATGTGTTAGCATTAGAAGGTCTGGCCCCGGGTATTGATCTTGATTAGTGGAGATGGTGCATGGAATCGAGAGTCCTTACAAGCAGATTCAGAGCATGTGTGTTGCATGGATAGCAGTTACGCTATAAAGGAGTGATGTAGCGCTGAGCGAGCACCGTGGCACTTGTCGTAGTGACAAGGCGGCCAAGTGGATTTCCTTGGTAAGGGAAAGAGAGAGGAATATAACTCCGAGAGGGAGTGTAAAATTCACGGAAGTGACAGCAACACTGTAGGGTTATGATTGGGGTGGTCCAATTGCGGTCATCGAGCAGCGTGATTGCGGCAATGGTTTGGGATCACATCCGGTTTGGGATGCCTGCGGCAATAGGCTCGGAAGAGATGCAGGGATGGAGTCTTGGACTTCCAGCTTGATTCTGATCAAGGAGTTGTGTATGTAATGGTGGTTCATCCGGGGGGGATGATTGGAGGTGTCTTCAGTGTGTTGGGTTTTCCCAACCTGAGAGTACTAGGGCTAGTTCAGCATGTGCGTGTGATTGCAAGAAGAGAACTCATGGGAGTTGCTCTGAGGCTGAAGAATGTGTCATTCTGTCAGCAGGGTGTGGATAAAGTTGGACTCGGATCGGGAACCTGGTGGTTCAGGGTTATATCTAGCTCGTAAGAGTCAAGTGAATGTGGTGATCAGGATCGAGAAAAGTGCCATGGAGTGGTACTCGGTTGTTAAGTGTGGAGCCTGATGGGTGTGGTTATCAGAGGGTAAAGCCGGTGGCCGGCTTGAGACGGTGGTCAGGACACCGCAAGAGAGGAGAAACTGAGTTTCGGGTTTCGATGGTTGTGCTTTGAGGAACTTGGTCTGGTTAAGGCCAGGTGATGCAAGGCGAGAGTATTTCTGGAGTTGAGTTGCCGCAGGCTTCGAGGACGAAGCCTAATTTAAGTGGGGGAGAATTGTAACATCCTGAGTTCAGGAGTGCAAGTTCAGGGTTCAAAGTGAAAATGTATAAGGGCAACTCGGCGAGTCCATGGGTGGACTCGGCGAGTAGAGTCGCGACTCTGGTCGCATGTTAAGTGGCCAACTCGGCGAGTTGGTGCTGGGTGATGAAAATCCTAATCTTCGGGGTTTGCCCCCTATTTAAAGGATGTTATGCCTTCTCTTCAGCCTCTATTTACCCTGAGAGTTCCAGAGAAAACCCTAATCGTGAGAAACTCCATTATTGAGAGAATTGAAGCTTGGAAGAAGGAATTTGTGAAGAGAAGTTGGAGGAATTCAAGGATAGCACCAATAGGGCTTGTGGATCTGAAGTCTACATCTGTTTAGGCTCATCTTTGGGGTAAGAATCCTCTGTCTTGAACCCTTTTCCCCTTATTGTCATCCATGGTGGTTGTTTTGGGGTTTTTGGAGGATTTCATGAGTCATTTCGGGATTGGAAGATGGATCTGAGGATGCTACCTCAGATCTGGAGTAGTGATGATCCAAAAATGCATAAAGTCCCTGTTGATAAGTGATTAGTGAAGCTATCTTTTCCCAAACCCAAGCCCTAAAGTGTAAAATGCCTAGATCTCTTTGGATTCACGTAAAGTTCGCCACTTTACATGATGGATGGGTTGTAGGAGGCTAGATCTATGTTTTGGATCAATTGCATGGCCTGGAAGGTTCTATTTGTAATGAGATCTAGAGGCACTCGCCGAGTCACAAGGGTGTACTCGGCGAGTTGCTTGAAGATGGTCTAGAACTCGGCGAGTTGGAAGAACAACTTGGCGAGTAGGTTGAAGATAGCCTTGGACTCGGCGAGTCTGTTCTTGGACTCGGCGAGTTTGGTCGTAAGGTCCTATCCTTTCTTCTGGTTGAGCTGTGAATCAGTGAGTCAAGGGATGACTCGGTGACTCGAGTGTGAAAGGACTCAGAGTTGTTGGACTCTGCGAGTTGAGTCGCGGATTGGGGAAAATTCTGAGCATGGGGACTCGGCAAGTCATCGGGTTGACTCGGCGAGTAGAGTCAGTCAGGGGTTGACTTTGACTTTGACCAAGGGTTGACCAGTTGACTTCCAAGGGCATTTTGGTAATTGTTGGATATTGTTTTGAGTTCAGTGTTTTGGTGGTTGTCCAGTGGTGGAGATCGTATCAGTGATCGGAGCAGCTTGCGTTATCTGTTTAGTCGGCAGTTTCGAGGTGAGTTATCCACACTATATCAACAGGGTCTAAGGCAGCAAGGCCGACCCTTTATCGAATTGAGATCCGGGTATTTGTTGTTATGATATTGCTTTGATATGTTGCATCCTGGTAGCTAGGATGGTATATGTTAGAGACCTGGTTGAGGTCGGTATCCTGAGATGTAGGGTGATGCTATGCTAGTGACCGGTTAGGTCAGTATCCTCGTTAGGATGATGATATGTTATGTGATCTGTTTGACCGGTTTGTTGACTGTGAATTGTTATATGATTGTATGTTTATGTGCACATGGTTAGTTGGACTGGAGTTGGGTTGAGGCGGGTCCTGCTTTGTGCTGTAAGCCAAGATAGCCAGGGCGGACCGGTTGTACCGAAGGTCCAGCGAGCGGTCCGGATAGGCTGTAGGCCCCAAGAGGACGGACCAGACGTGCCGAGGCTCGGAGAGTGGACCAGGCCGACTGAAGGCCCGGTGTGGGCGAACCAGTCATACTGTAGACTCAGAGAGTGGACCAGGTGGATTGAAGGCCCGGTGCGGGCGGACCAATCACACTGCAGACTCGATGTATATGGCTAGACTCGGAGGGTGGACCAGGTGGACTGTTGGCCGGTGCGGCGGACCAGTCACACAGTAGACCCGAAGTGCATGGCTGTTCTGTGATCGGATTTGAAATGGCATGTTATGCGTGTATGGTATATGTGGTTGGTATTTTGGGGATATCTCACTAAGCTTTTGGGCTTACAGTTGTGGTTTTATGTTTTTCAGGTTCTTCAGGAGACCGTGGCAAGGCAAAGGCATGATCGTACCGCTCCTCGTGTTTATGTTGTGATGTGATTCTGGGAATACTTTAATTTAACTGTATTGAAAACCTTTTTGTAATAATTTAATGAAATCAGGTTGTTTTTGAAAAGTTTAAATTGGTTGGAATTTTTCTGTCATTACACCCAAAATGACCCTAAATGGCAAGGAATTTTACCCACTCCAACACTTTTAAAATCACATCAAAACAAGTGGAAAGGAATTTTACCAAATCCACATAGAGGAACTCAAAGATTTCCACGTGTGAAACCTCGTTCAAACTAAACTTTTCAGAAATCAAATGTCAAATCTTTCAGAAGTTACCCACCTCAGACCAATTTCAAGTCCAATTCACTCCATAAACCGCTGACCAAGTACAATGTCAGATTCAATGACAAAACCTCTTTTTGCAAATGTCAGTGCAGCTATCAAAATTTTTTATCTCATGTCAAGTCAAATAAAAGTCAGAAATCTCGTACTTTTCAGAAATCTCGTAATAATCCAAATCTGAACAAACACCCAGGATTAGGTGTAAAAGTTGACAAAAGACCTTTCCATGCAACCTCGGACCATGCATCATTTAAGAATACATCAATCTTCCGTGGCTCAAAACTTGTTTGGATGCCTAAACTAACCGTGTAATTCTCAGGCTTTGTGCAAGGAGGAACAAGAAGAAGAATGGTTAATTGATAGTGCCTGCTCCTTGCACATGACCGGAAGGTTAGAGTACCTTTGGATTTCATGCCTACATGCAATGGTGGAAATGTCACGTTTGGCAAGAATGCGAACGGTGTCATCCGAGGTTACGGTGTTCTCACTATGGGGAACTTTTCCATTCAGAAGGTTGCTTATGTAGAAGGTCTTAAACACAATCTCATCAGTGTTTGCCAACTATGTAAAGCAGGACATCATGTTGAATTTGACGATCAATTCTGTTACATAATGACGAGTGATCGCAACACTTGCTTAATCAAATCTCGCTCCGAAGGTACGATGTATCCTCTGGATGTTTCTCTCATCATTGGTAAACCACAACTGTGTTTTCTGTCCAAAGCTGTATCCGAAGTCTGCTGGCTGTGGCATCGCAAGCTAGCTCATCTCAACTTTCGCTACATCAACAACCTCGTCACAAGAGAACTAGTCTGTGGTCTTCCCATTCTCAAATTCAGCAATGATACTCTTTGTTCAGCGTGTGAATGCGGTAAACAAGCAAAAGCAAGCCATCCTCTGATAATGGATTCTTCTATCTCTGAACCACTGGAGCTATTACACATTGATCTCTGCGGTCCCTCAACCGTAGCCAGTCTTCACCACAAAAAATATATACTGGTTATTGTTGATGACTACACACGCTTCACATAGGTCTTCTTTCTTAGACTCAAATCAGAGACACCACATATCTTCATTAACTTCATCAAAGAAATCGAACTTCAAATCAAGCTTCCAGTCAGACACATCCGCAGTGATAATGGAACTGAGTTCACTAATCATCTTCTGAATAATTTCCTGGTTTCCAAAGGCATCTCTCACAACTTTTCAGCACCATATACACCACAACAAAATGGTGTAGTAGAGAGAAGAAACCTGTGACAACCCGAAATTTCCATTTGTACGAACATTATCTATCCAATAGAAGCTAGTCCAGTTTCAGTGATTTCATACTTTTCAGAATCAGTTTGTGAACATTAGGGTTTATGTTTAAGGTGATATCAGGAGAGTGGATGCTCCTGGTTTTATGAAATTTGAGCATTTCAAGTTTCATCATGTTACAGTCCCATATCAGGAATAAAAATATTTTCTGCCAAAATATTCCAGGACTATAAATAGTTTTCTGAATTAAATTAATTCATTATTCACAATTCCAAATAGAGAAAAGCCATATTCTCTCTGACGGATCTTCGGGTTTTCATCCCATATTGTGAGTCTACTTTACTAAATGTGTTTCAATACTTGTTAGATGCTTATTAACATCAATAACATGCTTAGATTACAAGATCCGGGAGTTTACCGCCCAAGAACGTTCTTGGGGAGTAAACTCCAAAACGGAGCCTAAAGGCTTCCTAGTCCCGATTCCTTGTTAGACAACTTGTTTAGGGTTAGTGTATAAACATTTGGGACTAAAAAGCAACCAAGAAACACAAGTTATTGGAGTTTACGGCCAAGGAACTTCCTTGGGCCGTAAACCCCTTTTTAAGGGACATAGATGCCCTAACTCACCCCCTCAAGCCTAGGAACTTTACCCTCAAATGCTTGTGCCTATTTTAGACATCAAAACCCTTCAAAATCATAAGTTTATAGGAGTTTACGGCAAAGAACCTCTCTTGGGCCGTAAACCCCTTTTTCTAGGGTAAAAAGCATTCCAAACACACCTTAGGCCTTAAGACAATTTACCTTGAACACATGGGACTTGATTGAAGAGCAAAAGACATCATAATCACTCCTTAAAAGGAGTTTACGGCCAAGGAACATATCTTGGGCCGTAAACTCCAAGTGAAGGCACAAATGTGTGCCTCTTGTCCCCATTATCCTTAGATAAAATCATGGAAACCATCCTTGATGTGTAAGTGCCTCAAAAATATTAAAAGCCATCACCCCATAGGATTTTACGGCCGTAAACTCTAGGGTATATGGACATTAGGCCGTAAACTCCCCTATGGAGCATTCTAGGGCCTTAAACTACTTCATGTGTTATTCCAACAAAGCTAGGAGTGTACTAGGATCAAGATAACACTTTAAAACACCCAAAACCACCATGTGAGGAGTTCACGGCCATAAACCCATGAGTTTATGGCTGTAAACTCCAAAGGGTGGGGTTTGTTGGGTGGTGAACTCTTATGCAAGGCCATTTGATGTTTCAAACCCTTTTGCCTTGTCCCGTAGCAACTTAGATGCAACCATTAGGGCCTTAAACACTTATAAAAAGTGTTTACATGTTCCTAAGTGTATTAACTTATTTATTAAGTTATTATTTGGCTAATTAGTTATATATATGCTTATTATATGATAACTAGGCTCGTGCGTGTAAACAAGTCTCCGTTTGCCACCTAGCACGGTATCCGACACTGCGATTCGTACAGCTCACCACAAGTGAGTTCATACCACTTGAATCAACCTTTGAAATGATTTTAAAGGTTTTAAATACTTTACGGGGGGAAATACAAGTCACATACTTATAGTTATTGCTTCAATCACATGTGATTGCATTTAATCACATGTGATTAATAACTAGGAAAACAACGATTTTTACTACTGTTCAAACGGTTTATCAAACTACTTTACTTTGAAATGTTTTACCAACTCTTTTACTATCCAAACTTATTTATAGACTGTGATTTCAAACAAATGCTTCTTATACTTAACTTGTTTTATCAACTTATGCCTTCAAATTGTTTTATAGATCGACATCAAGTCGATTTCTCTTAAAATTATATTTATGCTTCAAATGTCTTATGAAAACCTATTTATGCTATTATATATTCAATTGCATGCCCATATATGTATAGATATATAAATAATGTCTAAAGGGCTTAGGAAGGCCATCCGCCCTATTTCCTTTTTCTCGATTTGGATGTGGTCTGGTGGGATTTCGGGTGACCATCCGAAGGTCATTTCCTTATTACTTATATATCACATATACATGTATAGACATAAAAGTACTTCCATATTCATACTTATCAGTACATCAATAGTTAGTTACCATCGGGGTAACACAAGTACATATACAGCTATACTAGAAACAAGTACATATACAGTTATACTAGAAACAAGTACATATACAGCTATACTAGAAACAAGTACATATACAGCTATACTAGAAAAAAGTACATATACAGCTATACTAGAAACAAGTACATATGCAGCTATACTAGAAACAAGTACATATACAGCTATACTAGAAACAAGTACATATGCAGCTATACTAGAAACAAGTACATATACAGCTATACTAGAAACAAGTACATATACAGCTATACTAGAAACAAGTACATATGCAGCTATACTAGAAACAAGTACATATACAACTATACTAGAAACATGAGCATATACAGCTATACTAGAAACATGAACATATACAACTATACTAGAACGAGAAACATTACATATACATGAATACGTTAACAATTGTGATCCACTGTGTCGGAGCATGCCTTAAATGTCATGGCCCGAGTTGTAGCCAGAATTCTCTTGGAGGGAGAGCGTGAGTTTGCATATAGATCTATACTGGATTGACTATCCTACACCTTGCTGCTAGCTACAGCCGGACTTGCAGGTCTGCGGGTGCCAAACGTCATTTCTTTTTATTACGACCATTCATTATGTCGTTGTTACCAGTCGATAGCATGGTGCAATTTATCACATTATACCTTAATATAAATCCGGTTTAAGGTAGTAATTAGTACAACATTAGTTCTTATTATACAAAACTACAGTACTACAATGATTTACCCATTACATAATTTAGTGATAACCTCACTTAAGCATTTATGTACATACTATATTTTATTAAATGATAGTTACACTTGGGAAATTACACACTTTTACAGCAGACGAGTTTACAAAACAGTTAAGCCTTGGTAGAAGGTTACTTTAATAGAAAATATAGGATTTTCTGAGGGATTCAAACTTTTACAAACACTTTCAAAAACTTACTTACATTTTTACAAACTTATACATTGAGACAGGTTCAAACGTTTTGACAATAAACATTGACACTAAAATACTTATAAACTCACCAGCTTAATGCTGATGAACTCTTTCAAAATAACTTGTATTCTCAGGTCATCAGTAGACAGGTACCGAGGCCAGCTTTTGAGAAGATGGAGTGCATTCAAGACTCATCTCATATTATTTTGTGTTACATTATTTTTGGTGTCTATAACTGTACAGAACACACTTGTATTAAAATTATATATTTAATGCAATGGATGATGTTGTTTGCTTATTTACATTTACTGTGTTGTGATACTATACATGACGTCCTCCGCCCCAGAACGTTTCCGCCGTTCTTGGTTTTGGGGTGTGACAGATTGGTATCAGAGCATTGTTTATAGTGAATCAAGTATATCAACCCATAAAAGATATACTAATCTATAAACCCAAAAGGGATTAAAACACTCTGACCAAGAGTCTATACTTTAAATATTAAAATATTTAATTAAGTATACTAGTCTGCATTCATACTAAAATCAGTGTCACAATGACAAGAACAAAAGTATTACGATTGTTAAATATCACAAGTGAGCTCGGGGATGTATGGTCAGTCCTGGGAATGGCATAGCCTGATCAACTATGCTGGTCCTAGGAGTGATTAGCATATGCCCTAGAATGGTTGTGATATGTTAGCAAGTCTAAAACCTTACCAACAATACCACAAGAGGATCAGTAGAACTTAAACTTAGAATACAATAGGTGTATTTTAGTACTACTAGTTACACGTATACTATATTCTTATACCTCTCTTCTCGCGTAGATCTAAATGGCTGGATTCCATCATGGCGACCCGTACTTTCCAAATGAAGGCAATGCCGGGTGGATCGATGAAGAGACCGAAGATGAGCATCCAATCCCTTTGGATGATCACCTCGCAGAAGGCTTTTCTGATGGATCCGACTCCGAGCCTGAAGTCAACAACCTACCGCATGTAGGTCAAGCCCCGAACAACAACCCTCGACCAGCTTTTCCAGGTCCTACTCCCATGTGGGCAAACGACTTGAATCGCTGGAGTGATGAGCAGGGTCAACCCTTACCATACTTTAGGAACCGAACCTTTTACAACATCAGCGATGGTGGCTCTGCTGACAGAGCTCTGCCGGTAATCATCCGCAGAATAGCTCGTAATGTCGAGCAAGGTCGAGCAGCCATCGACCGGGTCATGGAGATTGATGCCAATTCTGGTTTCAACACAGTCCGCATCCGCCGTCTTGAAGAAGACATGGAACGGACCCGGAGAACCAACGAAACTTTGCAGCAACAGCTGGCTGCCTCCCGTGCTGAAGTCTTGGAACTTCAAGCTCGTTAGAGAGCTCAGGATCGACACCTTCAAGAGGTGTTTCGCCAAGTGTCCGACCTCAGGGCTCGCCCGAGGAATTCCCATCACCAATAGATGATGTCTAGTACATCACTGTCTTTTGATTTAGGAATAGCCTTGAACATATGTGCTCTAAGTAGCACTTGTCTGTAAAATATTCCTAACTTTCAGTACTCTAATTTGGAATCTAAGAACTGTCAAACTTATCCTTTTGGTATGATGTAAGACCTACTGATAGGTCGATTTTCCTTGAACATATTACATCAGTAATACTCGTACTATTGAAATCTATCTAATTTGTGGGAAAAATCTGTACACTTCTGTATTCCTACTATTATTTCTTTGTGATTTCAAACACTCATCAAACTGTTGGGCTATGGTTAGTTAGCCCATGTGTCACTCTCACGTTGCTTACGAATTGATTCTTACCATCTTTCTCATTTTATAGACTTATAGCTGAAAGATGCCTCCTCGCAAATCTCCCAGGAATAGGAATAATCCTACACCTCCACCGCCTCCACCGCCTCCGGTCATCGATACTGCAGCCCTGAATGCTGCCGTAGCTGCAGCAGTGGCAACTGCCATGGCTTAGTATCACTCATCAGATGCCAGCAGAGGTGGAACCCCTGTGGAATCTATTCCGATCGAAATCCCTGCGCGCTCAAGAGAGTGCTCCTACAAGGATTTCACAAACTGCAAGCCGAAGCCTTTCTATGGCACCAACGGAGTCATTTCCCTCTCACAATGGGTCGAGAAGACTGAATCAGTCTTCGAAATCTGTTCATGCCCTGCTGCGTGCAAAGTGAAATATGTCGCATGCACCTTTGAGGGGAAAGCCCTAACGTGGTGGAACGGCCACGTCAAAGCCCTAACTCTCGTCGTGGCTAACGACATTGGCTGGGAAACGATGAAGGACCTCATGACTGAGGAATACTGCCCGAGGGGTGAAATCCAGAAGTTAGAACATGAACTCTGGAATCTGACCATGAAGGGCACCAATGTGATCTCTTACACTGCCCGATTTAGCGAACTGGTGGCCCTATGCCCCAATATGGTTCCCACTGAAGGGAAAAAGATCGAACGGTACGTATGGGGGCTAATGCCTCCGTACCAGGGGAATGTCTTAGCATCGAACCCCGCTACCTTCGACAGTGCCAAGCGTTTGGCACAAAGACTCATTGACTATGGAGTCAAGACCCCTGCAACCACAACCACCCTAGCCATCCCGGAACCCTCCAAACCCGCTGGCACCAAGCGGAAGTTTTGGGATGAGAAGAAGAAGCAGCGAGCGGCAAAGAAACAACAAATCGTGGCAGTGCATGCCGCGGTAACCCCTACTGCTGTTACTGCTCCGGGGAAGCAGTATGCTGGAAGTTTGCCGAAGTGCAACAAATGCAACTTCCACCACAACGACGCCTGCCGTGAAATGCAGTGTTCTAACTGCAACAGAAAAGGACACATCGTCCGATTCTGTAAGTTCCCAGCACAACCGATCTCCCAAGTTCCTGGCTCTGGCGCGAGCCCAACTTGCTATGGATGTGGCGAAGCGGGCCACTTTAAAAGGGACTGCCCCAAAGCGAGGAATGCTGGAGGAGCAGGGAGGGTACTAGCAATAGGCCACGGGGAAGCAGTAGCTGACCCGACAGTGGTGACTGGTACGTTCCTCCTCGATAACTCCTATGCATGTATTCTGTTCGATAGTGGAGCGGAGCAAAGCTTCGTAAACCACAAATTTGCTCGCATGCTTAAGCAACAACCATACGCACTTAATGAACAATTCACAGTAGAAATGGCAAATGGGAAAACTGAAAGTACTAATAGCATATACTTAGGTTGTCTCCTAACCTTAGATAACCATTCATTCCCAATCGACCTTATGCCGGTCTCAATAAAAAGTTTCGACGTTATTATCGGCATGGATTGGTTAAGTCTTCATCGCGCCGACATCATGTGCTACGAGAAAGCAGTCCGTCTAAATCTCCCGTCTAACGAAACTCTTATAGTCTACGGCGACAAACCTGGTGCGAGTCTTCGCATTATATCTAGTATTCAAGCACAGAAGTATCTGCGCAAGGAATACCACTCATTTCTTGCTCACGTCGTCGACACAAACCTAGGAACGAAAGAACTAAAGAACCTCCCAGTAGTGAGCGACTTCCCCGACATTTTCCCAGAAGAACTACCCGGGTTACCTCCGCAACGACAAGTCGAGTTCAGAATCGACTTAGTCCCAGGAGCTACCCCAGTAGCCAAGTCACCCTACCGTTTAGCACCAGCCGAGATGCAGGAACTCTCTGGTCAACTTAACGAACTGCTCAGCAAGGGCTAAAGACCAAGCTTCTCACCTTGGGGAGCACCGGTCTTGTTCGTTAAGAAGAAAGACGGATCATTCCGTATGTGTATTGACTATAGAGAACTCAACAAATTGACGATCAAGAATCGTTACCCCCTGCCACGCATAGATGATCTATTCGACCAACTGCAAGGGGCGAACTATTTTTCTAAGATTGATCTGAGATCCGGATATCACCAGTTACGAGTGCTAGAGGAGGATGTGCCGAAGACAGCCTTCCGAACTCGTTACGGACACTACGAGTTCGTGGTGATGCCATTCGGATTGACCAATGCGCCCGCAGTCTTCATGTATCTGATGAATAGAGTATGCCGACCTTACTTGGATCAGTTCGTCATCGTTTTCATTGACGACATCCTGATCTACTCCAGAAGTAAGAAAGAGCATGGCGATCACCTGCAACAAGTTCTAGAGACATTACGAAAGGAGAAACTTTATGCGAAGTTCTCGAAATGTGAATTTTGGATCCGAAGAGTCGAATTCTTAGGACACGTGGTAAGCGAGGAAGGAATCCACGTGGACCCATCCAAAATAAAAGCCATTGAGAACTGGTCAGCGCCGAAGATGCCTACAAAAATTCGTCAATTTCTAGGTCTCGCTGGCCACTACCGCAGGTTCATTCAGAACTTCTCCCGAATAGCGAAACCTCTTACAACCCTGACCCAGAAAGGCGTGGCCTTTAACTGGGAAGAGAAACAAGAAAGAGCGTTCCAAACGCTCAAACGAGCCTTGTGCACCGCGCCAATACTATCCCTTCCCGAAGGGATAGAAGACTTCGTAGTCTATTGCGATGCATCAAATCAAGGACTCGGATGTGTTCTGATGCAGCGAGGTAAGGTCATCGCCTACGCCTCGAGACAGTTGAAGACACACGAGGTTAACTACACGACCCACGATCTTGAACTAGGAGCAGTAGTGTTTGCTCTGAAGATCTGGAGACATTACTTGTATGGAACGAAGAGCACTATCTTTACCGACCACAAGAGTTTACAACATATTTTCAATCATAAGGAGCTCAAAATGAGACAACGACGGTGGGTCGAGCTACTTAGTGACTACGAATGCGATATTCATTATCATCCGGGTAAAGCCAACGTTGTAGCAGACGCCCTAAGTCGGAAGGAATATTCTGGTAGCAAAGTCAGGTCATTATCGATAACCATCCATTCACACCTGACTAAGCAAATTCAGGCGGCTCAACTTGAGGCCATGAAACCTGAAAATTTGTCGAGTGAATCCCTGAGAGGAATGGACAAGAATTTAGAAGCCAAGGGTGACAATGCTTTATATTTCATGAACCGGATCTGGACCCCGAAACACGGTGGTTTCCGAGACTTGGTCATGACCGAGGCGCACAACACTCGGTATTCCGTCCATCCAGGTTCAAATAAGATGTATCTGGATCTTAAAAAGCTATACTGGTGGCCTAATATGAAAGCATAGATTGCTACCTTCGTAAGTAAATGCCTTACTTGCGCAAAGGTTAAGGTCGAGTACCAGAAGCCCTCTGGTTTACTGCAACAACCAGAGATTCCAGAGTGGAAGTGGGAGCGGATCACTATGGATTTCATAACCAAGTTGCCCAAGACAACGGGTGGACTTGACACCATATGGGTCATCGTTGATAGATTGACCAAGTCTGCACACTTCCTGCCTATCAAAGAAACCGACAAGATGGAGAAACTTATGAGAACATACATTAGGGAAATCGTACGGCTACATGGTGTACCTATTTCCATTATCTCCGATAGAGATAGTAGGTTCACCTCAAGATTTTGGCAATCACTACAACATTCCCTAGGAACAAGGCTGGACATGAGCACAGCCTACCATCCACAGACCGACGGACAGAGTGAGAGGACCATCCAAACACTGGAAGATATGTTGCGAGCCTGTGTGATTGATTTTGGGAAGGCATGGGATACTCATTTACCCCTTGTCGAATTTTCCTATAATAACAGTTATCACACAAGCATCAAGGCTGCTCCATTCGAAGCTCTCCACGGCCGAAAGTGCAGATCCCCTCTGTGCTGAGCTGAGGTGGGTGATACCCAATTAGCAAGGGGGCAAGCTTCCGACAGTACTCTCACCGGTCCGGAAATCATTCGGGAAACGACAGAGAAAATCGTTCAGATCCGTGAACGATTGAAAGCCTCTAGAGACCGACAGAAGAGCTACGCAGATAAACGAAGAAAACCTTTGGAATTTCAGGTGGGAGACCGAGTCCTTCTCAAAGTCTCACCCTGGAAAGGCTTGATACGCTTCGGCAAGCGTGGGAAGCTTAATCCGAGGTACATAGGGCCTTTCGAGATTCTTGCAAGAGTCGGCCCCGTAGCTTACAAACTCGACCTACCCGACACACTTCGTAACGTACATTCTACATTCCACGTATCTAACTTGAAAAAGTGTCTGTCCGACGAGACTCTCGTAATCCCACTCGACGAGATCGAGATCAACGAGAGCCTCAAATTCATGGAAGAACCTGTAGAAATCATGGACCGTGAGGTCAAGCAGACGAAACAAAGCCGTATCCCTATCGTGAAGGTTCGCTGGAACGCCAAGCGAGGACCGGAATTCACTTGGGAACGCGAGGATCAAATGAAGTTGAAATACCCTCATCTTTTCGCTTAATTGTTGTAACTTTATATTTTCTTAAATTCTAATTTCGGGATGAAATTCCCTCTAACAGGGGGATGATGTGACAACCCGAAATTTCCATTTGTACGAACATTATCTATCCAATAGAAGCTAGTCCAGTTTCAGTGATTTCATACTTTTCAGAATCAGTTTGTGAACATTAGGGTTTATGTTTAAGGTGATATCAGGAGAGTGGATGCTCCTGGTTTTATGAAATTTGAGCATTTCAAGTTTCATCATGTTACAGTCCCATATCAGGAATAAAAATATTTTCTGCCAAAATATTCCAGGACTATAAATAGTTTTCTGAATTAAATTAATTCATTATTCACAATTCCAAATAGAGAAAAGCCATATTCTCTCTGACGGATCTTCGGGTTTTCATCCCATATTGTGAGTCTACTTTACTAAATGTGTTTCAATACTTGTTAGATGCTTATTAACATCAATAACATGCTTAGATTACAAGATCCGGGAGTTTACCGCCCAAGAACGTTCTTGGGGAGTAAACTCCAAAACGGAGCCTAAAGGCTTCCTAGTCCCGATTCCTTGTTAGACAACTTGTTTAGGGGTTAGTGTATAAACATTTGGGACTAAAAAGCAACCAAGAAACACAAGTTATTGGAGTTTACGGCCAAGGAACTTCCTTGGGCCGTAAACCCCTTTTTAAGGGACATAGATGCCCTAACTCACCCCCTCAAGCCTAGGAACTTTACCCTCAAATGCTTGTGCCTATTTTAGACATCAAAACCCTTCAAAATCATAAGTTTATAGGAGTTTACGGCAAAGAACCTCTCTTGGGCCGTAAACCCCTTTTTCTAGGGTAAAAAGCATTCCAAACACACCTTAGGCCTTAAGACAATTTACCTTGAACACATGGGACTTGATTGAAGAGCAAAAGACATCATAATCACTCCTTAAAAGGAGTTTACGGCCAAGGAACATATCTTGGGCCGTAAACTCCAAGTGAAGGCACAAATGTGTGCCTCTTGTCCCCATTAGCCTTAGATAAAATCATGGAAACCATCCTTGATGTGTAAGTGCCTCAAAAATATTAAAAGCCATCACCCCATAGGATTTTACGGCCGTAAACTCTAGGGTATATGGACATTAGGCCGTAAACTCCCCTATGGAGCATTCTAGGGCCTTAAACTACTTCATGTGTTATTCCAACAAAGCTAGGAGTGTACTAGGATCAAGATAACACTTTAAAACACCCAAAACCACCATGTGAGGAGTTCACGGCCATAAACCCATGAGTTTATGGCTGTAAACTCCAAAGGGTGGGGTTTGTTGGGTGGTGAACTCTTATGCAAGGCCATTTGATGTTTCAAACCCTTTTGCCTTGTCCCGTAGCAACTTAGATGCAACCATTAGGGCCTTAAACACTTATAAAAAGTGTTTACATGTTCCTAAGTGTATTAACTTATTTATTAAGTTATTATTTGGCTAATTAGTTATATATATGCTTATTATATGATAACTAGGCTCGTGCGTGTAAACAAGTCTCCGTTTGCCACCTAGCACGGTATCCGACACTGCGATTCGTACAGCTCACCACAAGTGAGTTCATACCACTTGAATCAACCTTTGAAATGATTTTAAAGGTTTTAAATACTTTATGGGGGGAAATACAAGTCACATACTTATAGTTATTGCTTCAATCACATGTGATTGCATTTAATCACATGTGATTAATAACTAGGAAAACAACGATTTTTACTACTGTTCAAACGGTTTATCAAACTACTTTACTTTGAAATGTTTTACCAACTCTTTTACTATCCAAACTTATTTATAGACTATGATTTCAAACAAATGCTTCTTATACTTAACTTGTTTTATCAACTTATGCCTTCAAATTGTTTTATAGATCGACATCAAGTCGATTTCTCTTAAAATTATATTTATGCTTCAAATGTCTTATGAAAACCTATTTATGCTATTATATATTCAATTGCATGCCCATATATGTATAGATATATAAATAATGTCTAAAGGGCTTAGGAAGGCCATCCGCCCTATTTCCTTTTTCTCGATTTGGATGTGGTCTGGTGGGATTTCGGGTGACCATCCGAAGGTCATTTCCTTATTACTTATATATCACATATACATGTATAGACATAAAAGTACTTCCATATTCATACTTATCAGTACATCAATAGTTAGTTACCATCGGGGTAACACAAGTACATATACAGCTATACTAGAAACAAGTACATATACAGTTATACTAGAAACAAGTACATATACAGCTATACTAGAAACAAGTACATATACAGCTATACTAGAAAAAAGTACATATACAGCTATACTAGAAACAAGTACATATGCAGCTATACTAGAAACAAGTACATATACAGCTATTTTAGAAACAAGTACATATGCAGCTATACTAGAAACAAGTACATATACAGCTATACTAGAAACAAGTACATATACAGCTATACTAGAAACAAGTACATATGCAGCTATACTAGAAACAAGTACATATACAACTATACTAGAAACATGAGCATATACAGCTATACTAGAAACATGAACATATACAACTATACTAGAACGAGAAACATTACATATACATGAATACGTTAACAATTGTGATCCACTGTGTCGGAGCATGCCTTAAATGTCATGGCCCGAGTTGTAGCCAGAATTCTCTTGGAGGGAGAGCGTGAGTTTGCATATAGATCTATACTGGATTGACTATCCTACACCTTGCTGCTAGCTACAGCCGGACTTGCAGGTCTGCGGGTGCCAAACGTCATTTCTTTTTATTACGACCATTCATTATGTCGTTGTTACCAGTCGATAGCATGGTGCAATTTATCACATTATACCTTAATATAAATCCGGTTTAAGGTAGTAATTAGTACAACATTAGTTCTTATTATACAAAACTACAGTACTACAATGATTTACCCATTACATAATTTAGTGATAACCTCACTTAAGCATTTATGTACATACTATATTTTATTAAATGATAGTTACACTTGGGAAATTACACACTTTTACAGCAGACGAGTTTACAAAACAGTTAAGCCTTGGTAGAAGGTTACTTTAATAGAAAATATAGGATTTTCTGAGGGATTCAAACTTTTACAAACACTTTCAAACACTTACTTACATTTTTACAAACTTATACATTGAGACAGGTTCAAACGTTTTGACAATAAACATTGACACTAAAATACTTATAAACTCACCAGCTTAATGCTGATGAACTCTTTCAAAATAACTTGTATTCTCAGGTCATCAGTAGACAGGTACCGAGGCCAGCTTTTGAGAAGATGGAGTGCATTCAAGACTCATCTCATATTATTTTGTGTTACATTATTTTTGGTGTCTATAACTGTACAGAACACACTTGTATTAAAATTATATATTTAATGCAATGGATGATGTTGTTTGCTTATTTACATTTACTGTGTTGTGATACTATACATGACGTCCTCCGCCCCAGAACGTTTCCGCCGTTCTTGGTTTTGGGGTGTGACAAAACCGCACACTCGTTGAAGCAACAAGATCCATGCTTAACTTCGCCCAACTTCCTCTCTACTTCTGGGCCGAAGCAGTAGCAACCGCATGCTTTGTTCAAAACCGAAGTATCGTATGCAAGCGTCTCAATAAAACACCATATGAAGGTCTCAACAATCGCAAACCCAATGTTCGTTTCTTTCATATCTTTGGATGTAGATGCTTCATGATCAACAACAGAGACCAACTCAACAAGTTTGCACCAAAGTCTGACGAAGGTATCTTCCTTGGATATTCTACTAACAAGGTTGCATATCGAGTGCTCATCAGAAGAACAAGGTTGATCATCGAAAGCTTTGATGTGAAATTTGATGATTCTCACATCCGCAGTGCACCTCCGTCCACCGAAACCACTGCAATCATGGAAAGTGAAATTCCAGCCACTTCCGGACCTCTGAATCTAGTTGAAATCAACTATGATGATCTGTTTGATCCCATTGAAATGGCGAAACTATCCGAAGGCCTAGTGTCACCCGCAGCTAAACAACAACATGCCGATGTATCTGGACCTTCTCTATCTGAAGTAGTATCGCTCAATACTTCCACCTCTCCGGTTGAGGTGGAAAACTCTACTCCGGATCATTTTGCAACCGTTGAGGTTCCAGTACCTGATGTTGCTTACATTCCTGCCCGAAGTGAAGCTCCACCATCAAACGAACCTTCGGAGGACTCAGATGACGAATTCATAGAGAATATTGACACTAGATCTGATCCTAGAATTGTCACTCTCCCATCTGCATTCCAGGGGTAACCTTCCCAGGTTCCAGAGGAACTCCCATCCGTAATACATGGGGAACCTCAACCTTTGCCAATTCCTTCAACAGGATGCTCTCAAATCTAGGGGGAACTGCCTTCCCCAATCGCAGATTCCTCTGACATCCAAGATATTCCTTCTACCGCAGCTGTTGATCATCTGATGCCACGTCTTCATGTATGGACAAGAGACCACCCACCAGGTCAAATTATTGGCAACCCATCCGTAGGTATCCAGACTCGGTCTTCCAAAGACTTATCTGATCACTGCCATTATGCAGCATTTATGTCTTCGGTTGAACCTAGAACGATCAAAGAAGCATTTCTTGAACCAGACTGGATAGCCGCAATGCAAGAAGAATTAGAAGAATTTGAATGAAACAAAGTATGGCAACTTGTTCCTCTTCCACAAGGTCATACTATTGTTGGTACAAGATGGGTTTTCAAGAACAAGCTAGAAGAATCTGGCTCAGTCATCAGAAACAAGGCAAGACTTGTTGCCCAGGGCTACAGTCGACTAGAAGGAATTGACTACGATGAAACGTATGCTCCAGTAGCACTTATGGAAGCCATGCGGATCTTTCTAACATACACAACCCACAAAAATGTCAAGGTTCACCAAATGGACGTTAAGAGTGCTTTCCTCAATGGTGAACTAAAAGAAGAGGTTTATCTTCAACAACATCTGGGCTTTGGAAATGTTGAATTCCCTGACCACTGCTATAAGCTTGAAAAAGCAGTCTACGGTCTGAAACAAGCCCAAGAGCTTGGTATGAGACACTCTCTGAATTTCTTGTCTCATCCGGGTACAAAACAGGAGTGATTGATCCCACATTATTCAGAAAAGCAAATGGTGACCACCTTATGTTGGTACAAATATATGTGGATGATATCATCTTCAGATCTACTGATCAAGGCATGGTAGATGAATTTGCAAAGCTCATGACCAACAAATTCAAAATGAGCATGAATAGAGAGATTAATTTCTTTCTAGGACTTCAAGTTAAACAAATTCAGCAAGGAATTTTCATTCATCAAGAAAAATACACCACCGAACTTTTGAAGAAATATTCAATGGACAACTGCTCTTCTACTAAGGTCCCTGTGGCCTTCGGTTATAAGTGTTGGATTAATGTCTAAGTCCATAACTATAATTGGTAAGACTTGACCCGACCCGGCATGGTCCATTTGGGTTGCATGGCATCATGCATTTGGATAGACTAAAATGAGAGAAATAAAACTTAAGGTTTGTTAATATATTATAAGTTCTAATATATTAATAAGGTTATTTAATTAGTAATGATCAAGAATTAATTTGGAATTAATTAAGTGATCAAAAGGAGACTAATTAAATGTTGGATTAATGTCTAAGTCCATAACTATATTTGGTATGTACTTGACCCGACCCGGCATGGTCCATTTGGGTTGCACTTCACCGACACAATTTATATGGATAATCTTTTGAGAATAGTATGTTTATGATTAATATTAATATGTTATAAGTTCTAATATATTAATATGGAATCATATTATTTAATTAGTATTGATCAAGAATTAATTTATAATTAATTAAGTGATCAAAAGGAACTAATTAAATATGGACTCTTATATATATGGAATGGGCCAAGTTCATTTAGGTTGCGCTAAGCTTTCATGGATAGTCCATGGAGTGTTTAACCCATGGATCCTAGGAAATGAAAGGTCATGGGTATTAGGGTTTAACCCTAATTCTCCACACTATATAAAGATGTCTTTGGTTGGTGAAATTGGCACTAGTGTGGATACACTAAAGAAGGGCTAGCCAATTTCACTAGAGAGAACCAAGTAATCATATTCTCTAAAGTATTCTAAGGTGTCTTGGTGATTTGTGATTCCACTTGAGGCTTCCACACTATTGGGGCTAAGCTCTTAAAGCTTGAAGACATCAAGCTACATCAAGAGGTATATATTCTATCTTGTTACATTCATAGTTTTTGTATGCTAGATTAGGATAATACCTTGGATGTTCTTATTTGCATGTATAATAGAGAAGACATAGATCCAAGGTATTTAGGGTTGCATGTACACTTAGGAAGTGTTAGAATGCTCAAAACCCAACAGTGGTATCAGAGCCACGAGTTGTTTTTTGTTATATTGATGCAAATATTTTATTTTCAAAGTTGAAAAAAAAAAAGAAAAAAAAGCATGATGTTCGTCAAATTTTAAGATAATTACTTGTTCTTGTGAAAAACTAATTATTTGTAAAATTTGAATAATTTGCTTTATGAGTTGAATTAGGTCAAATTTAATAAAAGATAAAATGATATGATTATTTTATTAGTTTTAAAAGTTTGATCTAAAGAGTTTTATTTTTTGAAACCTCCATAAGTTATGGATATGAAAAGGTTTTAAAAAAATTGATTCAAAGTTTTTATGGAGTTACAAAATTTGGTGTTAATGTTTTAAAGGATTCCATAACTTAAGAATAAGTTATGGATCACCAAAAGTTTTTTGTGTTACCTTGTTTTATGAGTGAATTTAGATTAATGAATAAAATTATGTGATAGTTGGTTTTAATCCAAATTAATCTAAGAATTGATTCTAAAATGTGTTTTTGTAACTTGTCCTCAAGTTATATGAAAAGTCACATTTAAGAATCATAAAACTCATAAAAATTGGCAAAGGTTACAAAAATGAAGAGTCTAGTTCTAATTAAATGGTTTTATGACTCCATAACTTGTCCTCAAGTTATGGAGGACCAAGAGTCTCTTCATTTAATAAAATAAAAAAAAAGTGTAACCTTAATTAATTCCATAAGTTATAAAATAAAGAAAAAGTTAATTCTTTTATTAGTTTAAAGTCTTCCATAACTTGTCCTCAAGTTATGGAACTTGAAGAGTTTTTGGATTAAAACTACTTTAAACACATAAGTTATGGAATTAATTAGTTTTGAATAGTTTCAAAACTTGTCCTCAAGTTTTGGAATTTGTAAAGTTTTCTCTTATGAATACTTTAATTCCAATTTAGCCCTTAGAATTTTAAAGAGTTAAAATTCAACCCTTATACTTTATAATATTATAAGTTAATAATATATATATGTATAAGAGTAAAGTCAGTCTTACCGCTAGTACGCCTCATTCACGAAGCCGATCTATAAGGTGGGTATAAGGTTGTTGCCTATAAAATGGCAACTTAATGGGTGTCCACTCTCACCCACCGCTTGCTTGACTGGTGGAGGGTCGTTAGCCGAACGGGTTTGATAGGACTATAATTCTCCCTTCATTAAAAGTATTAATGATAAATACTAAGTAACTAAACACTTATAAATACCCAATCTTAGTTACTTAGGAAAATGTGAATAAGGTGCTAATCCATGAAATTACACTTTGGACATTGTTTAAGTCGGTTAGTGGAGCGTGTGTGGTTAACCGGCACACTAACTCGTATTTAACAAGGTAGGCAAAGGGTAACTTAATGTTTATCATAGTATCGGTGGAGCGTGTGTGGTTAACCGGCACATCGGTTGAGGGGTAAACACTTAAGGGTACCAAGTAATTTGCATGGTTACTTCACACCTTGTTTTGTGATCCTCGGCATCCCAGTCACAAAACCTGAAGGGCACACTCGAGATTGAAACATGCCTTTGAAAAGTTCAATGAATCTCAAAGATCTAGGAGTTTCAAAACCAATTAAAACCTAATAATTCATTTCGTTTATCTTGGTGGAAATTGGTGAATCGTCATTCACCTACCTTCAAATATTTTATAGCTTGGATTACGGCATACCTCTTCTAAGTTATAAAATAGTTTGTTGGGTCCTAGCCTTAATAATTCATATTGGGTGTCATATTAAGGACTTTAATTCAACTATCTTGAATATCTCCCAAAAGATGTCTATAATAGACACCTATGATCTTCCCAAATCTAGTGAAACAAGGTTTCCTAAATGAAGATGATGTCCTTTGGAAATCATACTTCTTTCACCTCCTCCAATTATTCTCCCCAACCCACAAGTTCTTGAAAAGTTTAAGGTCACTCAAGCCCTATTGGCAAGGCAAGGTCTAGGTGTGAACACATCTTGGAGATGTAGTCACATATTGACAAGCCGGGAGAGTTGGGTGTCAAAGTCTTGAGAAAGTTGGTGGTTCAATCACTTTCTGAGTCACATAGTGAGTTCCTTTGGGACACCTATGAAACAGACTATGACAAGACCCTTAATGATCTTATCTATTTGTTAAGATCAACTTCCTTAAAACTTGATGGACATTGACAATAGTGACACAGGATATCCAGAAAAGCATTCTCTTCCCAATGCAAAGGGATCGGCCATAGTCAACTCGGTTGACCAAATGGTAAAGAGAAAAGCTAAGTCTGTGATAGTCCCGTGTACCATTATCAAAGGGTCCATATGTTTATATTGCCAAGGGAAGGGGCATTGGTTGCGAAGCTGCCAAATTTACCTAAGGATGTTAAAGTCAATAAGTTTGACTCTACTTCAGGTAAATTCCACTATCTAACTCTGCTAAGTTTCTATTCTGAGATTCCTGATACATGATGTGACTGGGTCACATGGTGATGTTTTAAGAATCAAAGAAAAGTGAAGAAACTTAAAGAAAGAATATGTTGAATCTGATGGCGTAGATGGATTTCTATCGCGTAGTTTGAAGATCGGATTCTTGAGCTACTTCTTAGGAGTTATGAGATATTGCCTAGGAATAGATAACAACAAGTTTTCATATGGATTGTAAGGATAAGTTTTTCCGCAAAGTTCTAAAATAAAAGAAAATTTTTGATTTTATTTATTTTAAAATATCCTTACAATGACATCTATGGAAATTTTTGTTGCTTATAAGATTCCATTAATAGCAAGAGTGGAAGTATGAAATTGATTCTTTCATTTGTGGTAATGTCTAAATTTACCAAATAAGGAAAAATTCTCATCACCCAAGTTTCAATTGGACCGGAACTTGGAATCATGCAAGTTGTATAGCATGATGAATGAGAACTTTCAAGTATTAGAAAATTAAGACTAACTACTTGTTCACATGGATGTGTGAGTCAAGTAAAGGACTAAGGGATCAAGTACACATTCTTGTGCACTGATTAAGTCCACCACAAAAGATTGATAAGATTATTCGTCATAGTTTACTAAAGCTCAGTAAATATGATTATACTTACATGCTTAAGTGTAACTCTGAGACATTGGAAAAGGTTCCAATGTAAGGCAGAGCGAATAAGAAGAATCAAATTAGGCAGAAGGATAAAAGTTTCTCAAATCTGAAAAGATGGGAGAGTACTTTAGTATCAGTTTTTGTGATCATCTTAATGATTAAGAAACCATATCAAAATTAGTTCTCTAAGGAAATCTTAGTGCATTATTATGACTAAGAAGAGGAACTTGAATTGTTGAAATGGTTAAATCAAGAAGATGAGTCATACTTCGTTCCAATACAAGTCTTAGAGTCATACTCCAAGATTGTCATTTGAGTGACATGTCTTAAAGAAGGTTTAAAACACTTGTCAAATGTAAGAGTAAAAGTTTTCTACTCTTGTACATTTGAAATTGGTAAGTTGTGATGTTTTGGATAAAACAAAGACCAACTTAGGCCAATTGTGTGAAGTGTTTGTCTTGATTAGAATCCACACTATCTCTTGGATATTTGACAAGGGAGTCTTATATGTCAAGAGGACAGTGGGAGTCTTAAAGGTCTTGAAAGTCTCAAGAAATAATCAAGAATAAAACCTGAAATTCTTCACTAGCACACGACTTGAGGTTTATAACCTATCGTGTTGACATATCTGTGCCCATTCCAGTTAAAGTTGGCTTTGCATATGAGTTCTTAGAGTTCTCAGTTTGTTGCATAACAACTTGGAAGCAATGGCAGGCCCTTGAGCTGCCAGGTGGCAAGAAGTTAAGATTGAGTTCAATCCATATGGTTTTGGATTTGTCATTATCTTTGTCTTGTAATTATGGTTTGACAAATTCATATGGGTAGGAACTCATACACCATATAAATCTAAGTGTCATAAGGTTTCTCTCCGATTCATGAAAATGATGGTGAGGAAACGCTTTCACTAAGTAGATTTTACGAAGATATCAATTGTGTTATTTGCATTTTCAAAAGTCGTTAGTGGAGCGCGTGTGGTTAACCGGCACACTAACATGGACTTGTGAGAAATGGCAAATGCCTAAGCAATTGAGACTATGATTACGGTATCCCTTTTCATGGTTCTTGAAATTGCTTAGACACACAGGTGAGCTATCTACGGAAAGGGTGTGTGAATCTAAATTTCAGACTGTCCAGCTGATTTCTGAGTACATGTCAAAGCTAGTGGGAGCATAAGTGTTATGCTAATAATCATCATGTTAGTGGGAGCATGATAATTATGATAAGTATTGCAAGTTAGCAATGTTAATTATAGAAAACAAAAGTTTCAATTGGGAAAAAGTTGTTTTGCTATAATTAAGGGAGAGGAAATTATGCTTCATCTCAAATCTATAAGCTTAGATCGTGAGATTTTAATCATTTAGTCAAGGATATATATGAATTTCATGTTGGAATGGCTCAACATAAGGAAATTCTGTATATGGGTCCATTATTTGCGTTCTAAAATTCGATTATGATTACGGCATCCCTTTTCATAATCTGAATTATGAGAACTTGGCAAATTGAAATGGAAATATTCTAGCAAAAGACTGGTTTAGTCTTTATGTAAGACATCATGAATCGTGTCCCATATGCTTCGGATATAGGATCGATTACATGTGCTATATTCATCCGTTCTAAAATTTTCCAAATACCTGGGGCATTAAGAAGGGAAAAGGTTTAGAACTGGATATGACTAAAAGGATTAAACAATTGTCGAGGACAATCTAAGGTTTACCAAAGATTGGTTACTCAAGGACAATTGGAAGTATAGTGATAATTCTGGAAGGACCATATTGACATAATCTGTAAGGAGGCAACTCTTGTTCAGAAGTGATAGTCAAAATGGAATCTGGAAATGTTTCAAAGTTAGAATTTTCAATCTGTGTAAGATTAAGGAAACTTAATGCAAGAAGGATATTTCCAAGGAGTTGATCTCCTTTGGAATACTCTGTAATGATTGTTGCCAAGTCTTTGTGACTTTGTGCATAATCGTTACAAGAGGATCAATGCATATAAGTTTAGAATCTAACAGATTTCTGTAAATGGCATGAATTTGGAATTCTTGCATTTGCAGTAAGGATTTGGGAGTGTGAAAAGAGAATCATTGAAGTTATGTTCAATTGATCTAGTTCACAAAGTAAGGATCATAGACAAACATAGTATGCATACTTGGTGTGTGGCATGACTAGTGTTTAAGAAAACATAGTGTACATGCTTGGAGCATGGGACAACTATTGTTTTAAATTCAAGAATAAAGTTGATAGCTGAAATAGTATACAATGAATAATGTGTAATCATATGGTGATAAATAAAAGGTGTTTTATTTATGTTCAAAGAGTTGATACCATATTGGATTCAATTATTATTGTGTTTCACTTTGCATGTTTTGACTTCCCGAATAAACTAGGTTATTCTTCCGGAATGACTAAGTTATTCAAACCATCCACAGTCCGTCATATGTTGGAAGTAGATATGAATTAAGACTGTCATGGGTTGGCTTGTAGAGGTCTAAGGTGTTGGACAAAGGGCTACAACACTCATGAGTGCTCATAAGTTCTGAGTATTGGATTCAACCCGCGCTCATTGGAATCACTTCATGGATTTTATCACGAGTGATCATGAGACGATAATATATTATATTCTTCAAACCTAGAGATATGAGTTGTTACTATGAGTTGATAGTACATTGATTGCACGAAAACGCATTTGGTAACTCGGTGCTATAAAACGTGCCTTTGTGTATGATTCAACAAGTAGTAGAACAAGCCATATGAGTCGAAGTTTATCCGTTCCTTTTACCTTCGGGATAAAAGCGATATCTGTGGGCCCCTCGATGATTTGATGATGACAAATGGAAGTGCTCGGCCGGGCAAGGACTGATTTGATTCGTTCAATTAGTCAGTCGTCATAAATCGCAAATCGGGAAACAACAAATGGACAGAGAGAATGATTATAATCCATGTCTCAGTCCATATGATATCTAGAATGGAGGAATATATGATCCCTTATCTAATGGACAAGTCACTGACAAAGGTCAGAGTTCATCTACAAGGTCAGAGTACGACAGAAGCTTTTGAGAGCTACGATTGCCAGTTAGGTTTGAAGTCATACGCAATAATAGTTTTAGACTTATCCAAGTGGGAGACTGTTGGATTAATGTCTAAGTCCATAACTATATTTGGTATGTACTTGACCCGACCCGGCATGGTCCATTTGGGTTGCACTTCACCGACACAATTTATATGGATAATCTTTTGAGAATAGTATGTTTATGATTAATATTAATATGTTATAAGTTCTAATATATTAATATGGAATCATATTATTTAATTAGTATTGATCAAGAATTAATTTATAATTAATTAAGTGATCAAAAGGAACTAATTAAATATGGACTCTTATATATATGGAATGGGCCAAGTTCATTTAGGTTGGGCTAAGCTTTCATGGATAGTCCATGGAGTGTTTAACCCATGGATCCTAGGAAATGAAAGGTCATGGGTATTAGGGTTTAACCCTAATTCTCCACACTATATAAAGATGTCTTTGGTTGGTGAAATTGGCACTAGTGTGGATACACTAAAGAAGGGCTAGCCAATTTCACTAGAGAGAACCAAGTAATCATATTCTCTAAAGTATTCTAAGGTGTCTTGGTGATTTGTGATTCCACTTGAGGCTTCCACACTATTGGGGCTAAGCTCTTAAAGCTTGAAGACATCAAGCTACATCAAGAGGTATGTATTCTATCTTGTTACATTCATAGTTTTTGTATGCTAGATTAGGATAATACCTTGGATGTTCTTATTTGCATGTATAATAGAGAAGACATAGATCCAAGGTATTTAGGGTTGCATGTACACTTAGGAAGTGTTAGAATGCTCAAAACCCAACATTAAATATATGGGTTGATTGTGTAAATCATTCATTCTTATATATGTGGGCTTATGATCCAAGATTCCTTATGTTGAACTAAGTCCATGGGGTGACCCATGGATGCTCCATGGAGGTTAAAATTCATGGAGCATAAGGAATGGGTAAAGTCATGAGTTACATGGTGTAACCCTAATAGCCACCATATAAAAGAATCCCATGGATTAAGAAATCGTGCACTATGTGTGAGTGTGAGGGCTAGACGATTTCAAGGAGTGTTCAAGTTTCTCTCAAGTTATTCCAAGTGTATTTGGTGTTGTGTGAACCATTTGAGGTGACACACTTGGGGCACTAGGCACTCAAGCTTCATGAAGACTTTCTACATCAAAGAGGTATGTATTCTATCTTGTTATATTCATTGTTTTGTATGCTAGATTAGGATAATACCTTGGAAGTTCATATTTGCATGTATAATAGAGAAAACATAGATCCTAGGTCTTTAGGGTTGCATGTACACTTAGGAGTGTTAGAATGCTCAAAACCCAACAGTAGTATCAGAGCCACGGGTTGTTTTCTGTTATATTGATGCAAATATTTTATTTTCAAAGTTGAAAAAAAAGGAAAAAAACATGAAGTTTGTCGTATTTTAAGATAACTACTTGTTCTTGTGAAAAACTAATTATTTGTAAAATTTGAATAATTTGCTTTATGAGTTGAATTAGGTCAAATTTAATAAAAGATAAAATGATATGATTATTTTATTAGTTTTAAAAGTTTGATCTAAAGAGTTTTATTTT
Source organism: Lactuca sativa (assembly GCF_002870075.4). Taxonomy (NCBI): domain Eukaryota; kingdom Viridiplantae; phylum Streptophyta; class Magnoliopsida; order Asterales; family Asteraceae; genus Lactuca; species Lactuca sativa. The sequence goes on from NC_056625.2 coordinate 206,286,464, forward strand.
TTGAAACCTCCATAAGTTATGGATATGAAAAGGTTTTAAAAAAAATTGATTCAAAGTTTTTATGGAGTTACAAAATTTGGTGTTAATGTTTTAAAGTATTCCATAACTTAAGAATAAGTTATGGATCACCAAAAGTTTTTTGTGACATACCTTGTTTTATGAGTGAATTTAGATTAATGAATAAAATTATGTGATAGTTGGTTTTAATCCAAATTAATCTAAAAGAAGTTCATAAAATGTGTTTATGTAACTTATAAGTCACATTTATGAATCTTAAAACTCATAAAGTTGCCATAGGTTACAAAATGAAGAGTCTTTTTCCTCATTAAATTGTTTTATGACTCCATAACTTGTCCTCAAGTTATGGATGTTCAAGAGTCACTTCATTAAAGTTTTTAAAACTTTAATTAAACTCATAAGTTATGAAAATCCAAGAGTTTTGAATAGTTTCAAAACTTTCCCTTAAGTTTTGGAATTTGTAAAGTTTTCCCCATGAATACTTTAATTCCAAGTTAGCCCTTAGAATTTTAAAAGTTAAAATTCAACCCTTATACTTTATAATATTATAAATTAATAATATTTATATATATGTATAAGAGTAAAGTCAGTCTTACCGTTAGTAGACCTCGTTCACGAAGCCGGTCTATAAGGGGGGTATAAGGTTACTGCCTATAAAATGGTAGTTTAATGGGTGTCCACTCTCACCCACCGCTTCCTTGACCGGTGGAGGGTCGTTAGCCGAACAGGTAGGACAAGGACTAGAATTCTCCCTTCATTAAAAGTATTAATGATAAATACTAAGTAACTAAACTCTTATAAATACCCAATCTTAGTTACTTAGGAAAATGTGAATAAGGTGCTAATCCATGAAATTACACTTTGCACTTTGTTTCAGTCGGTTAGTGGAGCGTGTGTGGTTAACCGGCACACTAACTCGTATTTAACAATGTAGGCAAAGGGTAAATTAATGTTTATCATAGTATCGATGGAGCGTGTGTGGTTAACCGGCACATCGATTGAGGGGTAAACACTTAAGGGTAGAAAGTAATTTGCATGGTTACTTCACACCTTGTTTTGTGATCCTCGGCATCCCAGTCACAAAACCTGAAGGGCACACTCGAGATTGAAACATGCCATTGAAAAGTTCAATGAATCTCAAAGATCTAGGAGTTTCAAAAACCAATTAAAACCTAATAATACATTTCGTTTATCTTGGTGGAAATTGGTGAATCGTCATTCACCTACCTTCGAATATTTTATAGCTTGGATTACGACATCCCTCTTCTAATTTATAAAACAGCTTGTTGTGTCCTGGACTTAATATTTCATATTGGGTGTCATATTAAGGACTTTAAATCAACTATCTTGAATATCTCCCAAAAAGATGTATGGTTTAGACATTTATGATCTTCCTAAATCTCTTGAAACAAGCTTTCCTAAATGAAGATGATGTCCCATGGAAATCATACTTCTTTCACTTCCTCCAATTATTCTCCCTAACCCACAAGTTCTTGAAAATTTTAAGGTCACTCAAGCCCTATTGGCAAGCAAAGGTCTATGTGTGATCACATCTTGGAGATGTAGTCACATATTGACAAGCCGGGAGAGTTAGGTTTCAAAGTGTTGAGAAAGTTGGTGCCTCAACTACTTTCTAAGTCACATAGTGAGTTCCTTTGGGACTCCTATAAAACAGACTATGACAAGACCCTTACTGATCTTATCTATTTGCTAAGATCAACTTCCTAAAACTTGTGGACATTGACAATAATGACATTGGATATCCAGTAAAGCTCTCTTTTTCCAATGGAAAGGGATCGGCCATAGTCAACTCGGTTGACCAAATGGTAAAGAGAGAGGCTAAGTCTGAGATAGTCCCATTATCAAGGGTCCATAGGTAACTATTGCCAAAGGAAGGGGCATTGGTTACGAAGCTGCCAAATTTACCTAAGGATGTTAAAGTCAATAAGTTTGGCTCTACTTTAGGTAAAGTCCATTGTCTAACTCTATTAAGTGCATGTTGATTCTGATCGCGAAGATGGATTTCAATCGCATGGTTTGGTGATCAGAATTTTGGGCTATTACTTAAGAGTTATGATATTTATATTGCTTAGGAATAGATAACAACAAGGTTTTCATATGGATTGTAAGGATAAGTTTTCCGCAAAGTTTTAAAATAAAAGAAAAAGGTTTGGATTTTATTTATTTTAAGTATCCTTACAATGACATTTGTGAAAAGTTGTTGCTTATAAGATTCCACTGATAGCAATATTGGAAAGTGAATTTGATTCTTTCATTTGTGGTAGTGTCCAAATTTACCAAATAAGGAAAGATTCTCATCACCCAAGTTTCAGTTGGATAGAAACTTGGAATCATGCAAGTTGTATAGCATGATGAATGAGAACTTTCAAGCATTGAAAAAAATTAAGACTAACTACTTGTTCACATGGATGTGTGAGTCAAGTGAAGGAATAAGGGATCGAGTACACATTCTTGTGCACTGGTCAAGTCCACCACAAAAGATCGATAAGACTATTCGTCATGGTTTACGAAAGCTCAGTAAATATGATTATACTTACAAGCTTAAGTGTATCTCTTAGACATTGGAAAAGGTTTCAATGTATGGCAGAGAGAATAAGAAGAATCAAATTAGGCAGAAGGATAAAAGTTTCTCAAATCTGAAAAGATGGGAGAGTACATTAGTATCAGTTTTGTGATCATCTTATTGATTAAGAAACCATAGCACAATTATTTCTCTAAGGGAATCTTAGTGCATTCTTATGACTAAGAAGAGGAATCTTGAATTGTTGAAATGGTTAAATCAAGAACACAAGTCATACTTCGTTCCAATATAAGTCTTAGAGTCATACTCCAAGATTGTAACTTGAGTGACATGTCTTAAAGAAGGTTTAAAACACTTGTCAAATGTAAGAGTAAAAGTTTTCTACTCTTGTACATTTGAAATTGGTAAGTTGTGATGTTTTGGATAAAATAAAGACCAACTTAGGCCAATTTTGTGAAGTGTTTGTCTTGATTAGAATCCACGCTATCTCTTGAAGACATCAAGCTACATCAAGAGGTATGTATTCTATCTTGTTACATTCATAGTTTTTGTATGCTAGATTAGGATAATACCTTGGATGTTCTTATTTGCATGTATAATAGAGAAGACATAGATCCAAGGTATTTAGGGTTGCATGTACACTTAGGAAGTGTTAGAATGCTCAAAACCCAACATTAAATATATGGGTTGATTGTGTAAATCATTCATTCTTATATATGTGGGCTTATGATCCAAGATTCCTTATGTTGAACTAAGTCCATGGGGTGACCCATGGATGCTCCATGGAGGTTAAAATTCATGGAGCATAAGGAATGGGTAAAGTCATGAGTTACATGGTGTAACCCTAATAGCCACCATATAAAAGAATCCCATGGATTAAGAAATCGTGCACTATGTGTGAGTGTGAGGGCTAGACGATTTCAAGGAGTGTTCAAGTTTCTCTCAAGTTATTCCAAGTGTATTTGGTGTTGTGTGAACCATTTGAGGTGACACACTTGGGGCACTAGGCACTCAAGCTTCATGAAGACTTTCTACATCAAAGAGGTATGTATTCTATCTTTTTATATTCATTGTTTTGTATGCTAGATTAGGATAATACCTTGGAAGTTCATATTTGCATGTATAATAGAGAAAACATAGATCCTAGGTATTTAGGGTTGCATGTACACTTAGGAGTGTTAGAATGCTCAAAACCCAACAGTAGTATCAGAGCCACGGGTTGTTTTCTGTTATATTGATGCAAATATTTTATTTTCAAAGTTGAAAAAAAAGGAAAAAAACATGAAGTTTGTCGTATTTTAAGATAACTACTTGTTCTTGTGAAAAACTAATTATTTGTAAAATTTGAATAATTTGCTTTATGAGTTGAATTAGGTCAAATTTAATAAAAGATAAAATGATATGATTATTTTATTAGTTTTAAAAGTTTGATCTAAAGAGTTTTATTTTTTGAAACCTCCATAAGTTATGGATATGAAAAGGTTTTAAAAAAAATTGATTCAAAGTTTTTATGGAGTTACAAAATTTGGTGTTAATGTTTTAAAGTATTCCATAACTTAAGAATAAGTTATGGATCACCAAAAGTTTTTTGTGACATACCTTGTTTTATGAGTGAATTTAGATTAATGAATAAAATTATGTGATAGTTGGTTTTAATCCAAATTAATCTAAAAGAAGTTCATAAAATGTGTTTATGTAACTTATAAGTCACATTTATGAATCTTAAAACTCATAAAGTTGCCATAGGTTACAAAATGAAGAGTCTTTTTCCTCATTAAATTGTTTTATGACTCCATAACTTGTCCTCAAGTTATGGATGTTCAAGAGTCACTTCATTAAAGTTTTTAAAACTTTAATTAAACTCATAAGTTATGAAAATCCAAGAGTTTTGAATAGTTTCAAAACTTTCCCTTAAGTTTTGGAATTTGTAAAGTTTTCCCCATGAATACTTTAATTCCAAGTTAGCCCTTAGAATTTTAAAAGTTAAAATTCAACCCTTATACTTTATAATATTATAAATTAATAATATTTATATATATGTATAAGAGTAAAGTCAGTCTTACCGTTAGTAGACCTCATTCACGAAGCCGGTCTATAAGGGGGGTATAAGGTTACTGCCTATAAAATGGTAGTTTAATGGGTGTCCACTCTCACCCACCGCTTCCTTGACCGGTGGAGGGTCGTTAGCCGAACAGGTAGGACAAGGACTAGAATTCTCCCTTCATTAAAAGTATTAATGATAAATACTAAGTAACTAAACTCTTATAAATACCCAATCTTAGTTACTTAGGAAAATGTGAATAAGGTGCTAATCCATGAAATTACACTTTGCACTTTGTTTCAGTCGGTTAGTGGAGCGTGTGTGGTTAACCGGCACACTAACTCGTATTTAACAATGTAGGCAAAGGGTAAATTAATGTTTATCATAGTATCGATGGAGCGTGTGTGGTTAACCGGCACATCGATTGAGGGGTAAACACTTAAGGGTAGAAAGTAATTTGCATGGTTACTTCACACCTTGTTTTGTGATCCTCGGCATCCCAGTCACAAAACCTGAAGGGCACACTCGAGATTGAAACATGCCATTGAAAAGTTCAATGAATCTCAAAGATCTAGGAGTTTCAAAAACCAATTAAAACCTAATAATACATTTCGTTTATCTTGGTGGAAATTGGTGAATCGTCATTCACCTACCTTCGAATATTTTATAGCTTGGATTACGACATCCCTCTTCTAATTTATAAAACAGCTTGTTGTGTCCTGGACTTAATATTTCATATTGGGTGTCATATTAAGGACTTTAAATCAACTATCTTGAATATCTCCCAAAAAGATGTATGGTTTAGACATTTATGATCTTCCTAAATCTCTTGAAACAAGCTTTCCTAAATGAAGATGATGTCCCATGGAAATCATACTTCTTTCACTTCCTCCAATTATTCTCCCTAACCCACAAGTTCTTGAAAATTTTAAGGTCACTCAAGCCCTATTGGCAAGCAAAGGTCTATGTGTGATCACATCTTGGAGATGTAGTCACATATTGACAAGCCGGGAGAGTTAGGTTTCAAAGTGTTGAGAAAGTTGGTGCCTCAACTACTTTCTAAGTCACATAGTGAGTTCCTTTGGGACTCCTATAAAACAGACTATGACAAGACCCTTACTGATCTTATCTATTTGCTAAGATCAACTTCCTAAAACTTGTGGACATTGACAATAATGACATTGGATATCCAGTAAAGCTCTCTTTTTCCAATGGAAAGGGATCGGCCATAGTCAACTCGGTTGACCAAATGGTAAAGAGAGAGGCTAAGTCTGAGATAGTCCCATTATCAAGGGTCCATAGGTAACTATTGCCAAAGGAAGGGGCATTGGTTACGAAGCTGCCAAATTTACCTAAGGATGTTAAAGTCAATAAGTTTGGCTCTACTTTAGGTAAAGTCCATTGTCTAACTCTATTAAGTGCATGTTGATTCTGATCGCGAAGATGGATTTCAATCGCATGGTTTGGTGATCAGAATTTTGGGCTATTACTTAAGAGTTATGATATTTATATTGCTTAGGAATAGATAACAACAAGGTTTTCATATGGATTGTAAGGATAAGTTTTCCGCAAAGTTTTAAAATAAAAGAAAAAGGTTTGGATTTTATTTATTTTAAGTATCCTTACAATGACATTTGTGAAAAGTTGTTGCTTATAAGATTCCACTGATAGCAATATTGGAAAGTGAATTTGATTCTTTCATTTGTGGTAGTGTCCAAATTTACCAAATAAGGAAAGATTCTCATCACCCAAGTTTCAGTTGGATAGAAACTTGGAATCATGCAAGTTGTATAGCATGATGAATGAGAACTTTCAAGCATTGAAAAAAATTAAGACTAACTACTTGTTCACATGGATGTGTGAGTCAAGTGAAGGAATAAGGGATCGAGTACACATTCTTGTGCACTGGTCAAGTCCACCACAAAAGATCGATAAGACTATTCGTCATGGTTTACGAAAGCTCAGTAAATATGATTATACTTACAAGCTTAAGTGTATCTCTTAGACATTGGAAAAGGTTTCAATGTATGGCAGAGAGAATAAGAAGAATCAAATTAGGCAGAAGGATAAAAGTTTCTCAAATCTGAAAAGATGGGAGAGTACATTAGTATCAGTTTTGTGATCATCTTATTGATTAAGAAACCATAGCACAATTATTTCTCTAAGGGAATCTTAGTGCATTCTTATGACTAAGAAGAGGAATCTTGAATTGTTGAAATGGTTAAATCAAGAACACAAGTCATACTTCGTTCCAATATAAGTCTTAGAGTCATACTCCAAGATTGTAACTTGAGTGACATGTCTTAAAGAAGGTTTAAAACACTTGTCAAATGTAAGAGTAAAAGTTTTCTACTCTTGTACATTTGAAATTGGTAAGTTGTGATGTTTTGGATAAAATAAAGACCAACTTAGGCCAATTTTGTGAAGTGTTTGTCTTGATTAGAATCCACGCTATCTCTTGAATAACTGACAAGAAAGTCTTATATGTCAAGAAGACAGTGGGAGTCTTAAAAGTCTTGAAAGTCTCAAGTACTAATCAAGAATAAAACCTAAATTCTTCACTAGCACACAACTTGAGGTTTATAACCTATTGTGTTGGCATATTATGTGTCCATTCCAGTTAAAGTTGGCTTTGCGTATGATTTCTTAGAGTTGTCAATTGGGTGCATAACAACTTGGAAGCAATGGCAGGCCCTTGAGTTGCCAGATGGCAAGAAATTAGATTGAGTTCAGTCCATATGAGTTTGGATTTGTCATTATCCTTGTCCTGTGACTATGGTTTTGACAATTCACATGGATAAGAACACATACACCATTAAATCTAAGTGTCATAAGGTTTCTCTCTGATTCATTAAAATGATGGTGAGGAAACACTTTCACTAAGTAGATTTTAGCTAGATAGCAATTGTGATATTTGCATTCTCAAAGTCGTTAGTGGAGCGTGTGTGGTTTACCGGCACACTAACATGGACTTGTGAGAAGTGGCAAAGGTCTAAACAATTGAGACTATGATTACGGCATCCTTCTTAAAAATTGTTTAGACACACCTGTGAGCTATCTAATGAAAGGTGTATGATTTTGATAAAGTCTTATCAAAGGAATAGTATCAGAAATCTAAACTTTGGTAAGAAAGTCAATAAAGTATTGATTTCTAGAAGTCGAGCTGATTTCTGAGTACATGTCAAAGCTAGTGGGAGCATAAGTGTTATGCTAATAATCATCATGTTAGTGGGAGCATGATAATTATGATAAAGGTTGCAAGTTAGCAATGTTAATTATAGAAAACAAAAGTTTCAACTAGGAAAGAGTTGTTTTGCTAAAATTAACGGAGAGTAAACTATACTTCATCTCAAATCTATAAGCTTAGATCACGGAGTTTTAATCATTTAGGCAAGGATATATATATGAATTTCATGTTGGAATGGCTCAACATAAGGAAATTCTGTATATGTGTCCATTATTTGCATTCTAAAATTCGATTATGATTACGACATCCCTTTTCATAATCTGAATTATGAGAACTTGGCAAATTGAAATGGAAATATTATAGCAAAAGACTGGGTTAGTCTTTATGTGAGACATCATGAATCGTGTCCCATATGCTTCAGATATAGGATCGATTACATGTGCTATATTCATCCTTTCTAAAATTTTCCAAATGCCTGGGGCATTAAGAAGGGAAACGATTTAGAACTGGATATGACTAAAAGGGTTAAACAATTGTCGAGGACAATCTAAGGTTTACCAAAGATTGGTTGCTCAAGGACAGTTGGAAGTATAGTGATAATTCTGGAAGGACCATATTGACATAATCTATAAGGAGGCAACTCTTGTTCAAAAGTGATAGTCAAAATGGAATCTGGAAATGTTTCAAAGTTAGAAATTATTCAATCTGTGTAAGATTAGGAAACTTAATGCAAGAAGGATGTTTCCAAGGAACCGATCTCCTTTAGAATGCTCTTTAATGGTTGTTGTCAAGTCTTTCTGACTTTGTGCATAATCATTACAAGAGGATCAATGCATATAAGTTTAGAATCTAATAGATTTCAGTAAATGGCATGAATTTGGAATTCTTGCATTTGCAGTAAGGATTTGGGACTGTGAAAAGAGGATCATTAGAGTTATGTTCAATTGATCTAATTCACAAAGTGAAGATCATAGACAAACATAGTATGCATACTTGGTGTGTGGCATGACTAGTGTTTAGAAAACATAGTGTGCATGCTTGGAGCATGGGATAACTATTGTTTTAAATTCAAGAATAAAGTTGATGGCTGAAACAGTATACAATGAATAATGTGTAATCATATGGTGATAAATAAAAGGTCCTTTATTTATGTTCATAGGTTTTGATACCATATTGGATTCTATTATTCTTGTGTTTCATTTTGCATGTTTTGACTTCCAGAATAAACTAGGTTATTCTTCCGGAATGACTAAGTTATTCAAACTATCCACAGTCGGTCATATGTTGGAAGTAGATATGAATTAAGACTGCCATGGGTTGGCTTGTAGAGGTCTAAGATGTTGGACAAAGGGTTACAACACTCATGAGTGCTCATAAGTTCTGAGTATTGGATTCAACCCGTGCTCATTGGAATCACTTCATGGATTTTATCACGAGTGATCATGAGACGATAATATCTTATATTCTTCAAACCTAGAGATATGAGTTGTTACTATGAGTTGGTTGTACCTTGATTGCACGAAAACGCATTCGGTAACTCGGTGTTATAAAACGTGCCTTTGTGTATGATTCAACAAGTAGTAGAACAAGCCATATGAGTCGAAGTTTATCCATTCCTTTTACCTTCGAGATAAAAGCGATATCTGTGGGCCCCTCAATGATTTGATGATGACAAATGGAAGTGCTCGGTCGGGCCGGGACTGATTTGATTTGTTCAATTAGTCAGTCGTCATAAATCAGAAATTGGGAAACAACAAATGGACAGAGAGAAAGATTATAATCCATGTCTCAGTCCATATGATATCTAGAATGGAGGAATATATGATCCCTTATCTAATGGACAAGTCATTGACAAAGGTCAGAGTTCATCTACAAGGTCAGAGTTCGACAGAAGCTTTTGAGAGCTACGATTGCCAGTCGGTTCTTGAAGTCATACACAATAATAGTTTTAGACTTATCCAAGTGGGAGACTGTTGGATTAATGTCTAAGTCCATAACTATAATTGGTAAAACTTGACCCGACCCGGCATGGTCCATTTGGGTTGCATGGCATCATGCATTTGGATAGACTAAAATGAGAGAAATAACACTTAAGGTTTGTTAATATATTATAAGTTCTAATATATTAATAAGGTTATTTAATTAGTATTGATCAAGAATTAATTTGGAATTAATTAAGTGATCAAAAGGAGACTAATTAAATATATGGGTTGATTGTGTAAATCATTCATTCTTATATATGTGGGATTATGATCCAAGATTCCTTCTGTTGAACTAAGTCCATGGGGTGACCCATGGATGCTCCATGGAGGTTAAAATCCATGGAGCATAAGGAATGGGTAAAGTCATGAGTTACATGGTGTAACCCTAATAGCCACCATATAAAAGAATCAAATGGATCAAGAAATTGTGCACTATGTGTGAGTGTGAGGGCTAGACGATTTCAAGGAGTGTTCAAGTTTCTCTCAAGTTATTCCAAGTGTATTTGGTGTTGTGTGAACCATTTGAGGTGTCACACTTGGGGCACTAGGCACTCAAGCTTCATGAAGACTTTCTACATCAAAGAGGTATGTATTCTATCTTGTTATATTCATTGTTTTGTATGCTAGATTAGGATAATACCTTGGAAGTTCATATTTGCATGTATAATAGAGAAAACATATATCCAACGTATTTAGGGTTGCATGTACACTTAGGAGTGTTAGAATGCTCAAAACCCAACAATAAGATCTCTGCCTATCCCTCTGGAGAATCTGTGGATCACAAGACTTATAGAGGTATCATTGGTTCACTAAAGTACCTCACCGTAAACAGACCTGATATTGTCTTCGCAACTGGTGTATGTGTAAGATACTAGGCTGATCCAAAAGTGTCTCACATGACCGCAACCAAACAAATTCTTCGGTATCTTAAAGGAAGCAAATATATGGGCTTATGGTATCCCGCAAGCAACGACTTCAGTCTTCAAGCCTTCACCAATGCGGATCATGTAGGTTGTAAGCTCGATAGAAAAAGTACATCAGGTGGATGCCAATTCCTAGGAGGAAGACTTGTAAGCTGGTCTTCAAGAAAACAAATGTGTGTATCTCTATCTACTGCAGAAGCAAAATATGTGGCCGTAGCCAGCTATTGTTCCCAAGTTCTTTGGATGAAGACACAATTGCTAGACTATGGGTACAGAATGCTGCGGATACCAATTTACTGTGACTCTAAAAGTGCTATAGAGATCTCTCATAATCCTATTCAGCACTCCAAGACAAACATATTGAGTTACAGTATCATTTCATCAAAGATCATATTGTAAAAGGTAATATTGAACTCATCTTTGTTCCTACTCATGAAGAGATTGCTGATGTTCTCACAAAATCTCTTGACTCTACAAAACTCAATGCATTCTTACAAATGTTGGGAATGATGAATCCGGAACCCGCAATTCTTTATGAAGTGTTAGCTACCACAGAACATCATTGGTCTCCATTGCGGTTCTAACTGAGAATTACATATGATAGATGGTTTTTATACCGCAATCTAGGTACCGCAGCCATATGTCATACGTATCTCTCATGGGTTTTAATGTTCTTTTATTTCTAACCTTTGTACAAGTGTTTTCTCACAGATTCTCTCTGAAATCTTTCTTTGCTCATCCGCGATGGATTTTCTCAACCGCAATGATGAATTCATCCGCAATCGTCTTAAATAAATTCCAACAGATTCGTTAACTCTCGAATCTTTGTGTGCTATTTAATGATCCTTCATTAAATAAAATACAAACATTCCCTTTAGAAACTGTCACTTTACCTTTCTGAATAAACCCCGTATCAGACCTATTTTAGGGATGATGCCAAAAAGAACGATTCCCAAATCTATCCATTCTCAACTTGTCTTTTCCTCTCCCAACCACATCCCATCAGTTACAACATTCTCTCTCATCACCCCACGTTTACCTGACGTATTACCATGCATCTGATCCGCCATTAAATGCGAACCTCTTTTAAGATCTCTCAAAATCTCTCCAAAACCCGTTTCATCTTCGTGTAGCGGAGATTCAATCCCAGAATCATTGATTCCCCCCCCCCCCAAAAAAAACCCCTTTCAACTTCTTACTTTGACCTAGGGTTAAAATCCTTTTACCCCCTTTATAAACCCACATTCTTCTCTAAAATCGTTTATGCTCTCTGTGTATTCGATTATTCTCTCAAAACTCCCAAAATCTCTCAAGAACTCTAATCTCACATCTCTCAATGGCGAAATCAGGTGCATCCAAGAAGCAATCCAAGGCTTTAGGCTCCATGAATCAAACTGGTTCCACATCACCAACAATCGCCTCAAGCAACTTCCGAGCAGTGTTTGAAGATCATCAATCGTATAATGCTCCAACAAAACTGATGATCAAGCATCTCAAGAACCACATCTTATTTGGCCCATTCGACGCATTCACTGATGTTGTTCCCGCTTCTACAGTCTTCAAGTGTGCTCTTTCTGCATATAGAGCACTGGAAAACCCACAAGAAGTTCATCTTAACCTCATCAATGATTCTTTGGTCATCTTGACCAAAGAGAAGTTCTTGACTGCCATAAACCTTCTGATTCATCCCTCCATCAGGATCTTCACACCATCCTTATCTAACATCACTACCACACTCTACCAAATGAGTTATCAGAAACCGATCCGAGGGATTGGTGAGTTCAAGAAGAACCAACTGCCTGCGGTTTGGCAGTTCGTATGCCACTTTGTCATCCGTTGTCTATCTGGCAGAAACGACGACATCGACAACATGGGATTAAAGCTTCTTGAACTCGTATGGAGCATCTTTACAGGCCACGATGTCAATTACGGCCAAATTCTTTGGGATGACTTCCTCTAATACATTCCCAAAGAGCACCCCAGAGAGAACCCAACTGAGCTCACCTTTGCTCGATTCTAGTCTTTGTGTATTTCTGATCTACATGCGGATGCTGGTCTCGACATGGGCAGTGACATCAACTTCTTTGTCACCAAGGATCTCAAAAGGTACGCTCCTTTTTCTGATCAAACTCTATTTGGACCTATCCGCAGGCTCCCTATTCACATTCTTACCTTGCTTGGTCTTGAGACTGCTGATGTCTCAGATCATATAGAGGCCACGGAGGGTATTATCCCATACCCTTCTACCCTACCTCTTCCTTCTACAACCATTCTTCCTGAGGGTACCGCAGCCCCCTCTGTCACTACACTTTTTAACATTTCTCAACGGAGAAAATCCGTGGTTTCTAAAAGGAAAGCTACCACACCCAAGAAGAAAGCCCCAAAACAAACCGCACCTTCTAAGAAATGAAAAACCAAAACCACCACTGTATCGAGTAGTGATTCTGATGAAGATAGACAACTTATAGCTATCCTCAAGAAAAGAAAAACAACTGAAACCACTAGCCAAATGCGTGACCGGACTGATATTGCAGCCTCTCAATAGGCTCCTGTAGTGCTTGGGATGGCCGCACATCCATTCAATACCACACTCGAATACCACTCAACCTCATCATGTGAGATTGTTTCATCATCTTCTTCATCTGAACGTGGAGACAGCCCCCCAGTTTTATCTCAAGTAGATAAATTTGGAAATCGCCCTAAGGTCTCCAGGGCTTCCAGACTGCATATTTTTTCTTCTGAGGAGTTAGACTCAATCCTTTTGCAAGTATCTCAAACAATTTAAACACCACTCCATCCGCAGGTCATTTCTTTCGCCCATGCCAGAACTGGGCCGAGGCCAGACTTGACCACGGGTCAAGGAGACCGAGGAAGCCCAGGAAATCCTACTCTGCTTACATCTTTATCAGGTGGTTTAGGCACAGTGAGCACTAATGTGCAAGGACCCGTTAACCCAAGGGACACCTTGGTGCGAACATAAGGAATTGACGGCGAAGATTCTAGTGACTCTTGGAGTCGGTATCAGCCAACTACTGATGCTGAAATCAAGAAATATGCTGCTTTCAAAAGAGCATTCCAAGCCCGCAAGGAGCAACAGGTAAAACAACAACAACAGAAGGAACAAGAAATCCTGTCTGTGGCCAAGTACTGGGAAAATGCCATCAGCAATGCCCATACTGCTGCCACAATCCAAAAGGTTCAAACCTGGATGGATCAAATGACAGATACCTTGCTAAAAGTTCAAGCCTCAACCGCAGCCGCAGGTACATCTAATATTCCTCCGACTTCAACTCCTGTTCCACCTACCGCAGTCAACCCATCTCAAGACGAAGAGCTAGCTATTGAACTCAGCTCAGCCCCAACCTTCGGTTTTGATGATGAAGACATCCAAGAGGTCAACAAACCAAATCCTTCAGATGACGACCTTATGATGTTCGAAGAAGAAGAAGAATCCAACGGTTCTCAGCATTCAACTTCTAAGCCCAAGGAAAAGAAAAAGAAAAAGAAGAAAGATGCTGTCACCAGAAAAGAATTCCTCAAACTCCAAGCCAAAGTCGATCAAATTTTGGCTGCGGTTAAGCCTATCCAACCTCCACCTGAAGATACTCTAGGACCGCAGTCTCTGATTGAACGCATTGAACGACTTGAGACAAGAGAGCGTATGGTTGCTGAGCACATATCTCTCAAAGTCGAAATGGGGATTCGATCTCTTGATAACAACCGCAGGGCCGATCATCAAGACTTTATGGCCGCAGCGGAAAGCCTCATTACTGAGGTGACCGCAATCAAAAAAGGCTTACAAACAGCCATTGCGAAACAAGTTGCACAATATCAAAGGGTGATAGATGAGACTCATACTGCCTATGAGTCCAATATCTCTGTTCTTCATGCAACAATCAACCGGATGCAGAAATCCCTTACCTCCAATTTCCATGGCCCTGAGATACTTCAGCTTACCAAAGACATACACAAGCTGCTCTTCAACTTTGCCACTCCAAATAACTCATAACTGGCCGAAATGATGAAAATTCACTTTGCATAGGTCTGTGCCAAAGTGGATGGCCTCAAACAATGGCTTGAGGAAGCACCTGCGATGCATCCCTCAAGAGGGGGAAGTGATGAAGAAGGCCATCGCTCTGATACATCCATTCGTCAGAGCCCTCCAATCACCACAAAGAAAATTCCCACACCGCAGCCTTCACCTCCACCATCTCAAAATATTCCATCTCCCGACTCATCACCCAAAAACACCCTCAATAGACCTGAGACTCCTCCTCATTTCAAAAACCTTGAGGAACATATGTCATCAGAAAGCTCCACAGACTCTCGTGCCATCGCTCAAAGGAAACATGATTGGAAAGCAGCCAAGCTAGCTGAAATCATATGGAGAGAATGCGGATTTGGCACTATGATCGATGAATCGCTGATCAACTCATGGGTCAATCCTCTTCACAGGCTGCTAGATGAAGACTACACTCCCCATCTCACGTATGCTGAACCACCATCCGATGGTTATTGGGATATTCCAATTTCTCCCAATGCCAAGTATTTTGCTGTCTTTAAATCCTTTGACTGTAGTTTTCCTTATCACAAGCGTTTTCTGATGGAATTTGAAAGACTCACTTGCTTCTATGCGGAGCATGGCTCTTTAGTAGAAAACATATGGTCTAACGATAGACCATCCGCAGTGAAAAACTACAAGATGCGGAAGTTCATGAAAGTTGCATTTGCTCAATTCACTCTTACTAGAATAGAGCATGACTACATCTGCACCCATGCAGACTTTCCCTGCATGAATCCTGAAGAAATATTTCTCATTGCTAGAGTTTTTCAAAAGAAGACAGAAAAGCATCCGAAGATGCAGATAGCTCTTGACAAAGCCAAATCCTTTCTAAAGGACACTGTTTGCGACTTTGCCAAAATCGATGCGGATATCCACCCCACCATCATCAGAAAGTTTGATCTCCCCCACTAGAACCTGTGCCAATGCCAACCGAAGGCTTTGAAGAAAGATCATTAGGCGCAACAAACTATCCTAAACATGGGATAATTTTCAAACAGAAGACGGACAACGTCAAATATTTCATTCC
This sequence comes from Lactuca sativa, assembly GCF_002870075.4. Lineage (NCBI taxonomy): Eukaryota > Viridiplantae > Streptophyta > Magnoliopsida > Asterales > Asteraceae > Lactuca > Lactuca sativa. Next base: position 206,302,247 of record NC_056625.2, read on the forward strand.
AATAAAAGCTATGCATCGTCTGCCCAAGAAGCAACTTGACATACGCAAGACCGCAGTAGAAAGATCAAAGCACACTACTGTAACAACCCGAAATTCATATCCCTAAATGTAACCCTTCTCGCGACTCGTTTCGATCATCCAATCGCCATTTCCGATTTCGTTTCCGTTTTCGACAATTTATTAAGTCATTATGTATATTTTATTTTATGACTTAATAAATGTCTTAATACCCATAGAACTCATTCTAACGTCTCATATTAATGCTCGGAACATTTCTAGAATCAACCATATCGGGTTACGGCAAATTGGTCGGGTGCGACCAAAAGCCCCGTCTAACGCTGGTATCGGGTAGAATTCTACCGTGTCCTGAACTTGGACACTATTTAAAGTGATCCAAGTCTTCATTTTGAAGCTTTTGCTCCATTTTACAACTTTCACACCAACCTCTCTCCTAAATCCAAGTTTAAGGGTCCAAATCTCAAGTTTAAGGCTCCTAATCACCAAGGTACCTTCCCTAGCTTGTTATGCAACCTCTTTAGCCTTCAAATTCGAGATTAATCTATGGATTAGGACCATTACCATGATTTTACGGCCCTAGAACAGTCCTAGGCCGTAAACCCATATAAATGGGGTTTTTGGAGCAATAAAACCCTTCCAAACCACAATTAGACCTTAGATATGGCTAGATGACTTTATGGAATGAGCTTAGAATGCCTTGAAACATAATTTAGAGCCTTGTTTATGAGTTTACGGACCAGGAAGGTGTCTAGGCCGTAAACACTAAATTATAAGGGTTTTAAGCCCTTAAACCCTTCCATGGCTCAAACAAGACTTAGATACGACTTTTAGAATATTGGTTATGGACCTAGAACACTTTAAACATGAATTTTGAGGGGTTTGTATGAGTTTACGGCCAAGGCATGTGCTTGGGCCGTAAACTCCTCAAACATGGGTGTAAACTCACTTCTAAAGTGTTAGAAAGCCATCCAACACCACCAAAAGCCTTGGAATAAATCATAGAACCAACCAAAAATAGTGTAAGGACCTTAAACACATCAAAACTCTCAATTTGAGAGTTTACGGCCATAGAAGGTGCTTCATGGCCGTAAAATCCAAAAACACCCCATAAGTCCCATAAAACTTCATGAAAGGCCTTGGAACAATTTTAGAAATAACATGTGATTGATTTGGAAGCATTAAAACAATTATTCAAGGGTGCATAGGAGTTTACAGCCTTAAGCTCCATGCTAAGGCCCTAAACTCCCTTAAGTATGTCCATTGGTGTTTAAAATTCATTCCAAGCCCTTAAACCAAACCTAGAAATTTTCCCCTAAGTGTTTCAAGCAAATTTACACCATAAACCACCCCACCATGAGTTTACGGTTGTAAACTCATGGGGAATGGGTGTTCTAGGCCGAAAACTCTTGTAAGAGTAAACTCCATTTCCCGGTCATACAAGTCCTTAAACGCCACCCGGGTCCTTCCAAACACTTGTAATGGGGTGTTTCCGCAACTAGAAGTGTATGTCCTTAACAAATAAATTAATCATGTCCTAATTAAATACAAATATGTATCATTTCATAATCCATAGGAACCTTGTGCGTTCACGAACCCAGAACTGACGCTTAGGATCCAAACCGATGCGTTTCTTAACCGGTGAGTTCATACCCCTACCCTTTTTCCGTGTTTTCAATGGTTTTTCAATGTTTTCAGGGGGGAATACAAGCAAAAGTACAAGTATATTTTGTACTTAAACTAATTTTCAACTCATTGGTTTTACTTACTAAATGTCTTGATTTCCAAATATTTGTGGTAACTGACGTTTCGAATTGCAGGTTAAACATAGATTTCTTTTAAGAGTGTTATAATTATATTCTCTTGAATAAGAAATCATACTAATCATATTTAAGATCAACGAATGTAATCGAATACGAATACGAATACAAATACGAATACGAATACGAATACGAATACGAATACGAATACGAATACGAATACGACTACGACTACGAATACGAATACGACTACAAATGCGAATACGACTACGAATGCGAAAATACGCCTTTGGTTGACACTAAGACTTCGAAAATACGGTTAGTGTACTCCTTGAGTGTCACCAGAGTTTCGAATCTAATACGAAAATACTCCTCTGGACCTCTACTGAGTTTCAAATATATCCGCCTCATAATGTCGACAGAGCTTCGAATACACAACTAATATACTCATTTGGAAATCAGCAGAACTTCGAAAATACTGTAATGTACGCTTCTGTGTGATTCCAAATATTCGAAAATTCAACTAAGTTAGTAGATTATAGTTATCCGAATGTAGAATAACTAAGGGTTTAGAACACATAACTAAAACTACTCACATGGTAATTACTAGTACTTCGAAATCAGACTTAAGAACCAAACACCACACATAGGAAAATATGGGATTTTCCTGGGATAACATTACAATCAGTAACGAACCTAAATACAAATAGACAACTCAATTCATGGGAAAATATGGGATTTTCCCGGGTAGCACAACAATACATAAACAGATAAAGTAACAAACGAATAACTAAAACTATAAGGAAAACATGGGATTTTCCTAGAACGACATAGTCAACTATTTTCGAAATTGTAACAAAGGATAACCAAACCGTTTTCATAAGAAAATATGGGATTTTCTTGATCAACAACTTTTTCAGAAAGTAAAGGATCTCGTTCTTTTCAAAACTAAACCACTTATGAACTCACCAGCTTTATGCTGATTTTCAATCCGCTTGTATTCTCAGGTCAGCGTTAGACAGGTACACCGCAACCATCTGGAGAAGACAGAGCGTCCCAAAGACTCGTCTTTACTTTTGTTTATATTACATATGTAAAACACTTGTATAACTTTTCTTTCAAACTGATGTAAACAATATTATGTAATGTAATGTTTTGTGTTTACTGTTTTACTATGTGCATTGGATTTGATACTCAACATGGAGTCAACCCCGGAAATGTTTCCGCCTTCGGTTTTCGGGGTGTGACAGATTGGTATCAGAGCCCTTGTTTATAGTGAACTGGTATACCAAAGCTTACATGGTATAAGACTATAAACATTAAAGGGCCTAAGTGCTCTGAACTAAAAGTATACTCTACGAATATAAGTATTTTCTAAAAGTATACAAGTATACCGACCGTCGAAATCCGTAACTACAAGTAGAACAAAATATAAGTAAATGGGTGTTGTACGCTGTGGTTAAACCTGGGCAGTTATGTAGTCGTGTCTAGAATCAATATAGCATGGCCAACTATATTCATACGAGACACGGCCAACATGTGTTTGGGAGTGACTGTGGTGTGCAACATGCCTAAAACTTACCCTAATACCACAAACATCGAACCAGCATCGTAACGAAACATGAAATACTATGGGAGTATTTATCGAGCCGATCCTTTGTAGAAATCCTCGTATATGCGTTGTTCCTTGATCATTCCCTTAGCGATAAATCATTTTCTTTGATAACTCTTTCCTGCTTTATCTCTTAATATGGTGCTATATCTGTATTGATGAGATATTCCCTAATCCATATCTTTTGATTCAATTCAGAGGACTTATGATCCTCTTTTTCCTGATCTTTTTAGATCAAGATGCCTCCAAGAAAGAGACCCAGCTCAAAGAACACCAACAACCCTCCGCCGCCACCACCACCTCTTCAAATCGATCTAGAAACACTTCAGGCAACCATTTCTTCCACCATATCAGCTCTCCTACCTCAACTAAACCCCAATGGTTCGGGAGGTGGTTCCTAAAACCAAAACCAAGAAGGTAATCAAGGACACCGGAAGGAGTGTTCCTATAAAGACTTTATTAATGCAAAACCCACATTCTTCGATGGCACAGGGGGTGTCATTGCTCTAACTCGGTGGTTAGAGAAAATTGAATCTATCTTCGAGATTTGCGCCTGTTCGGAATCTGATAAGGTGAAATTTGCCGCCTGTACGCTCACCGATAAGGCTTTGACTTGGTGGAACGCCCGAGTCAAATCCCTGACTCTACCTGTAGCTAATGCTATGGGATGGGAAGTTATGAAGGAACTACTACGTGCGGAGTATTGCCCTCGGGGTGAAATCCAGAAGCTGGAACATGAGCTATGGAACCTGAAGATGAAAGGTTCCGATATCGCCTCTTACACTTCAAGGTTTGATGACTTGGCACTTCTTTGTCCGGGAATGGTTACCCCGGAAAGCAAAAAGGTAGAAAGGTTCATCTGGGGATTAACTCAGCCGACCAAAGGGAATGTTATAGCAGCAAAGCCAGATACCTATGACATTGCCAAGTGTTTAGCACAAACTTTGATCGATCACAATGATGATCAAGAGGAAGCAGGCACCACTCCCGAGCCAACAGAAAAGAGTGGCGAGAAAAGAAAGTTTTGGAGAAAGAAGAAGAAGAGTCAGTCTTCCCCAGAACCCTCAAAGAAACAACAAATAGTGGCAGTCCACACTGCCACTACCCCTGCTACTGTTTCTGTTGTCAATTCCACATCTCAAGTACCTGTTACCGGATATGTCGGTACCCTCCCGTGGTGTGACCAATGTAACTACCACCATCGCATCCCTGGACCTTGTCGTGAAAATTTATGTAGAAGTTGTGGCCAGGAAGGTCACCTCGCACGAACCTGCAAAACCCCAACCCCGTCAACTAGTCAAGCTTCCGGTGCAGGTATTGGTCGAACCTGCTACAGCTGTGGAGAGGTCGGGGACTATAAGCGAAACTGTCCAAAGACAGTAACGTCTGGCAACACCGGGAGAGTCCTAAATATGGGGCAAGAAAGGACAGCCGCCGATCCCACCGTTTCCACAGGTATATTTTCCTTTGTTAAATTTATATGCCTGTGATTCTTTTCGATTCTAGCACCGAAAGAAATTCGTTAACCATCCATTTGAACATCTTCTAACCCCGTCGTTTGCGAGTAACCGAATATGTATATCTTCGAGATGGTTATCACGTGAGAGCGAGAATGCTTGTGTCGTATCCGTAGATTGTATTCTCAATCCGAGCGATATTCTTTTCCCATTTGACCTAGGGGCAAACTTTTTATGAGATGCTTTGATGTCACCTTTAGCATGTAATGACTGAGCCTCATTCATGTTGTCTTTCCTAGTTTCGAGAAAGCCATTCATTCCAACCTTCCTCCGACTCGACTTTCATGATCTTCGTACATCAAAGCTTAAAAAGTCTTTCCATGTAGTTCTCGTCCGAGTGATCATCGAGAAACGAGAAGTCTACCATTCCCCGATACTATTACAAAGAATTCTTGGTAATTCTTTCCGAATGTGCAATCCAGTCTCGCATCGACCTAATTCCAGGAATTTCCTCATAGCCAAACCTCAGTGAGTACGATTTGTGCAAGTCAGCAATTCAAGCTTGATACGATCACTACGAAGTAGTAGTGGCGCCCTTCGGTTAAACCATTTTCTTGGTCCGTAGATAAGCAAAGCAGTCATACTCGTAAACCCTTCCAAAAGCAAAGGCAATAAAGAATTAGTCGAAACCGGGAACACCCATGGAAACCTGTCGATTCTTGGGTTCCGTCGACTATAATCGTAGACTCATATAGAAGTCTCCCTTAGAACTGTCGGACCCTTAGTTACTCTACCATGTGAAAGTGTACCCACTTGTTGAAGGTTTTACCCTGGAAAGGTATAGTACTCCTTGGGAAGTGTGGAAAAACTTAACTTGTGGAACCTTAGACTCTTCGAGATCCTCGTTAGGAATCGATTCCATAGCCCTCTCCGATCTATCTTCAAGACTCAGTAGCAACCATCTGATATTCCGCATATTTATTCGTAAGGCTTGCCGACCTGACGAAACCCTAGTAATTCCTTTGAGGAGATCAAATCCGATAAAAATCTGAACCTTCATGGATGAATCAATTGAGATCGTGGATTGAGAGGTTAACCATGCGTAACAAAGCCACACCCTGACAATGAGGGTTCGCTGAAATGTCAAGCGGAGACCCGATTCCACTTAGGAGCTTGAAGACCCGAAGCAGTAGATTCATTCTCATATCTCTTTTCACTTCGTGATCTGTGTTCGAATCTTTGAATTTCGGGACGAAATTCCCTTTAACGGGGGAATAATGTAACAACCTGAAATTCATATCCCTAAATGTAACCCTTCTCGCGACTCGTTCCGATCATCCAATCGTCGTTTCCGATTTCGTTTCCGATTCCGACAATTTATTAAGTCATTAATGTATGTTTTATTTTATGACTTAATAAGTGTCTTAATACCCTTAGAACTCATTCTAACGTCTCATATTAATGATCGGAACATTTCTATAATCAACCATATCGGGTTACGGCAAATTGGTCGGGTGCGACCAAAAGCCCCGTCTAACGCCGGTATCGGGTAGAATTATACCGTGTCCCAAACTTGGACACTATTTAAAGTGATCCAAGTCTTCATTTTGAAGCTTTTGCTCCATTTTACAACTTTCACACCAACCTCTCTCCTAAATCCAAGTTTAAGGGTCCAAATCTCAAGTTTAAGGCTCCTAATCACCAAGGTACCTTCCCTAGCTTGTTATGCAACCTCTTTACCCTTCAAATTCGAGATTAATCTATGGATTAGGACCATTACCATGAGTTTACGGCCCTAGAACAGTCCTAGGCCGTAAACCCATATAAATGGGGTTTTTGGAGCAATAAAAACCTTCCAAACCACAATTAGACCTTAGATATGGCTAGATGACTTTATGGAATGAGCTTAGAATGCCTTGAAACATAATTTAGAGCCTTGTTTATGAGTTAACGGCCCAGGAAGGTGTCTAGGCCGTAAACACTAAATTATAAGGGTTTTAAGCCCTTAAACCCTTCCATGGCTGAAACAAGACTTAGATACGACTTTTAGAATATTGGTTATGGACCTAAAACACTTCAAAAATGAATTTTGAGGGGTTTGTATGAGTTTACGGCCAAGGCATGTGCTTGGGCCGTAAACTCCTCAAACATGGGTGTAAACTCACTCCTAAGGTGTTAGAAAGCCATCCAACACCACCAAAAGCCTTGGAATAAATCATAGAACCAACCAAAAATAGTTTAAGGACCTTAAACACATCAAAACTCTCCATTTGAGAGTTTACGGCCATAGAAGGTGCTTCATGGCCGTAAATTCCAAAAACACCCCATAAGTCCCATAAAACTTCATGAAAGGCATTGGAACAATTTTAGAAATCACATGTGATTGATTTGGAAGCACTAAAACAATTATTCATGGGTGCATAGGAGTTTACGGCCGTAAGCTCCATGCTAAGGCCGTAAACTCCCTTAAGTATGTCCATTGGTGTTTAAAATTCATTCCAAGCCCTTAAACCAAACCTAGAAATTTTCCCTTAAGTGTTTCAAGCAAATTTACACCATAAACCACCCCACCATGAGTTTACGGTCGTAAACTCATGGGGAATGGGTGTTCTAGGCCGAAAAATCTTGTAAGAGTTTACTCTTGAAGAGTAAACTCCATTTCCCGCTCATACAAGTCCTTAAACGCCACCCGGGTCCTTCCAAACACTTGTAATGGGGTGTTTCCGCAACTAGAAGTGTATGTCCTTAACAAATAAATTAATCATGTCCTAATTAAATACAAATATGTATCATTTCATAATCCATAGGAACCATGTGCATTCACGAACCCAGAACTGACGCTTAGGATCCAAACCGACGCGTTTCTCAACCGGTGAGTTCATACCCCTACCCTTTTTCCGTGGTTTCAATGGTTTTTCAATGTTTTCAGGGGGGAATACAAGCAAAAGTACAAGTATATTTTGTACTTAAACTGATTTTCAACTCATTGGTTTTACTTACTAAATGTCTTGATTTCCAAAGATTTGTGGTAACTGACGTTTTGAATTGCAGGTTAAACATAGATTTCTTTTAAGAGTGTTATAACTATATTCTCTTGAATAAGAAATCATACTAATCATATTTAAGATCAACGAATGTAATCGAACACGAATACGAATACGAATACGAATAAAAATACAAATACGAATACGAATACGAATACGAATACGAATATGAATACGAATACGAATACGAATACGAATACGACTACGAATGCGAATACGACTACGAATGCGAAAAGACGCCTTTGGTTGACACTAAGACTTCGAAAATACGGTTAGTGTACTCCTTGAGTGTCACCAGAGTTTCGAATCTAATACGAAAATACTCCTCTGGACCTCTACTGAGTTTCAAATATATCCGCCTCATAATGTCGACAGAGCTTCGAATACACAACTAATATACTCATTTGGAAATCAGCAGAACTTCGAAAATACTGTAATGTACGCTTCTGTGTGATTCCAAATATTCGAAAATACAACTAAGTTAGTAGATTATAGTTATCCGAATGTAGAATAACTAAGGGTTTAGAACACATAACTAAAACTACTCACATTGTAATTACTAGTACTTCGAAATCAGACTTAAGAACCAAACACCACACATAGGAAAATATGGGATTTTCCTGGGATAACACTACAATCAGTAACGAACCTAAATACAAATAGACAACTCAATTCATTGGAAAATATGGGATTTTCCTGGGTAGCACAACAGTACATAAACGGATAAAGTAACAAACGAATAACTAAGACTATAAGGAAAATATGGGATTTTCCTGGAACGACATAGTCAACTGTTTTCGAAATTGTAACAAAGGATAACCAAACCGTTTTCATAAGAAAATATGGGATTTTCTTGATCAACAACTTTTTCAGAAAGTAAAGGATCTCGTTCTTTTCAAAACTAAACCACTTATGAACTCACCAGCTTTATGCTGATTTTCAATCCGCTTGTATTCTCAGGTCAGCGTTAGACAGGTACACCGCAACCATCTGGAGAAGACGGAGCGTCCCGAAGACTCGTCTTTACTTTTGTTTATATTAAATATGTAAAACACTTGTATAACTTTTCTTTCAAACTGATGTAAACAATATTATGTAATGTAATGTTTTGTGTTTACTGTTTTACTATGTGCATTGGATTTGATACTCAACATGGAGTCAACCCCGGAAATGTTTCCGCCTTCGGTTTTCGGGGTGTGACAACTACTGCTGAAGTCAAGTTTGAAATTACAAGGAGAATTACATGGACGGAGAATGTTAGAAAATTTTGGTGGATTTTGATCAAGTTCCTCAAGCTTGACTCCTGAACCAAAGTTAAAGAGGTCACTTAAGGGGAAATTGTTGAATCATAAAAAGTGACCCTCTTGAACTCAACTACCGCAACCTTCACTTTACTACTGCAACGGTTCAGCTCCCGCAACCAATTTAGCATCCGGAGTCAATTCTACAACTGTAACCGCAACCGTTCTCCATCAGCAACCATCTCAACATCCAGAGTCATCAAGTCTTCAGCATCCGCAGTCTTAGTTATTTCTTTTACTTATCCTATGTAATGTACTCTGTTAACCAGTATGCCTTGCACGGCTGCTTATAGAGTCTTAGTCTAGTTCAGAATCTCTATAAATAGAGACTCATTCGCTTGTATCAAAAACACTTCTTACTCCTTACTGATAACTTATGAACTTATTCTGAATATATTTCTCTAAATTATCTTCTTCGTTTCTCTATCTTTCTACTCTTCTTACTCTCAACTGCTACTTAAACATATCTGAATATAATCTCTCTCCGGAGCAAGTCTGTAAGACTTAATCACTAAGTTTGATCTTCCTTATTAACTTGGAGTGCATGTATTCCTTGTTATGAATCAGATTAAGTGTATTCTTGATATAACATTTGTTGTCATTTCTATTTCTTAAAATTCCGCAACTAACTTCCTAACTCTAACTATATTATTGTTGAGCTTTTAGATCCTTTGAGATTAACTCTATTCCGCAATATACTTGTTCTAACGTTTGTTCAAGTGTCTCTCCAAGTTTTTCTCTCAACAATTGGTATCAGAGCCAAAGTAGTTGCTTTTTGAATATCAGAACTCTGATTTTCTCATTAAGCCTTCTATACCACTAAAGCTCATTTCTCAAAAAAAAAACAAAAAAACAAAAAAAAAACAAAATGGCACAATCGTTATCTCTGAATGTCTCCAATAGTGTTGGTGGTTCTAACCGAGCTCCAATACTGGTAGCAAATGAATATCATCACTGGTCATAAAGAATGGAGAGGTACTTAAGAAGACTGGGTAGAGATGTATGGTGATCCATGGAAGAAGAACCACATGTTCCAGTCCTCACACAAGTCCAAACTGACGGCGCGAAAACCAGACTAGGAGGAGGTCAACCAACTATGAGTCGTCCGACCAAGGATGATCTCGATAAAATGGAAAATGATGTTGTTGCTTTTTATGAAATTTCTTGTGGTGTCGCTCCTGACAACTTTGATATTGTCATAAACTGCAAGTCAGCAAAAGAGATCTGGGATGTACTAAAAAACCTGTACGAAGGCTCAGAACAAGCACAGGATAAGAAGCTCACAACCGCACTCAACGACTTCAACAACTTCAAAGCTCATGCGGGTGAAAGTATGGAAGACTCCTTCAACAGATTCAACCTGATAGTCACAAAGTTATCAAATGCTGGTACCATCCACAGCAACCATGAAACAAATCTCCAGTTCCTTAATGGCTTAGGACGATATTGGACTACGACCAAAATGATAGTCCCAGGTGACAGGAAGATTCACTCTTTATCACTCTACAAATTCTATGGAGAACTTCAAGCACAAGAATCCACTGTACTCAAAGACTGTGCTGACTTCGGAGGACCACTTGCTCTCATAACACAAGCTCCACCGCAGTCACCTTACTCTTCATCGTATGATACCCCACCACAGTCATACGAAGCAGATTCTGAGTATGATGATGAATAAGAATTTTAGAAGGCTATTGCTCTAGTTAGCCAACAGTTCAACTGCATACCACCTTCTTCATTCCGCAAGAATCAACAATTCAACAAACCTCCATTCAACCGTAACTGCGATCCTCAGAACAACCACTCTCGGTAGCCTAAAGGCTCTCAGAACAATCAACTGAAGGAGGTACCGCAGTCTCCTTAGAACAATGACTCCGGTACTCAATCCGAAGACAAGACTGAGGCCTACTAACGGTAAGGTTGACTTATTCTTATACATATATATATATATATATATATATATATATATATATATATATATATAATTAAAGTTTTAGTATTATAGAAGTATAAGGGTTGAATTTTAAACTTTTAAAATTATAAGGCTCAATTTGGAATTAAAGTATTTAATGTGTGAGCCTTTTCAAATTCCAAACTTTAGGGCAAGTATTGAAATTATTCAAGACTTTTCATTTCATAACTTATGAGTTTTAATGGTCCATTAAAATGAAGACTCTTCATTTTATGTAACCTCTTATTCTTTAATGACACTTTTAAAGAAGTGACTTTTGGTTATCCATAACTTGAGGACAAGTTATGGACTCCATCATTAGCCATTAAGATCAAGAATTATACTACAAGGAAATTACACATAATTCCTATGATCTTCTAAAAACTCATAAGAACATAAACATTCATATCAAAATTTCAAGAATCATATTAACACATATAAAACATTGAATTTTGATATTAGCCATTGTAAATGGATTAGCATAAACATTACACCAACTAAAACAAGTTTTAAAACACCAAAACAGTTTAGGGTAATGTTTCTAGTCCATTTCGAACAGAAAAACTCGAAAAACTGCATTTTGGGGCTCCTACTCGACTAGTGCAAGAACCTACTCGACGAGTAGGATGAATTTACACATGGACTCGTCGATTTCCCCCATGGACTCGGCGAGTTCATGCTGCAGAGTGCAGATTTTTGAGATTTTTCAACAAGTTTGCATCAAGTATCAAGAAAACAAGCCTAGGCTCTGATACCACTGTTGGGTTTTGAGCATACTAATACTCCTATGGTGCACATGCAACCCTAGAAACCTTGGATCTATTTTTTCTCTTAAATACATGCAAATTTGATTTCCAAGGTTTACAACCTAACTAGCATGTTATGGGGCACTTGTAATACAAAAACTTTAAGTAGAATAATATACCTTTCTTTTGTGGTTGATTGCTTGGAGTTTTAGAGCCTAGCACCAATAATGTGGATGCCTCAAGTGGTGTTACAAATCACCAAAAACAAGTTGGAAGTTCTTGAGACAATAAGAACCATATAGAAATCGACTCACCCTTGTGCTCACATACACTAGTGCCAATTCTAGAACCAAGGACTCCTTTATATAGTATGGAGGATTAGGGTTAAACCCTAAAACCAATGACTCTTCATTTACCTAGGATCCATGGGTTAAAAGCACCATGAACTATCCATGGACCTCATATACTCTTAGCCCATCCTAAATAAATCTTAGCCCAATCCATATATATAAATAAGAGTCCATATTTAATTAGCTCCATTTTGATCACTAAATTAATTCTAAATTAATTCTTGATGAATACTAATTAAATAACTACGACTTCATATTAATATATTATAACTAATAATATATTAACATATCATAAACATATTATTCTCAAAAGCATATCCATGCAAGTTGTTAGGTGAAGTGCAACCCAAATGGACCATGCCGGGTCGGGTCAAGTTGATACCAAATATAGTTACAGACTTAGACACCTTATCCAACAGAAGAAACTAGAAATTTCTGCATTCTGCTGAGTGAACTCGTCGAGTCCATGGGGGACTCGGTGAGTCCATGCATATATTCATCCTACTCGTCGAGTAGGTTCGTGCACTCGACGAGTAGGAGGCCCATAGTGTAGTTTTTCGAGTTTTGCTGCTGGAAATGGACTAGAATCATTACCCTAAACTGTTTTGGACTTACAAAACCTGTTTTTGATGTGGTAATGATTATGCTAATCCATTTACAATGGTTATTATCAAAATTTCAAGTTTTATATGTGTTTATATGATTCTTGAAATTGATGATATGAATGTTCATACACTTATGAGTTTGGTAGATCATAGGAATTATTTGCAAATTGTTTGTTAGTTTAATTCTTGATCAAAATGTTTTAATTGGAATCCATAATTTGTCTTCAAGTTATGGATTACCAAAAGTCTTTCTTTTAAAATTCCATTAAAGAACACATAGGTTACATAAAATGAAGAGTCTTCATTTTAATAAACCATTAACTCATAAGTTATGAAGTTGAAAAGTTTTGAATAGTTACAAAACTTGCCCTCAAGTTTTGGAAAAGGTAAAGTCACTTTAGAAAAACTTTAGTTCCAACCCCTAGAATTTTAAAAGTTAAAATTCAACCCTTATACTTTATAATATTATATGTTTATATATATATATATATATATATATATATATATATATATATATATAAGAACAAGTCTATTTACCGTTAGTAGGCCTCATTCACGAAGCTGATCTATAAGGGGGGGGGGGGGGGGGGGTATAAGGTTGTTGTCTATAAAATGGCAGCTTAATGGGTGTCCACTCTCACACATCGCTTCCTTCATTGGTGGAGGGTTGTTGGCCGAACAGGTAGGACAATGACTTTAATTCTCATTAAAAGTATAATGATTATTATAAAGTAACTAAATATTTTTATAAATTCCCAATATTAGTTACTTTAGGAAAATGTGAATTTGGTGCTAATCCATGAAATTACACTTTGCACCTTGCTTAACTCATTAGTGGAGCTTGTGTGGTTAACCGGCACACTAACTTGGATTTAACAAGGTTGGCAAAGGGTGGCTTAAGGTTTATCATAGATCGGTGGAGCGCACCTGGTTAACCGGCACATCGATTAGGTGATAAACATTAAGAGTACCAAGTAATTTGCATGGTTATTCACACATTGTTTTGTGATCCTCGGCATCCCATTCACAAAACGTGAAGGGTACAATCGAGATTAAAACATGCCATTGAAAAGCTCAATGAATCTCAAAATAATCTAGGAGTTTCAAAAACATATTAAAACCTAATAATTTATTTCGTTTTTCATGGTGGAAATTGGTGAATCGTCATTCACCTACCTTCAAATATTTTATAGCTTGGATTACGGCATCCTTCTTCTAAGTTATAAAATATTGTGTTAGGTCCTAGACTTAATATTACATTTGGGTGTTTTATTAAGGACTATCTTTATATCTAATCTAAACTTGTCTTTCTTCTTTTTCAGATGTCTTCCAACAATGCTGTTTTTGGCTCAAACCCTACCGGCTCCTTCTCTCTCATGAACCTTTGTGGGAAAATCATCTTTAATGGGGCTAATTTCAATGATTGGATTAGGAACATAAGGATGGTCACTTGCTATGAGGACAAGGAATATGTCCTCGACAAGGAGCTAAAGGATCTTGATGAGTCTACTACTACTCCCGAGGAGATTGCTGACTTTAGGGCACATGATATAGATGTTGGATAAGGTGTCTAAGTCCATAACTATTTCTGGTATGTACTTGACCCGACTCGGCATGGTCCATTTGGGTTGCATGGCATCATGCAATTGAATAAACTAAATGAGAGAAATAACACTTATGGTTTATTAATATATTATAAGTTCTAATATATTAATAATATTATTTAATAAGTTTTGATCAAGAATTAATTTAGAATTAATTAAGTGATCAAAAGATAACTAATTAGATATATGGGTAGATTATGTAAATCTTCCATATCTTATATAGTGGGCTAAGAGGCTCCATGGATTGTCAAGTTGGGTTCCACCCATAGGATGCTCCATGGATCAAGAAATGAAGAGTCATGTTACATTAGGGTTTACCTAATGCAACACACTATATAAGCAATGTGTTTCTCCCCAAAATCGGCTACACCAACTAGAAGAAGAGGGCTTGGCCGATTTTGCAAGTGTTAGAGTTTTCTCTCAAGGTTGTTCATTGCATTTGGTGTTGTGTGAAGCATTTGAGGCATCACACCTGAGGTGCTAGGCTCACAAGGTTTTAAGGAACACTTTCAACAACAAGGTATGTAGTTCTATCTTTCATTCAAAGAAAAATTGTTCCCCATGTATGCTAGATAGGAACATAGCCTTGGAAATCAACTTTGCATGATAATTAGACAAACATAGATCCATGGTTATTAGGGTTTCATGTACACTTAGGAAGTGTTAGAATGCTCAAAACCCATCAATAGATGCTACCAAAGTGGCATGTATCATGTTGGCCACGATGACAACCGAGCTCCAAAAGTCCTATGAGGACTTTTATCCTTTTGAGATGCACTAGGATTTGATGGATAAATACCATCATAGTGCTCGTGAAGAGCAATAAGAAATAATTTCCTCCATGATAACAACCCGAATGAAGGATGGTGAACCCTTCATGGGCCACATGCAGAAAATGCAAAGGTTTGTGGACCGTCTGCTGAAGTTGAATGTGAGCTTCCTCGAGGAGTTGGCCATTGATATCATACTACACTCCTTACTATATTGTTATGATCAATTCCGAATGACCTATCATATAAAAAAGGAGCAGGTCACACTCATCAAACTTCAAGGACTTTTGAAGACCGCCAAAAGTGGTCTTAAAAGTAAATCGGTTGTTACTACTCCTACTCCTATCACCACCCCTGTTCTGGCTATCGTTCAAGGTAAAGGGAGAAGAGGAAGAGCCCTTCAAAGGGTACCACGGGAAAGTCTCTTGATGGCTCCTCTTCAAGTAGAACCAATAGTGGTTCTGTAACTCCTTATGCCAACCCTAAAGAGGCTGAATGCTTCTATTGCCATGAAAAGGTGCACTGGAAGCGAAACTGCCCAAAGTACTTGCAAGATGTTAAGGATGGGAAGGTGAAACCCAACCATGTAGGTATTTACGCTATATTATATAATAACTCACCATATTCTAATTCTTGGGTCCTTGATACAGGTTGTGGTATTCACATATGTTATGATTTACAGGGACTAAGAAGAAGTGAGAATGTGGATCATGGGAAGATAAACTTAATCATGGGGAATAGGAAAGCTTCACCTGTCACCAAGATTGAAGTTTATTCTTTGTTGCTAAGTAGTAGGTTAACATTAGATTTGCATAAATGTTGTTACTCTTCTGAAATGGCGAGAAATATTATTTCCTTTCACGGTTTGTACAAACAAGGATTTACTTTTTCATTTGATAATGAATGTGGTGCTATTAATGCTTTCTATAATAATGTTCTTTATTTTAAATCATTACCATGTGATGGTGTATATGAAACTGTGTTGGTTGTAGATAACCTAGGAAATAATGTGTTGTGTATCGATTCTTCCACTAGCTTGGATAAAGCATCATTATGGCATTGTCGTCTTGGACATGTGACCAAGAAATGCATAGGACAACTCTAAAAGGATGGAGTCTTGGAGTCATTTGACCTAAAGTCACAAGATTGTTGTGAATCTTGTTTACTTGGAAAATAACAAAGTCACCCTTCACTGATACATATGCTAGGGGTGAACTTTTGTTGGATCTTGTACATGCAGATGTGTGTGGACCCTTCAAAACCGCCACAAGGGATGCTAACCGCTTCTATGTGAGTTTTACTAATGATTACAATAGATATGGTTATGTCTACTTAATCAAGCATAAGTCAGAAACCTTTGAAAAGTTCAAAGAGTTTAAACAGGAAGTGGAGAATCAGCTGGACGGGAACATTAAGATACTCCAATCCGATCGAGGTGGTGAGTATCTTAGTATAGAGTTCCTTGACTATCTTAAGGAATGTGGGATTGTCTCACATTTGACACCTCCCAGAACACCACAGCTTAATGGTGTGGCTGAGAGGCGTAATCGAACCTTGTTGGATATGGTTCGCTCCATGATGAGTCGAGCTTTGCTACCAATCTCATTTTGGGGGTATGCCTAGAGACTGCTGCCCATACCCTTAATCTAGTCCTTACCAAAAAGGTTGCCAAAACACCTCACGAGATGTGAACTGGGAAAGTTCCCAATTTGGATCACATCAAGATTTGGGGTTGCGAGGCTTTCATGAGGCACGAGACTCACGATAAACTCAAACCTTGGAGTGAGCGGTGTATTTTGATCGACTACCCACATAAATCCATTGGTTACCTCTTCTATAGACTCAGTGGTAATGTGGTCTTTATGGCAAGGAGAGGAGTATTTTGCGAGAAAGAGTTCATAAGCCAAGGAAACAGTGGGAGGAAAATTGACCTTGAAGAAATTCAAGAGTCAAGTGGTGAAGGAACCTCAAACCCTAGTAATCAACCTAAGGAGGAAACTCCTGTTGCTCCAACTGATGATTCTGTACCTCTGAGGTGTTCCACGAGAGTTAGGAATGCACCTAAGCATTACTATGGTTTCCATATTACTGCGGAAGGTGATACACTTATAAGTGATAGTACACTGGTGAGTTTGGATGAACCTTATGTTGGATTAATGTCTAAGTCCATAACTATATTTGGTATGTACTTGACCCGACCCGGCATGGTCCATTTGGGTTGCACTTCACCGACACAATTTATATGGATAATCTTTTGAGAATAGTATGTTTATGATTAATATTAATATATTATAAGTTCTAATATATTAATATGGAATCATATTATTTAATTAGTATTGATCAAGAATTAATTTATAATTAATTAAGTGATCAAAAGGAACTAATTAAATATGGACTCTTATATATATGGAATGGGCCAAGTTCATTTAGGTTGGGCTAAGCTTTCATGGATAGTCCATGGAGTGTTTAACCCATGGATCCTAGGAAATGAAAGGTCATGGGTATTAGGGTTTAACCCTAATCCTCCATACTATATAAAGATGTCTTTGGTTTGTGAAATTGGCACTAGTGTGATACACTAAGAGGGCTAGCCGATTTCACTAAGAGAGAACCAAGTATTCATATTCTCTAAAGTCTTCCAAGGTGTCTTGGTGATTTGTGATTCCACTTGAGGCTTCCACACTATTGGGGCTAAGCTCTTAAAGCTTGAAGACATCAAGCTACATCAAAAGGTATGTCCTCTAACTAGTACTTTGTAGATTAAGAACATCATACTATGCTAGTTAGGATTAAAGCCTTGGAAAGTTCTTATTTGCATGTATAATAGAGAAAACATAGATCCAAGGTTTATAGGGTTGCATGTACACCATAGGAGTGTTAGAATGCTCAAAACCCAACAATGGTATCAGAGCTACTGGTTGTTTTCTGTTATATTGATGCAAATATTTTATTTTCAAAGTTGAAAAAAAAAGAAAAAAAAAAGAAAAAAAACATGAAGTTTGTCAAATTTTAAGATAATTACTTGTTCTTGTGAAAAACTAATTATTTGTAAAATTTGAATAATTTGCTTTATGAGTTGAATTAGGTCAAATTTAATAAAAGATAAAATGATATGATTATTTTATTAGTTTTAAAAGTTTGATCTAAAGAGTTTTATTTTTTGAAACCTCCATAAGTTATGGATATGAAAAGGTTTTAAAAAAAAATTTATTCAAAGTTTTTATGGAGTTACAAAATTTGGTGTTAATGTTTTAAAGGATTCCATAACTTAAGAATAAGTTATGGATCACCAAAAGTTTTTTGTGTTACCTTGTTTTATGAGTGAATTTAGATTAATGAATAAAATTATGTGATAGTTGGTTTTAATCCAAATTAATCTAAGAATTGATTCTAAAATGTGTTTTTGTAACTTGTCCTCAAGTTATATGAAAAGTCACATTTAAGAATCATAAAACTCATAAAAATTGGAAAAGGTTACAAAAATGAAGAGTCTAGTTCTAATTAAATGGTTTTATGACTTCATAACTTGTCCTCAAGTTATGGAGGACCAAGAGTCTCTTCATTTAATAAAATAAAATAAAATAAAAAAAAGGTGTAACCTTAATTAATTCCATAAGTTATAAAATAAAAAAAAAGTTAATTCTTTTATTAGTTTAAAGTCTTCCATAACTTGTCCTCAAGTTATGGAACTTGAAGAGTTTTTGGATTAAAACTACTTTAAACACATAAGTTATGGAATTAATTAGTTTTGAATAGTTTCAAAACTTGCCCTCAAGTTTTGGAATTTGTAAAGTTTTCTCTTATGAATACTTTAATTCCAAGTTAGCCCTTAGAATTTTAAAAGTTAAAATTCAACCCTTATACTTTATAATATTATAAGTTAATAATATATATATGTATAAGAGTAAAGTCAGTCTTACCGCTAGTACGCCTCATTCACGAAGCCGGTCTATAAGGTGGGTATAAGGTTGTTGCCTATAAAATGGCAACTTAATGGGTGTCTACTCTCACCCACCGCTTGCTTGACTAGTGGAGGGTCGTTAGCCGAACGGGTTTGACAGGACTATAATTCTCCCTTCATTAAAAGTATTAATGATAAATACTAAGTAACTAAACACTTATAAATACCCAATCTTAGTTACTTAGGAAAATGTGAATAAGGTGCTAATCCATGAAATTACACTTTGCACTTTGTTTAAGTCGGTTAGTGGAGCGTGTGTGGTTAACCGGCACACTAACTCGTATTTAACAAGGTAGGCAAAGGGTAACTTAATTTTTATTATACTATCGGTGCAGCGTGTGTGGTTAACCGGCACATCGGTTGAGGGGTAAACACTTAAGGGTACCAAGTAATTTGCATGGTTACTTCACACCTTGTTTGTGATCCTCGGCATCCCAGTCACAAAACCTGAAGGGCACACTCGAGATTGAAACATGCCTTTGAACAGTTCAATGAATCTCAAAGATCTAGGAGTTTCAAAACCAATTAAAACCTAATAATACATTTCGTTTATCTTGGTGGGAATTGGTGAATCGTCATTCACCTACCTTCAAATATTTTATAGCTTGGATTACGGCATCGCTCTTCTGAGTTATAAAATAGTTTTTTGGGTCCTAGCCTTAATATTTCATATTGGGTGTTATATTAAGGACTTAAGATCAACTATCTTGAATATCTCCCAAAATATGTCTGGTTTAGACATTTATGATCTTCCTAAATCTCTTGAAACAAGCTTTCCCAAATGAAGATGATGTCCCATGGAAATCATACTTCTTTCACCTCCTCCAATTATTCTCCCTAACCCACAAGTTCAAGGTCACTCAAGCCCTATTGGCAAGGCAAGGTCTAGGTGTGATCACATCTTGGAGATGTAGTCACATATTGACAAGCCGGGAGAGTTGGGTGTCAAAGTCTTGAGAAAGTTGGTGGTTCAATCACTTTCTAAGTCACATAGTGAGTTCCTTTGGGACACCTATGAAACAGACTATGACAAGACCCTTAATGATCTTATCTATTTGTTAAGATCAACTTCCTTAAAACTTGATGGACATTGACAATAGTGACACAGGAAATCCAGAAAAGCATTCTCTTCCCAATGGTAAAGGGATCGGCCATAGTCAACTCGGTTGACCAAATGGTAAAGAGAAAATCTAAGTCTGTGATAGTCCCTTGTACCATTATCAAAGGGTCCATATGTTTATATTGCCAAAGGAAGGGGCATTGGTTGCGAAGCTGCCAAATTTACCTTAGGCTGTTAAAGTCAATAAGTTTGACTCTACTTCAGGTAAAGTCCACTATCTAACTCTGTTAAGTTTCTATTCTGAGATTCTTGATACATGATGTGACTAGGTCACATGGTGATGTTTTAAGAATTAAAGAAAAGTAAAGGAACTTAAAGAAAGAATATGCTGAATCTGATCGCGTAGATGGATTTCTATCGCATAGTTTGAAGATCGGATTCTTGAGCTACTTCTTAGGAGTTATGAGATATTGCTTAGGAATAGATAACAACAAGTTTTCATATGGATTGTAAGGATAAGTTTTTCCGCAAAGTTTTAAAATAATAGAAAATTTTTGATTTTATTTATTTTAAAATATCCTTACAATGGCATTTGAGGAAAAATTGGTGCTTATATGATTCCATTAAGAGCAAGAGTGGAAATATGAAATTGATTCTTTCATTTGTGGTAATGTCTAGATTTACCAAATAAGGAAAGATTCTCATCACCCAAGTTTCAATTGGACCGAAACTTGGAATCATGCAAGTTATATAGCATGATGAATGAGAACTTTCAAGTTTTGGAAATTTAAGACTAATTACTTGTTCACATGGATGTGTGAGTCAAGTAAAGGACTAAGGGATCGAGTACACACTCTTGTGCATTGATTAAGTCCACCACAAAAGGTTGATAAGACTATTCGTCATAGTTTACTAAAGCTCAGTAAATATGATTATACTTACATGCTTAAGTGTAATTCTGAGACATTGGAGAAAGGTTCCAATGTATGACAGAGCGAATAAGAAGAATCAAATTAGGCAGAAGGATAAAAAGTTTCTCAAATCTGAAAAGATGGGAGAGTACTTTAGTATCAGTTTTTGTGATCATCTTAATGATTAAGAAACCATATCAAAATTAGTTCTCTAAGGAAATCTTAGTGCATTCTGATGACTAAGAAGAGGAACTTGAATTGTTGAAATGGTTAAATCAAGAAGATGAGTCATACTTCGTTCCAATACAAGTCTTAGAGTCATACTCCAAGATTGTAACTTGAGTGACATGTCTTAAAGAAGGTTTAAAACACTTGTCAAATGTAAGAGTAAAAGTTTTCTACTCTTGTACATTTGAAATTGGTAAGTTGTGATGTTTTGGATAAAACAAAGACCAACTTAGGCCAATTGTGTGAAGTGTTTGTCTTGATTAGAATCCACACTATCTCTTGGATATTTGACAAGGGATTCTTATAGGTCAAGAGGACAGTGGGAGTCTTAAAGGTCTTGAAAGTCTCAAGAACTAATCAAGAAGAGAACATGAAGTTCTTCACTAGCACACGACTTGAGGTTTATAACCTATCGTGTTGACATATTCTGTGCCCATTCCAGTTAAAGTTGGCTTTGCATATGAGTTCTTAGAGTTCTCAATTTGTTGCACAACTACTTGGAAGTAATGGCAGGCCCTTGAGTTGCCAGGTGGCAAGAAATTAAGATTGAGTTCAGTCCATATGAGTTTGGATTTGTCATTATCCTTGTCTTGTGACTATGGTTTTGATAATTCACATGGATAAGAACACATACACCATTAAATCTAAGTGTCATAAGGTTTCTCTCCGATTCATGAAAATGATGGTGAGGAAACACTTTCACTAAGTAGATTTTAGCTAGATAGCAATTGTGAAATTTGCATTCTCAAAGTCGTTAGTGGAGCGTGTGTGGTTTACCGGCACACTAACCTGGACTTGTGAGAAATGGCAAAAAGTTCTAACCATTATGATTACGGCATACCTCTTCATAATTGCTTAGACGCACAAGTGTGTTATCTAAGGGAAGGTGTATGATTTTGATAAAGTTTTATCAAAACAATCTAGTGTCAGAAATCTGAACTTTGGTAAGAATGTCAGCTGATTTCTGAGTACATGTCAAAGCTAGTGGGAGCATAAGTGTTATGCTAATAATCATCATGTTAGTGGGAGCATGATAATTATGATAAGTATTGCAAGTTAGCAATGTTAATTATAGAAAACAAAAGTTTCAATTGGGAAAGAGTTGTTTTGCTATAATTAAGGGAGAGGAAATTATACTTAATATCAAATCTATAAGCTTAGATCGTGAGGTTTTAATCATTTAGTCAAGGATATATATATGAATTTCATGTTGGAATGGCTCAACATAAGGAAATTCTGTATATGGGTCCATTATTTGCGTTCTAAAATTCGATTATGATTACGGCATCCCTTTTCATAATCTGAATTATGAGAACTTGGCAAATAGAAATGGAAATGTTATAGCAAAAGACTGGTTTAGTATTTATGTGAGACATCATGAATCGTGTCCCATATGCTTCGGATATAGGATCGATTACATGTGCTATATTCATCCATTCTAAAATTTTCCAGATGCCTGGGCATTAAGAAGGGAAAAGGTTTAGAACTGGATATGACTAAAAGGATTAAACAATTGTCGAGGACAATCTAAGGTTTACCAAAGATTGGTTGCTCAAGGACAGTTGGAAGTATAGTGATAATTCTGGAAGGACCATATTGACATAGTCTGTAAGGAGGCAACTCTTGTTTAGAAGTGATAGTCAAAATGGAATCTGGAAATGTTTCAAAGTTAGAATTTTCAATCTGTTTAAGATTAGGAAACTTAATGCAAGAAGGATGTTTCCAAGGAGCTGATCTCCTTTGGAATACTCTGTAATGGTTGTTGTCAAGTCTTTATGACTTTGTAGATAATCATTACAAGAGGATCAATGCATATAAGTTTAGAATCTAACAGATTTCAGTAAATGGCATGAATTTGGAATTCTTGCATTTGCAGTAAGGATTTGGGAGTGTGAAAAGAGAATCATTGAAGTTATGTTCAATTGATCTAGTTCACAAAGTAAAGATCATAGACAAACATAGTATGCATACTTGGTGTATGGCATGACTAGTGTTTAGAAAACATAGTATGCATGCTTGGAGCATGGGACAACTATTGTTTTAAATTCAAGAATAAAGTTGATAGCTGAAACAGTATACAATGAATAATGTGTAATCATATGGTGATAAATAAAAGGTGTTTTATTTATGTTCAAAGGGTTGATACCATATTGGATTCAATTATTATTGTGTTTCATTTTGCATGTTTTGACTTCCCGAATAAACTAGGTTATTCTTCCGGAATGACTAAGTTATTCAAACCATCCACAGTCGGTCATATGTTGGAAGTAGATATGAATTAAGACTGTCATGGGTTGGCTTGTAGAGGTCTAAGGTGTTGGACAAAGGGCTACAACACTCATGAGTGCTCATAAGTTCTGAGTATTGGATTCAACCCGCACTCATTGGAATCACTTCATGGATTTTATCACGAGTGATCATGAGACGATAATATCTTATATTCTTCAAACCTAGAGATATGAGTTGTTACTATGATTTGGTTGTACATTGATTGCACGAAAACGCATTTGGTAACTCGGTGCTATAAAACGTGCCTTTGTGTATGATTCAACAAGTAGTAGAACAAGCCATATGAGTCGAAGTTTATCCATTCCTTTTACCTTCGGGATAAAAGCGATATCTGTGGGCCCCTCGATGATTTGATGATGACAAATGGAAGTGCTCGGCCGGGCCAGGACTGATTTGATTTGTTCAATTAGTCAGTCGTCATAAATCGAAAATCGGGAAACAACAAATGGACAGAGAGAATGATTATAATCCATGTCTCAGTCCATATGATATCTAGAATGGAGGAATATATGATCCCTTATCTAATGGACAAGTTCGTTGACAAGATCAGAGTTCGACAGCAGCTTTAAGAGCTACGATTGCCAGTTAGGTTTGAAGTCATACGCAATAATAGTTTTAGTCTTATCCAAGTGGGAGACTGTTGGATTAATGTCTAAGTCCATAACTATATTTGGTATGTACTTGACCCGACCCGGCATGGTCCATTTGGGTTGCACTTCACCGACACAATTTATATGGATAATCTTTTGAGAATAGTGTGTTTATGATTAATATTAATATATTATAAGTTCTAATATATTAATATGGAATCATATTATTTAATTAGTATTGATCAAGAATTAATTTATAATTAATTAAGTGATCAAAAGGAACTAATTAAATATGGACTCTTATATATATGGAATGGGCCAAGTTCATTTAGGTTGGGCTAAGCTTTCATGGATAGTCCATGGAGTGTTTAACCCATGGATCCTAGGAAATGAAAGGTCATGGGTATTAGGGTTTAACCCTAATCCTCCATACTATATAAAGATGTCTTTGGTTGGTGAAATTGGCACTAGTGTGACACACTAAGAGGGCTAGCCGATTTCACTAAGAGAGAACCAAGTATTCATATTCTCTAAAGTCTTCCAAGGTGTCTTGGTGATTTGTGATTCCACTTGAGGCTTCCACACTATTGGGGCTAAGCTCTTAAAGCTTGAAGACATCAAGCTACATCAAAAGGTATGTCCTCTAACTAGTACTTTGTAGATTAAGAACATCATACTATGCTAGTTAGGATTAAAGCCTTGGAAAGTTCTTATTTGCATGTATAATAGAGAAAACATAGATCCAAGGTTTATAGGGTTGCATGTACACCATAGGAGTGTTAGAATGCTCAAAACCCAACAGCTTACAGCTACACGGAAGCCATGGTAGTCCCCGAGTCTGCTAAATGAAAAGAGGCTATGGAAAGCAAGATACAGTCCATGTGTGAAAATCAAGTTTGTAACTTGGTTGACAATGTACCAGGTCATAAGACAGTCGGGTGCAAATGGATCTTCAAGAAGAAGACTGACATGAATGGTAATGTACACACTTATAAGGCACGACTGGTTGCATTGGGTTTTTCTCAAACTCCGGGAGTTGATTATTATGAGACCTTTTCACCAGTATCAAAGATTAAGTCTATTAGGGTTATGCTAGCTATTGCTGCATTTCATGACTATGAAATATGGAAAATGGATGTCAAAACCGCTCTCCTTAATGGAAAGTTGGCTAAGGATGTTTACATGAGTCATCCAGAAGGTTTTGTTAGTACATAGTACCCTAATAGAGTGTGTAAGCTTGAGAAATCTATCTATGGATTGAAACAAGCACCTCACAAATGGAATCTTTGTTTCGATGAGAAAGTCAAAGAGTTTGGCTTTTCAAGGCACGAAGATGAGTCCTGTGTATATGCCAAGGATAGTGGGAGTATAGTTACCTTTTTGGTACTGTATGTGGATGACATAATACTCATAGGAAATAACATCCCAACTCTGCAGGAAGTGATGTCCTGGCTTGGGAAGTGTTTCACTATAAAGGACCTTGGAGAAGCTGCCTATATCCTAAGGATAAGGATTTTGAGAGACAAGAGTAAGAGACTAATTGGACTTAGTCAGAGTACCTACTTGGATAAGGTGTTGAAAAGATTCAACATGCAAAATTCCAAGAAAGGAGAGTTACCGATCCAGAGTAACGCCAGATTGAGTAAGACTCAGAGCCCAAGTACAGAGGCTGAGATAGCTGAGATGATTCGAGTACCGTATGATTCCACTATAGGCTCGATCATGTATGATATGACTTGTACTCATCCTGATGTGACCTTTTCTTTGAGCATGGTCCGCCAATATCAGGGGAACCCTGGCAAGGCTCATTGGACTACAGTAAAGAACATTCTCAAGTACCTGCGGAGGAGTAAGGACTGGGTCCTTACCCTCGGTGAGAGTGATGACTTAAGAGTAGTAGGGTATAGTGATGCTAGCTTCCAAACTGATAGTGATAATTTCCTCTCTCAGTTAGGCTAGGTCTTTACCTTAAACGGAGGAGCAATTACTTGGAAAAGTTCCAAGCAAGAGACAGTGGCTGATTCAACTTGCGAATCAGAGTACATAGCAGCAAGCGAGGCAACAAAGGAGTCGATATGGCTGAAGAACTTCATTGGTGACCTTGGAGTAGTACCAACTATGAAGGAGCCTATGGAGATTTTCTATGATAGTGAAAGTGTAGTTGCCTTAGCCAAGGAACCAAGGGATCACGGGAGATCCAGACACATCGATAGAAAATACCATTTCATTAGACATCTAATAGAAGAAGGACTCCTCGTGGAAAAGAGGGTATCATCGGATGAGAACCCAGCAGAACCCCTCACAAAGGGACTGGGTAGGGTTAAGCATCTTCCGCATGCGAGGCGCATTGGGCTAAATGATGATATTCGTTTTAGAAACTAGATAGCTTTTGAAATTTGTAAAGTGTAATTGACATTTTATGATAAATAAAAGTTGTTGTTTATTTATAAGTAAAGTGTTGCTATCTTCTGTCAATTGTTTACTGTCATTTCATTTTTGCATGTTTTGACTTCCAGAATAACTATGTTATGGTATATCATATTATTCAAACCAACCACAGTCAATCATACTTTGGAAGTAGGAAATAACGCAAGACTGTCATGAAGGGACTGTAATTTGTCTGGGACAAAGGGGCTGCAGTGTTCATGAGTACTCCTAGAATAGTGATTCGAGTATTGGATTCAACCCACACTCACTTGTATCACTTCATGGAATTTATCTCGAGTGATCGTGAGATGGTAATATCATATAAGTCTTCAAACCTAGAGATATGAGTTGTTGACTATGAGTTGGTTATACATTGATTGTACGAAAACGCATTGGTAACTCGATGTTATAAAATGTACCTTTGTGTATGATTCAACAAGTAGTAGAACGAGCATATGAGTTGAAGTTTATATGTTCCTTTTAGTCCTTGGAGGATTAAAAGAGATATCTGGGCCCCTCGATGTTTTTGTTTTGACCTATGTACCGAGTCCGGTCAGAACATAATTAATGTGTTCAATTAAGTTCTATGTCAAACAAATCGGAAATCGGGAAACAAACTGTTGGATAATAAGTACGCCATTGTTCCATGTATTTGTCCAACTGATATCTTGAGAGTAGAGGATTATATGATCACTTATCATAAATGGCACATCATCTTAGTTCCACGAGACTTTGAAAGAGCTACGATTGCTAATCGGTTCCTGAAGTCATACTTGCAGTTATAGTTATTAGAATTATCCAAGTGGGAGACTGTTGGATAAGGTGTCTAAGTCTATAACTATTACTGGTATGTACTTGACCCGGTTGGCATGGTCCATTTGGGTTGCATGGCATCATAACACTTAGATAGACAAAATGAGAAAATGAAACTTATGGTTTATTAATACATTATAAGTTCTAATATATTAATAATATTATTTAATTAGTATTGATCAAGAATTAATTTGGAATTAATTTTGTGATAAAAAAGAGACTAGTTAAATATATGGGGTTGATTGTGTAAGCATCTATTCTTATATAGTAGGCTAATGATCCATGGTTTATTGGATTAGTCTAAAACCCATTGGGTGCTCCATGGAGGTTAAAACCCATAGATCATGGAGGAAATGAAAAGCCATGTGTAATGCCCATGATTCTAGGCTACGCATTAATGATGATGTAATAATCTAGGTTAACCTTTGTAACTCATTTTGAAATAATAAGAATGTATTATTTGAGTATTATGTGTTTTATGCTTAATTGTGTGGCCTAATTGAATTAAGAATAAAAAATAAGCGTAAAAATAAAATGTTAGATAAAACCGATATCGATACTAGAAGACATAGTGGTCATGACAAGGATTCCGTATATATAAGGAATGCCAAAATCCGAGTTATAACGAAGAAGTTATGACCGGTCGAAGTTTCGCGACAGAACCGACGCGCCACTGCGTGACGTAAATAGTGAATTTATGATAGAGCGATATTTAGCCTTAGTTATCTAAACGAAAGTCATAGAATAAGTTAAACCGAGAGCGTGCATAAGAAGAACATCTAAATCTGACTTCGTACGAGGAAGTTATGATTTTTCGAAGTTTCGACTTAGCAGTATGCAACCCAAATCTCGAAATACAGATCGAGTGATATTTGCTGAAACAATCTAAACGAGAATCGAAGATCTCGTCGATAGTAGTCCAACGGTAAAAAGATAGACGAAAACGGACATTGGATGAAGAAGTTGTGAATTTCTAACGGAGTTTTCCTGTCCCAACCGACTAAAAATAATATAATAAAATAAATTCAAAATTATGTGACAGAGTCTAAACAAAAGTTGTAGAGCATAATCTCACCTACGCGTGGATATAAAGAACGTCGAAAACAGAGATCGTATGCGAAAGTTATGAATTTCTGAAGTTTGAGGCACACATCCCAAAGTGGGAACACCCCGCGTTCAATTGGGGAACGCCCCACGTTCAGTGCTTGGCTCTGGATTGGCCACGTTGATGCTGACTCAACGAATAAGGGATAGTATCGGAACCCCGCTCCTATGCACCGCATTCAAAGGGAACGCCCTGCGTTCGCGGCTGACTTCACCCTATAAATAAATCACAAAGGGCAGCCGTTTGTGGTTGCCAAATCTCTTCTCTCTCTCACCCTTATTACATCGATCTACATGAAAAATATACCCTCTAAGCCCCAGTATCATCCCGAGACCTGAAGCAAGTCCCGAAGCCCCGAAGATCTCGAGAAGTAAAGTTTCCGAGCTGAAAATCTGCCCGCGAGAAGCCCGATTTTTGTGAAGAACTCCCGGTTTCATCGAAGAAATACTACTCTTAAATCCGTAATGTTGTCCGATCATCTTCTGATCAAGTGAGTGTATATTCCCTTTCTTCTAACACATAGATATGAAGTATCTGCTTTAGAATACGTGTTACATGTGTATAAATATACATGTATACATAAGTTATCTGTTTATTTAGAATGAGTATTGAATGAGTACGTTATCAGTTTTTAAGTTGCATACGAATGCATATGTATGTTGTTATCTACAAAAATGTTGGGTAGAACTTGGGTAGATAGTTGATGTGTGATAAACTAATGAGAGGCCTCGACGTGATTGTGATCTAGTCGTCCATCAGAAGATGGATGACGACCACAGACTTTTCTAGACAGTTCAGTGGAACGCTGGCAGGCTCATAACCTGTAGGTGTAGTGAACTTGGGTGTTCATTTGCTGTATTCTATCCCCCTCATGGTTGCCTTTAGGACATCTATTGTCGAGGAAACCCCTTGGCAGTAATTTCTGTCCCGATGAAAATCCTAGATTAGGTCCCTGGTAATAGTTGTTGTTTTAGGGATGTAAAGTGAGGATAACGGGAATGGGTAATCGGGTTATTGTTGTTGGTGAAATTAAATATAGTTATTTATTGTGGGTTGAAAACCCTATATGCTCACCAGACTCCCAAGCCTTACCCACTCAGTTTCTTTGTATTACAGGTAGTGGCGCGAGAGCATAAGTTGGGGAACTTGTGAAGATGTTTTTGTTTATAGACCAATAGTTGTATACAACTATGTAAGGTTTATGTTTTATTGTTTATGCTTGTCTGTCTGTATCAGAACATGACATCCTGAGTTTTGATATATAATTAAAATACATTTCTTTAAGAAATGCTTTGATAAATCTTATTTTATCATGTAATGTTTTCGGGACAAATTCTGCAACTCTTTTAAATCAATGGATTTACACTGAAATTATTTTAAAAGCATAAGAGAAACCGGTCTTTTCTGTCCGTGATTTTGGGGATGTCACAGTTGGTATCAGAGCATTAGTTCAAGCGAACTAGGAATTTGTAGGATTTCTAGACTTAAACTTAGAATTCTAAGTGAAAATTTTGAGATAAATGTATGTCATATTTTAGACGCGAGCACTAGTTTATTTTAGGAAAGTTGTCGAAATGCTTTTATGTGCTAAATGTTATATGTTTGCCATATATGATATTATTTGTTCGGATCTATGGTTTCTTGCCACTAATAGTATAAACACATATAAATCATATTTCTAAAAAAATATATCCTATCCCATCGATCCCCACATACTGACCCTATACAATGATCTTACGAGATCTAGCCTAAGGAATCGATATGAACCACAAACTGACGAAGGTGCTTCGGAAATTCCCTGGCAGCAAAAGAGGATCAATAAAGACATCAAATGAGGGGAATGAAATAAGTTTCACCATGAACCTTCGTTCGTAAAAGAAAGAACCAAAAGAAATTTTAAGTCAGTGGTAGTTATCTAGATAACAATTCCTAGGCGTGGTCCGAATATCGTGAGGTATTATACCACCAAACTCTCCCTATCCAGCATCGAACTTTGCCTAGAAGTGGCCTGAATACATGAGGTATTTCACCCCCAGACGCACGCTATCCAGCAATATAACACCAGACATACCTAGCAGTGGTCTATTACAGCACACTCTATTAGGCAGTCTACAAAGTTCCCTTAATTACTTCGTGAAATAAAATGCTGACATATGAAGCTCGGTTGATCACCTCATAAAAGAAACGTCGACTCCAAAGCTCTCTCAAAATAAAAGTATGGGGAAATACTACTAGAGTACTCCCGTACGCTCCCATAGCCGACATATAAAATTGTCAAAAAGACTTTGTACATGATAGTACTTCCGGCACATTATAGTACTCTGGTATGCAAAAGACTCGTACCCGAGAACATAATAGTACCCTGGCACAAGCAGCACCCAAGACACAGAGCTTTGAAAAGGACTTCGTACATAAAATGTACTTCTGTACGTAGGACGTACTCCACCGATCATCAATCTAACCCCACACGTACTCTTAATAAGAGACTACCCAAAATCCAATCTTAATTGAACTAAACATCCCTATTTAAATCTTAACCCATCACTAGGCAAGCCTACAATGCCTATAATCAATTTTTGATACTATCTCCGTTTAGGCAACACGAACTAGTGTATACTTAACACAAGGTTTTAAGAAATAATGTCATATATATACATCTTAACACATATTGAACCATATCTGATTCGCACGTTGTATATCATCAAATATATCTAACACGTATTTCGGAAAATAACAAATACTTCACATACATATGTATATTTCATACTTTAATCAATACTCGTATTAAAAATCATGTTCCTAAAAGGGACTATACACATGATACCTTATCGAATGAACACGTAGTTCAAAAATACATAATCCGTACTCCCGGATCATAAATTTGCCTCCTTACCAAATCCATATTCCCGGATCTAAAACTAACCTCTTGATCTGACCCATACACATAGATCTAAAACAAGTTTATCTCTTTATCATTTAATCTCATGATCCAAATCATCTTTTATCCCATACCAACAATCTCATCTACCCATGCTGTATCCAACATATTTGTAGATACAAAATATGTATACAGTTTAACTCATTAAAACCTATATAATTGATCCATTCCACAATTATCTCAAATAGACAACAATATATACACACATAATACGTATTTCATAGAAAATACTTAATATTTATGTGTAAGAAGAAAGTGACAACACACTCACTTGATTAGTCGATGCTCGGACAGCACTACGGCTCTCCAAGTAGTAACTCTTCGGTGAAACCGGGATATCTTCACCACCGGGTTTCTCACGAACAGAGCTTCGGCTCAGAAACTCTTTTCTTCTCGAGATCTTCGGAGCTTCGGGACTTGCTTCGGGTCTCGGGATGATACCGGGGGCTTCGGGGGACTAAAATCGGGCTTAGAGAGAGTATCGGGAGTGGGAATGTAAGAGATGAGCAACCAATCTCTGCTTCCCCTTAAATTCTATTTATAGGGAAAAAATGCTAGGTTCACCTCGTGAGCCACATATACTCACCTCGTGAGCTAAGCTCACCTCATGAGCTACATATGCTCACATCATGAGCTCGATATGTCATTGTGTTTGTCATGGCCACTTGCCCTGGAAGTCGTCCATCATCTATTCACCTCGTGAGCCACTAATGCTCACCTCGTGAGCTCTGACACAGCCTTTGGGTTCACGCCCCGAACTTCAGAACTTCATATCTTTCGCATACGAGCTCCGTTTTCGACGTTCTTTATATCCACGCGTAGGTGAGATTATGCACTACAACTATCTTTTGGATTCCGTTGGCTAATTTTGAATTTATTTTTTTTATATATTATTTTTAGTAGGCCGAGGCAGAAAAACTCCATTCAAAATTCGTAACTCCTTCATTTGAACTCCATTTCGTCTGTCTTTTTATCGTTACGCTACTATTAACGAGATCTTCGATTCTCGTTTAGGTTGTGTCGGCTAAAAACCGCTCGATCTAATATTCGAATTCCGGGTTGTACACTGCTCAGCCGAAACTTCGAAAAATCATGACTTCCTCGTACGACTTTCAATTACATCGCTAAGGCCAAATATCGCTCTAACGTAAATTCACTATTTACGTCGAGCTGTGTCGTGCCGGTTCTGTCGCGAAACTTCGACAAGTCATAACGTTTTTCGTTATAACTCGGATTTCGGTGTTCTTTATATGCACGGAAACCTTGTGACATATACTACAACTTGGTTATGATTATTCCTTTTAAAGAATCTTCCACCAAAAATTCACTTTCGATGCTTATTGTCTCTAAATTGACTAGCCCGAATCTACAGGCGTTACAATTACCCCCCCCCCCCCCCCCCTTAGGATGATTATGTCCCGGAATCATCAACGAAATAGGGCTTGTATAATGATTCCATACGTTATCTTTCCATCCTAAGTAATAACCATGATGCTAAATCTTGCACCTGCTCTTCGTACTATGTTGGACTTTCAATCGTAACCTTTGAGTTACAAAAGAAATCCTTATTGAGGACTCCTTCTTCTTCTTAGGATAAGTACTTCCCCTTATCTATTGTAACAGACCGATGGGTCGTGCTCTAATGACCTCTCATCGCATGATGCAATGCTTTGAATCAAGTCTCTTAGAGTCAAATTCCAAAATGGAATATACCTTCCTTCATATTCTAATGTGATATGATCACATTTTAGCATATAACATTTCAATCTTCTGACTTAAGTCAAATGCTACATCGAACTCGGTTCTCGGAACCACGTAACAAACTCATCGTAGTCAGACTCAATTTGATATGACCACTAGGGTCAGAATATCAATCATCTTGTTAGTCATTACCAAAACAATGGTAATGACACACTTGAATAAAAATGGAATCAACCACTAGCTTCTTGGTAACCTTGTGACTTTCCCTGATCCAAGCGTGAGTCCTGTGCTTCCAGTAGTATAGATCTCTACTACTATTCACACCTACTCATACTCGTCCCACGTATTGTCTCGCAGTCCCCAAGTCCTAAAATCACAATTTAACACATATGAATGTGTCCAATTAATCATAAAAATTTTCCTAGACTCTACTAGGACTTCTTCCATGCGCATCTTCACTCATAAATCTTGCTTCAACTCGATTGGTGATGGAAATTCCAGATTATGGGACAACTTCAAGAATTACACCAATCGTTCCATCATCCTACCAATCAAAGGTGTACTTCAAACGTACCGTAATCCCCTCACGTACTATTATTAGATATCATATAAAGGCAAGATACCATTCTTACGATATCTTCCGATAGGTGTCATTCGCTATCATAAGCCTTTTCATTTCCTCCATTTACTCAATTCTCTACGAGTCTTCACCATGACCTTTCATGGACCCAAGCAGACGTTCGGTGTACCACTCGAGAATTTAAGATAGGAAGCTTTATTTACGATAAACGTGTAAATCTCCTTATTACCCCGAAACATTTACATGCTAGTTCTAATATCGTAGTCATACGCTTAGAATCCTAGACACATAAGGTTTCCAGATACGGTCAGCAACAGACCATAGATCCAAAAAAATAATAGCATCAATTTAGCTATCACACAAAAAAATTAGCACATAAAAGCATTTTAGGCATCATTCCTAAAATAAACTAGTGCTTGTGTCCATTTAGGTGTACTACCTAACATTTTTTAGACACACTCCTCACGATCAATACTTAGCATTCTAAGTTTAAGTCTACAAATTTCCTACAAATTCGTAGTTCGCTTAAACTAATGTTGTGATACCAACTGTAACATCCCCATTTTCACGGCCAGAAAAGACCGATTTGTTTATGCTTGTTTTTAAAATCAGAGTAATCTTTCAAAGAAAACAGTTGCAAAATTCGTTCCCAAAACAAAATATGATAAGAATTTATCAAAGCATTTATTTAAAGAAATGTATTTTCATTTTATAACAAAATCTCGGGATGTCATGTTCAATACAGACCAAAAGCATAAAAAGAACAAAAATAGACCTTACAACAGTTATTCATAACTACTGGCCTATAATCCAAAATCTCTCATTATGTCAGCCAACTTATGCTCTCGTACCATAACCTGTAATACAAAGAAAACTGAGAGGGTCAGGCTTGGGAGCCTGGTGAGCATATAGGGTTTTCAACCCACAATAATATAATTATTATATTCAATTAACAACAATCAATCCAATTACCCACCTTAATTATCTCCATTTATTTCTTAAAGATTTATCCTAAGAACCGATTACCCTTCTCCCATTCATTCCTAAGGATTGCCCTAACAAAACTGGCACAAAGTCTAGTGCTGCCAAGGTTCTTAGATTACCTATGATGAACACACAGTACACAATAATTAATGAACACCTAACGAACACTTAGTTCCAATATTACCCAATGAACACCTAGTTCAAAAACAGTTAATGAGCACTTAGTTCAATTATCCCTAATGAATACTAAGTTCAAATATCTAATGAACACTTAGTTCGAATATCCCTGGTGAACCCAATCACCTAAGGAACACAGAGTACGAAAGCTCTTAGTTCAAACAATGTGGTAATAAAGTATATCTCGATCCTGCAAAACCACTAATATTATAAACACATATAAATCATATTTCTAAAACAATATATCCCCTCCCGACGATCCCCACATACTGACCCTATACAATGATCTTACGA
Source organism: Lactuca sativa (assembly GCF_002870075.4). Lineage (NCBI taxonomy): Eukaryota > Viridiplantae > Streptophyta > Magnoliopsida > Asterales > Asteraceae > Lactuca > Lactuca sativa. The sequence continues at coordinate 206,337,520 of NC_056625.2, forward strand.
GATCTAGCCTAAGGAATCGGTATGAACCACAAACTGACGAAGCTGCTTCGAAAATTCCCTGGCAGCAAACGAGGATCAATAAAGACATCAAATGAGGGGAATGGAATAAGTTTCACCACAAACCTTCGGTCATAAAAGAAAGAACCACAAGACATTTTAAGTCAGGGGTAGTTATCTAGATAACAATGCCTAGGCGTGGTCCGAATATCGTGAGGTATTATACCCCCAGACTCTCCCTATCCAGCATCAAACTTTGCCTAGCATTGGCCTGAATACATGAGGTATTTCACCCCCAGACGCACCCTATCCAACAATATAACACCAGACATACCTAGCAGTGGTCTATTACCGACACACTTTATTAGGCAGTCTACGAAGTTCCCTTAATTACTTCGTGAAAGAAAATGCTGACATATGAAGCTCGGACGATCACCTCATAAAAGAAACGCCGACTCCAAAGATCTCTATAAATAAAAGTATGGGGAAATACTACTAGAGTACTCCCGTACGCTCCCGTAGCCGATACACAAAATTGACAAAAAGACTTTGGAAATGATAGTACTTCTGGCACATTATAGTACTCTGGTATGCGAAAGATTCGTACCCAAGAATATAATAGTACCCTGGCACAAGCAACACCCAAGACACAGAGCTTTGAAAAGGACTTCGTACATAAAATGTACTTCAGTATGTAGGACGTACTCCACCGATCATTAATCTCACCCCACACATACTCTTAATAAGAGACTACCCAAAGTCCAATCTTAATGGAACTAAACATCCCTATTTAAGTTTTAACCCATCACTAGGCAAGCCTACAATGCCTATAATCAATTTTTTATACTATCTCCATTTAGGCAACGCCAACTAGTGTATACTTAACACAAGGTTTTAAGCAATAATATCATATATACACATCTTAACACATATTGAACCATATCTGATTCGCACGTTTTATATCATCAAATATATCTATCACATATTTCGTACAATAACAAATACTTCACATACATATGTATATTTCATACTTTAATCAATACTCGTATTAAAAATCACATTCCTAAAAGGGACTATACATACGATACGTTATCGAATGAACACGTAGTTCAAAATACATAATACGTGTGACAACTCGAAATTGCCATTCTGTACAAACTATATCACTTCAATAGAAGTTATAGTAGTCACAGTTAATTTTTAGACTTTTTAGTGTAAGTTTGAGTAATTCAGGGTTTACACTTTAGGAAATATCAGGAGAGTGGGTGCACTAGGGTTGTGTGCAACACTGTTATTCCAACACTCTATTATATTAGAGATCATTTCGGGAATAAAAATATTTTCTGCCAAAAATATCTCAGGACTATAAATAGAATTCTGAACCAAATTCATTCATTATTCGCATTTCCAACTAGAGAAAAGCCATTTTCTCTCTCACGGATCTTCGGGTTTTTATCCCAAATCGTGAGTACCTCTTTCTAGTAGTGCTACAAAGCTTTATATGTAGTTATAACATGATTTAGAAGGCTAAATCACTAGATTTAGGAGTTTACTCCCCAAGGTGTTCTTGGGCGGTAAACTCCCGAAACAAAGTCGAGACCGACCCTTGTGTTATGCTACTTCCTTAGACGCATTTATAAGTGTGTTAGGGACATGAAATCAAGCAAAATCCACCCAAGTTTGGGAGTTCACGGCCCAAGAGTTTCTTAGGCCGTAAACTCCAAATTCAAGCTCCAAATGGTGCTTTTAAGGCACCTAAAGCATTGGACATTTACTAGGAATTGTTCCCGCTTAATTGAAGGACAAAAACACATCAAAATCACCTCTTGAAGTGAGTTTACGGCCCTGGTAATGCTCATGGGCTGTAAACACCAAACAACGGCACCAAAGTGTGCCTAGGGTCCTCATTAGCTTTAAACAAATGTTTAGAACCTATCCTTCATATGCAAGAGACTTGAAAAAAACAAAAACACCATTCCAAGGTAGTTTATGGCCGTAAACTCCAAAGGAAATGGCCTTGGGGCCGTAAACTCCTCTAGGGAGTATTTCTAGGCCTTTAACCCTTTCAAGAATTGAAGCACCAAGTTGGAATAATTCTAGGAATCATTTGGAACTTCAAAACACACAATACACCCATGTTTGGGAGTTTACGGCCGTAAACTCAAGAGTTTACAACCGTAAACTCCATGTGTATTGGTATATGAGTAGTAAACTCATATATGGGGTCCTTTGGAACCCTAAACACAAGTGCCTTGTCCCACAATAGCTTAGATGCAATCCTTAGGACTTAAAACACTTATATAAAGTGTTTATTATGTCTAGGATGTCTTAACATTATCAATTAGTAATTTGAGACTAATTGAGTGCATATTGTGTGATTATATGTTCATTAGGATCGTAGTGTGTGTACAAGTCCTCACTTGACACCTAGCAATCCTACACCGTCCAGTTCATCCGAACCACCAACTACAGGTGAGTTTATACCCCTTAATCAATGTTTTAAATGATTTTAAATGCTTTAATGGGGGGGGGGGGAATACAAGTAGAAAACAGTATGTTATTAAATCAATCTTATGTATTTTATATGTGTGTTTTCACTCAGTAGATTTCACATATTTCAAAAGGTGTTACATGAAATGGTTTTCTATCTTAAAATACCTTGATAACAAAAGTATTAGTTTTGAAATGTTTATTAAAATGACATCAAGTCATTCTTAATTATTGTTCAAAACTCCTAGATATCTTGCAAACCCATTATTTTTACCTTCTTGAACGAAACTACACTTATATGCATATGTTCTTATATATGTATTGATGTTATAGTTTCCATCCTTCGTCAGTTTCCCACACCCTGGTGTATCGAGGTTGCATAAATCTACTTGAACAACCAATTACTTTCCAGTTAATTATCATAGGGATAATTAGAAGAAACAAACATTTATTCCTATTACAAAGAATCACACGAGAGTCAGTTTATTCATGAGTCTATACCAATACCTTACATGATACATGAGTACACTTACTTAGGATTACATGATACATGAATATGTTTACATATAGTTACCTGTTACATGAACACAGTTACATAAATACCATACAGGAACATTTTTACTTAGGTGCATTATCCTATATTTACTTACCTGGATACTTGTACTTAGAACTACGAGGATGATTTATTAGTATTTACTGTGTAAATTATCTTTCCTATCCCAGTTCAATGGGATAACTAGGCGGGACTTACCATTCCTTATCCCACTGATTAGCACCAGTGGTCGATGAATGTCTACGGATGTTTAAGGTTGTCACTTATTTAGTAGTCAGTGACGGGACTAACCATCCCTCTGTCCACTGTTGCAACAGTGGATGAGATGTGAATCTGCGGAGGATCATTAGGTTAGCGATCTGTATTAAGAGATCGATATCGGGACTAACCCTCCCTCCACCCTGCTGCCGCTACAGAGGATGAGGGGACACTCTTCGGATGTCCATAGGGTCTATCTTTCGCTTTGGCGATGTCGTGTTAATCCTGGTCACCCAGGGATAACACTTACATGATTATGCTTTTTCCTGTTTACTTTATTTTGTGATATATTCACATAAACGATGAGTTAGACTAAGCACTTTTAGTACTAGTCAATAGAAAGGAAAAAATATCATTTTACTTACAAAACATTCGGGTCTTGGTAGAAGACTACATAGTCATAACAAAGCATTCGGGTCTTGGTAGAAGACTACATAGTCATAACAAAACATTCGGGTCTTGGTAGAAGACTACATCTCCAACTGATAGAAAATAATGGATTTTCTAGGGCTTTTCATACTTACATCAACATTTTCATTTAAAGGTTTACATGGCCTTCATAACAGATTTTCTTAGGCAAGACAATGACACTTAATTACTTATGAATTCACCAGCTTTAAAGCTGATACTCTCTTTCAAAATAACTTGTATTCTCAGGTCAACAGTAGACAGGTACGATGGCCAGCTTTTGAGAAGACGGAGCAGACAAGTCTCGTCTTTTATTTTGATTGTATATTTTTGGTGTCTTACTAAAATGAAAGAACACACATGTATTAAAACTTTACTTATAATGCAATGGATGATGTTGTTGCTTGTTTATTATATTACACTGTTGTGATACTGTACATGACATCCTCCACACCTGAACGTTTCCACCGTTCGTGATTTTGGGGTGTGACAAATTGGTATCAGAGCATTGTTTATAGTGAATAAAGTATATCAACCCATAAAAGATATACTAACTATAAATACATCAGGATTAAAACACTTTGTCTAAGAGTTATACTTTTAAATAATAAAATATTTAACAAAGTATACGTGCCTGCATTCATACTAAAATCAGTGTCACAATGACAAGAACAAAAGTATTACGATTGTTGAATATCACAAGTAAGCCTGGGGATATATAGTCAGTCTTGGGAATGGCATAGCCTGATCAACTATGTTGGTCCGAGGAGTGATTAGCCTATGCCCAAGAATGGTTGTGATATGGCAACAAGTCTAAAAACTTACCAACACAACCATAAAGAAATACCATAGGGGTATTTGGTCTTATTGTAATTATCTTAGTCAGTTCGTCTATTTTAGCTATTTCTTATATCCCTTTTCTCGCGTAGATTAAAATGGCAGGATTTCACCACGGCGATCCGTACTTCCCGAACCAAGGCAAGGCTGGTTGGCTAGAGGCAGAACCAGAAGATGATCACCCAATCCCTTTGGATGATCACCATGCTGAGGGTTTTTCTGATAGTTCCGACTCGGAGCCAGAAGTCAAAAACCTACCCCCAGGTGCTCAAAACCCAAACCTGAACCCCTGTCCCGCGTTCCAAGGACCCACGCCTCTGTGGGCCACGAACTTGAATACATGGATCCAGGAACAAGGTCAGCCCATTCCCTACAATGGAGACCGAAGTTTCTACAACCTCACCGAAGGAGGTTCTGCTGATAGAGTCCTACTAATCATGGTGTGTAGGATTTCTCGGAACACGATAATGGCTCAGGCGACTATCAATCAAGTCTTGGAAGTTGACGCCAACTCTGGTGTTAACACAGTCCACATTCGCCAACTAGAGTCTGCTCATGAAAGGACTCTAGTCCGCAATGCAAATCTGCAGAGGGAACTTGCTGAAACCCGAGCTGAAGTTAGAGAACTTCGAGCTCAGCAAGCAAGGTCGGACAGATGTATAAGGGACATTGAACATCTACTGTCAAGATCGAGGACTCATGCTAGCAGCTCTCGTCGCCGATAGAATCTCGTCAACTCATCTTTTGGATATAACCTAGTTTATGTAAAACTTTGGTCTAATTTCCTGTCTTTATAAATCTTAGACCTGTTAGTCTTGATCTAGTCTTAATTCTGTCAAAATTTTCCATCTTGGTTGATGTAAAGCCTACTTCTAGGCCATTTTTCTCGAACTTGTTACATCTGTAATTCCAGTATTATTGACAGATATCTAATCATATGGATATTATTATCCAAATACTGTTATCTTCATTTAACCATACTATTCCTTCTGTTGTTGGGCTATGGGGAGTTAGTCCATGAGACACATTCATTAATCATTTATTCTTATCCATATCGTCATCTTTTAAATGTATAGTTAGAGATGCCGCCACACAAAAGTACAAGACGAAACCCAAACAACGAAGCACCGATAGCACCACCTCCACCACCACCTGAACCTCTTCAACCACCAAATCCTTTCGATGCTAACATGTTCCAGGCAGCTTTCACAGCAGCAGTTGCAGCTACTGTGTCAGCAATCAACGCTCCTGCCCCTAGTGGATCAGGAACAGGTGCACCTCCCTCGAACCACGGCGAAAGCCATGGACACACTCGGGGATGCACCTACAAGGACTTCACGAACGCCAAACCCCGCAGCTTCAATGGAACTGGGGGTGTTATGGTGTTGAGACAATGGATTGAAAAGATGGAATCCGTCTTTGAAATTTGTGCTTGCCAGGAAGGCAACAAGGTCAAGTTTGCAGCTTGTACCTTCTCTAACAGAGCACTAACATGGTGGAACAGCCATGTTAACTATCTGACTTTGGTGGTGGCGTATTCCATCAGCTGGGAAAAGTTAAAGGACATGCTGATGAAAGAGTACTGTCCTCGAGGCGAAGTACAAAAACTCGAGCAGGAATTCTGGGGTCTACAAATGGTTGGATCCGACATCACGACCTACACAAATAGGTTCTATGATCTAGCAAACTTATGCCCTGACATGGTTGCTCTCCAGAGCAAAAAGATACAGAGATATATCTAGGGACTGTCGCCCCAGATCCAGTCAAGTGTGATAGCTTCCAGGCCTATTACTTTCAATAGTGCCAAAGAGCTAGCACAATCTCTCATAGACCACAGGAAACCTCAAAACCCATCAATCCCTATACCAGTACCGCAAAAGTCCAACCCCGACCACAACAGGAAGGGGTGGAATAAGAGGAAAAGGGGGGCTTCGCAAGGATCCTCCAAGAAACAACAACTTATGGCGATCAATGCTGCCACTGTTACTCCCATTGTCCCTGCGAACCCCTTACCAGCAAAAACTTATGTTGTATCCCTCCCGAAGTGCAAAAAATGCAGCTTCCACCACCGCGGGCCTTGCAGGGAGATGCAATGCACCAACTGCAACAAGAAGGGGCACACAGCCCGTTTCTGCCAGGCTCCAACAGCTCAAGCCGCCCAGGTTCCTAACGCCGGTATGGGCCAAACTTGCTACGGTTGTGGCGAAGTGGGCCACTATAAGAGGAACCGCCCTAAAGCAGGAATGGCTGGAGGGGTAGGAAGAGTTATGGCCCTAGGCCACGAGGAAGCGGTAGCTGATCCTACGATAGTTACTGATACGTTTCTCCTCAATAACTCATATGCTTGCATACTTTTCGATAGTGGAGCCGAGAAAAGTTTTGTAAGTCACAAATTTGCACACCTACTTAAACAAAAACCCTGTGTTTTAGATAATCCATTCACGATAGAAATGGCTAACGGGAAAACGGAGAGTACTAACTGCATATACGTAGGTTATACCTTAACTTTAGATGGCCATACTTTCAAGATAGATCTCATGCCAGTCCCAATTAAATGTTTCGACGTTATCATCGATATGGATTGGTTGAGTCTTCTTCGTGCCGAAATTATGTGCTTCGAAAAAGCAGTTCATCTTAACCTTCCTAACGACGAAACCTTAGTTATCTACGGCGACAAACCTAGTACCAGCCTTCGCATCATTTCGTGCATTCAAGCCTAGAAGTGTTTGCGAAAGGAGTACCATGCATTCCTCGCACACGTCGTCGATACCAGTCAAGAACTGAAAGTCATCCAGAAAATCCCAGAAGTACGCGACTTTCCCGACATATTCCCAGAAGAACTTCCCGGTTTACCACCACAACACCAAGTCGAGTTCAGAATCGACTTAGTGCCAGGGGCTACCCCTGTAGCCAAATCTCCTTATCATCTGGCACCGCCTGAAATGCAGGAACTTTCTAGTCAACTTAACGAACTTCTCAAGAAGGGATTCATTCGACCAAGCTTCTCACCATGGGGAGCACCGGTCTTGTTCGTCAAGAAGAAAGATGGATCGTTTCGCATGTGCATCGACTATAGAGAACTCAACAAACTTACCATTAAAAATCGTTATCCCTTGCCCCACATTGACGATTTATTTGATCAACTTCAAGGAGCCAACTACTTCTCGAAGATAGATCTGCGATCCGGATATCACCAACTACAAGTGTTAGAGGAGGATGTTCCCAAGACAGCCTTCCGAACTCGTTATGGGCACTACGAGTTTGTAGTGATGCCGTTCGGATTAACTAACGCGCCCGCCGTATTCATGGATCTGATGAATAGGGTGTGTCGTCCTTACTTGGATCAGTTCGTCATCGTCTTCATTGATGACATACTCATCTACTCTCGAAGTAAGGAGGAACATAGCCAACATCTCCGTAAAATCTTAGAAACATTGCGATCGGAGAAGCTCTACGCGAAGTTCTCCAAGTGCGAATTTTGGATTTGGCGAGTCGAATTTTTGGGCCATGTTGTTAGCGAAGAAGGTATACACGTGGACCCTTCCAAAATTAAGGCCATCGAGAACTGGTCAGCACCAAAGACACCTACTGAAATTCGTCAATTTCTAGGTCTAGCTGGCTACTATTGCCAGTTCATTCAGAACTTCTCCCGCATAGCAAAACCTCTTACAACACTTACCCAGAAGGGCGTGTGTAACATCCCCCTCTGGCACGTATCACAATATAGTCCGCTTTGGGCCACTCGGCACGAGGACTTCCCAAGGGGTCACCCATCCCGGTACTACTCCCGCCCGAGCACGCTTAATTGCAGAGTTCTTATGGGATCTGCTGCCCTCACGACTTTAAAACGCGTTGTGATAGGGAAGGTATCCACACCCCTTTTAAGGAATGCTTAGTTCTCCTTCCCAGCCGATGTGGGATCAGATCTAACCCACTTTCACCCCCCATTATAGGGTTCGACGTCCCTGTCGAACACATCGACCCGTGCCCTAGCTCTGATACCATTTGTAACATCCCCCTTTGGCACGTATCACAATATTGTCCGCTTTGGGCCACTCGGCACGAGGACTTCCCAGGGGGTCACCCATCCTGGTACTACTCCCGCCTGAGCACGCTTAACTGCAGAGTTCTTATGGGATCTGCTGCCCTCACGGCTTTAAAACGCGTTGTGATATGGAAGGTATCCACACCCCTTTTAAGGAATGCTTAGTTCTCCTTCCCAGCCGATGTGGGATCAGATCTAACCCACTTGAACTTGTAACAACGGAGATTTTTAAAACAAAATTTTCATTTCTTAAAAATATATTTCCATCCAAAATATGTCATAAAGATTCAATGTATCTTGTCATAATACAAATCATATGAATCCCAAGATCATAAATCCTCCATCAGTGTGTACAGATCACGCCGGCGCCTTCCCACGGTCCTCGCTAGTACCTGAAACACATATCACAACAACTGTAAGCATAAATGCTTAGTGAGTTCCCCAAAATACAACCTACGCACATACGCCTTTCCAGGCCATGACCTTCCGGTCCATGTGTCTCAGGGGACTTTCGTCCCGACTAGGTAAACCTTCCGGTCCTACCCACGCCAACCTTACGGTCCACATTACAACGCCTTCCGGCCCATAACATAATGCCTTCCGGCCCATATCAAGCATATCATACATGGAACATATAACGATTAACTTATCACACACAACACATATATCTCATACCATATCCGACCTTCCGGTCACACAGTCAAACCCTTCCGGGTATAGTATAGTGAGAAGACTTACCTCGTGGAAAGTCTAAGATCTCGATTTGTGCGTGTCATCCATGCGCAGGGGGGGCCATGCTAATCTTCTTTGTATCGTTCCAATTTTATCGGATGTCCCCCAACGGACGATGTGATTGGGCCATGGATCCATGTATTTGGATTCGGGTTCAGGAAAGTCCCTGGGCTCTATAACGCAGAGATGCGGATCCGGAAACGGGTTATGTTTCGGAGCAACTGAATTTGGTTTGTATCAGAAATGGTATCAGAGCTAGGGCACGGGTCGATGTGTTCGACGGGGATGTCGAACCCTATAATGGGGGGTGAAAGTGGGTTAGATCTGATCCCACATCGGCTGGGAAGGAGAACTAAGCATTCCTTATAATGGGTGTGGATACCTTCCCTATCACAACGCGTTTTAAAGCCGTGAGGGCAGCAGATCCCATAAGAACTCTGCAGTTAAGCGTGCTCGGGCGGGAGTAGTACCAGGATGGGTGACCCCCTGGGAAGTCCTCGTGCCGAGTGGCCCAAAGCGGACAATATTGTGATACGTGCCAGAGGGGGATGTTACAGCGTGGCCTTTGACTGGGAAGAGAAACAAGAAAGAGCGTTCCAAACACTCAAACGAGCCTTGTGCACCGCACCAATACTGTCCCTCCCCAAAAGGATAGAAGACTTCGCGGTCTATTGCCACGCATCAAACCAAGGGCTCGGATGTGTTCTGATGCAGCGAGGTAAAGTCATAGCCTATGCCTCGAGACAGTTGAAGACACATGAGGTTAACTACACAACCCACGATCTTGAACTAGGAGCAGTTGTGTTTGCTCTGAAGATCTGGCGACATTACCTGTACGGTACAAAAAGCACGATCTTTACAGACCATAAGAGTCTGCAACACATTTTCGACCAGAAGGAGCTCAACATGAGACAACGACGGTGGGTCGAGCTACTCAGTGATTACGAGTGCGAAATTCGTTATCATCCGGGTAAAGCCAATGTAGTAGCCGACGCCCTAAGTCGGAAAGAATATACTGGTCGTAGAGTCAAATCTTTGACTCTAACTATCCATTCACACTTGTCCACGCAAATAAAGGAGGCTCAGCTCGACGCTTTGAAACCTGAAAACGTGGCTGGTGAGTCCCTTAGAGGGATGGATAAGAACTTAGAAGTCAAGGGTGGCGGAGCCTTATACGTCATGGATCAGATCTGGACACCGAAACACGGTGGCTTCAGACACTTGGTCATGACGGAAGCTCACAACACTCGTTATTCCGTCCACCCGGGTTCAGATAAGATGTATCTTGATCTTAAAAAGTTATACTGGTGGCCTAACATGAAAGCAGATATTGCTACCTTCGTGAGTAAATGCCTTACTTGCGCAAAGGTCAAGGTCGAATACCAGAAACCCTCCGGTCTCTTGCAGCAACCGGAGATTCCAGAATGGAAATGGGAGCGGATCACTATGGACTTCATAACTAAGTTGCCCAAGACGACGGGTGGACTTGATTCCATATGGGTCATCGTCGATAGACTGACCAAGTCTGCACACTTCCTACCGATCAAAGAAACAGACAAGATGGAGAAACTTACCAGAACTTACATTAGGGAGATTGTAAGGCTACACGGTGTTCCTTTATCTATCATCTCGGACAGAGATAGTAGATTCACTTCGAGGTTCTGGCAGTTATTACAAAGTTCCCTAGGAACTAGGCTGGACATGAGTACAGCCTACCATCCACAGACCGACGGGCAAAGTGAGAGGACTATCCAAACCTTAGAAGATATGTTGCGTGCCTGTGTGATTGACTTTGGAAAAGTTTGGGATACTCATTTACCCCTTGTTGAATATTCCTACAACAACAGTTATCATACGAGCATAAAGGCAACTCCATTCGAGGCCCTCTATGGCCGAAAGTGCAGATCCCCTCTGTGCTGGGCTGAAGTGGGTGATACCCAGTTAGCTAAGGGGCGAGTTCCCGAAAGCACTCTCACGGGTCCGGAGATCATTCGGGAAACGACAGAGAAGATCGTTCAAACTCGTGAACGATTG